>NC_086453.1:68761645-69361645 GCF_028390025.1 Pseudophryne corroboree
ATGTGGTTCCCCAGTGAGTACCTTGGAAATGCTCCCATACGGCTTAGAGTAAATGTGCGTGTGGATGATGGTTGGATGTTGCACTGTGTTTATTATTATTATTTTAATTGATTTTGTTAAATTTCTACATCAATACTAAATACACAGAATATACTTTGAGAAAAGTCTCTCTGCTTAGCATAATCTTTGGGAGGCTCCATAGCCCAGTGGTTAGGCAACCCGCCTACAGTGCAGATGGTGATTGCAGGGTCACAGGTTCGAATCCCAGGTTCAACTGGTGTTTGTAGTATTTGTTATTTTCCACCTGATAGTGCTAACAGTCTCAATACATAAATGGCCATGTGGTTCCCCAGTGAGTACCTTGGAAATGCTTCCATATGGCTTAGAGTAAATGAGCGTGTGGATGATGGTTGGATGTTGCACTGTGTTTATTATTATTATTTTAATTGATTTTGTTAAAGTTCTACATCAATACTAAATACACAGAATATACTTTGAGAAAAATCTCTCTGCTTAGAATAATCTTTGGGAGGCTCCATAGCGCAATGGTTAGGCAACCCGCCTACAGTGCAGATGGTGATTGCAGGGTCACAGGTTCAAATCCCAGGTTCAACTGGTGTTTGTAGTATTTGTCATTTTCCACCTGATAGTGCTAACAGTCTCAATACATAAATGGCCATGTGGTTCCCCAGTGAGTACCCTAGAAATGCTTCCATATGGCTTAGAGTAAATGGGCATGTGGATGATGGTTGTATACTTAGTTGCATGTTGCACTGTGTTTATTATTATTATTGTATTTGATTTTGATAAAGTTCAACATCAATACTAAATACACAGAATATACTTTGAGAAAAGTCTCTCTGCTTAGCATAATCTTTGGGAGGCTTCATAGGCCAGTGGTTAGGCAACCCGCCTACAGTGCAGATGGTGATTGCAGGGTCACAGGTTCGAATCCCAGGTTCAACTGGTGTTTGTAGTATTTGTCATTTTCCACCTGATAGTGCTAACAGTCTCAATACATAAATGGCCATGTGGTTCCCCAGTGAGTACCTTGGAAATGCTTCCATATGGCTTAGAGTAAATGAGCGTGTGGATGATGGTTGGATGTTGCACTGTGTTTATTATTATTATTTTAATTGATTTTGTTAAAGTTCTACATCAATACTAAATACACAGAATATACTTTGAGAAAAATCTCTCTGCTTAGAATAATCTTTGGGAGGCTCCATAGCGCAATGGTTAGGCAACCCGCCTACAGTGCAGATGGTGATTGCAGGGTCCCAGGTTCAACTGGTGTTTGTAGTATTTGTCATTTTCCACCTGATAGTGCTAACAGTCTCAATACATAAATGGCCATGTGGTTCCCCAGTGAGTACCCTAGAAATGCTTCCATATGGCTTAGAGTAAATGGGCATGTGGATGATGGTTGTATACTTAGTTGCATGTTGCCTTGTGTTTATTATTATTATTGTAATTGATTTTGATAAAGTTCAACATCAATACTAAATACACAGAATATACTTTGAGAAAAGTCTCTCTGCTTAGCATAATCTTTGGGAGGCTTCATAGGCCAGTGGTTAGGCAACCCGCCTACAGTGCAGATGGTGATTGCAGGGTTACAGGTTCGAATCCCAGGTTCAACTGGTGTTTGTAGTATTTGTCATTTTCCACCTGATAGTGCTAACAGTCTCAATACATAAATGGCCATGTGGTTCCCCAGTGAGTACCTTGGAAATGCTTCCATACGGCTTAGAGTAATTGTGCGTGTGGATGATGGTTGGATGTTGCACTGTGTTTATTATTATTATTTTAATTGATTTTGTTAAAGTTCTACATCAATACTAAATACACAGAATATACTTTGAGAAAAGTCTCTCTGCTTAGCATAATCTTTGGGAGCCTCCATAGCCCAGTGGTTAGGCAACCCGCCTACAGTGCAGATGGTGATTGCAGGGTCACAGGTTCGAATCCCAGGTTCAACTGGTGTTTGTAGTATTTGTCATTTTCCACCTGATAGTGCTAACAGTCTCAATACATAAATGGCCATGTTGTTCCCCAGTGAGTACCTTAGAAATGCTTCCATATGGCTTAGAGTAAATGGGCATGTGGATGATGGTTGCATGTTGCACTGTGTTTATTATTATTATTGTAATTGATTTTGATAAAGTTCAACATCAATACAGAATATACTTTGAGGAAAGTCTCTCTGCTTAGCATAATCTTCGGGAGGCTCCATAGCCCAATGGTTAGGCAACCCGCCTACAGTGCAGATGGTGATTGCAGGGTCACAGGTTCGAATCCCAGGTTCAACTGGTGTTTGTAGTATTTCTCATTTTCCACCTGATAGTGCTAACAGTCTCAATACATAAATGGCCATGTGGTTCCCCAGTGAGTACCTTGGAAATGCTTCCATACGGCTTAGAGTAAATGTGCGTGTGGATGATGGTTGGATGTTGCACTGTGTTTATTATTATTATTTTAATTGATTTTGTTAAAGTTCTACATCAATACTAAATACACAGAATATACTTTGAGAAAAGTCTCTCTGCTTAGCATAATCTTTGGGAGGCTCCATAGCCCAGTGGTTAGGCAACCCGCCTACAGTGCAGATGGTGATTGCAGGGTCACAGGTTCGAATCCCAGGTTCAACTGGTGTTTGTAGTATTTGTCATTTTCCACCTGATAGTGCTAACAGTCTCAATACATAAATGGCCATGTGGTTCCCCAGTGAGTACCTTGGAAATGCTTCCATACGGCTTAGAGTAAATGTGCGTGTGGATGATGGTTGGATGTTGCACTGTGTTTATTATTATTATTTTAATTGATTTTGTTAAAGTTCTACATCAATACTAAATACACAGAATATACTTTGAGAAAAGTCTCTCTGCTTAGCATAATCTTTGGGAGCCTCCATAGCCCAGTGGTTAGGCAACCCGCCTACAGTGCAGATGGTGATTGCAGGGTCACAGGTTCGAATCCCAGGTTCAACTGGTGTTTGTAGTATTTGTCATTTTCCACCTGATAATGCTAACAGTCTCAATACATAAATGGCCATGTTGTTCCCCAGTGAGAACCTTAGAAATGCTTCCATATGGCTTAGAGTTAATGGGCATGTGGATGATGATTGCATGTTGCACTGTGTTTATTATTATTATTGTAATTGATTTTGATAAAGTTCACCATCAATACAGAATATACTTTGAGGAAAGTCTCTCTGCTTAGCATAATCTTCGGGAGGCTCCATAGCCCAATGGTTAGGCAACCCGCCTACAGTGCAGATGGTGATTGCAGGGTCACAGGTTCGAATCCCAGGTTCAACTGGTGTTTGTAGTATTTGTTATTTTCCACCTGATAGTGCTAACAGTCTCAATACATAAATGGCCATGTGGTTCCCCAGTGAGTACCTTGGAAATGCTTCCATATGGCTTAGAGTAAATGAGCGTGTGGATGATGGTTGGATGTTGCACTGTGTTTATTATTATTATTTTAATTGATTTTGTTAAAGTTCTACATCAATACTAAATACACAGAATATACTTTGAGAAAAGTCTCTCTGCTTAGCATAATCTTTGGGAGGCTCCATAGCCCAGTGGTTAGGCAACCCGCCTACAGTGCAGATGGTGATTGCAGGGTCACAGGTTCAAATCCCAGGTTCAACTGGTGTTTGTAGTATTTGTCATTTTCCACCTGATAGTGCTAACAGTCTCAATACATAAATGGCCATGTGGTTCCCCAGTGAGTACCTTGGAAATGCTTCCATACGGCTTAGAGTAAATGTGCGTGTGGATGATGGTTGGATGTTGCACTGTGTTTATTATTATTATTTTAATTGATTTTGTTAAAGTTCTACATCAATACTAAATACACAGAATATACTTTGAGAAAAGTCTCTCTGCTTAGCATAATCTTTGGGAGCCTCCATAGCCCAGTGGTTAGGCAACCCGCCTACAGTGCAGATGGTGATTGCAGGGTCACAGGTTCGAATCCCAGGTTCAACTGGTGTTTGTAGTATTTGTCATTTTCCACCTGATAATGCTAACAGTCTCAATACATAAATGGCCATGTTGTTCCCCAGTGAGAACCTTAGAAATGCTTCCATATGGCTTAGAGTAAATGGGCATGTGGATGATGATTGCATGTTGCACTGTGTTTATTATTATTATTGTAATTGATTTTGATAAAGTTCACCATCAATACAGAATATACTTTGAGGAAAGTCTCTCTGCTTAGCATAATCTTCGGGAGGCTCCATAGCCCAATGGTTAGGCAACCCGCCTACAGTGCAGATGGTGATTGCAGGGTCACAGGTTCGAATCCCAGGTTCAACTGGTGTTTGTAGTATTTGTTATTTTCCACCTGATAGTGCTAACAGTCTCAATACATAAATGGCCATGTGGTTCCCCAGTGAGTACCTTGGAAATGCTTCCATATGGCTTAGAGTAAATGAGCGTGTGGATGATGGTTGGATGTTGCACTGTGTTTATTATTATTATTTTAATTGATTTTGTTAAAGTTCTACATCAATACTAAATACACAGAATATACTTTGAGAAAAGTCTCTCTGCTTAGCATAATCTTTGGGAGGCTCCATAGCCCAGTGGTTAGGCAACCCGCCTACAGTGCAGATGGTGATTGCAGGGTCACAGGTTCGAATCCCAGGTTCAACTGGTGTTTGTAGTATTTGTTATTTTCCACCTGATAGTGCTAACAGTCTCAATACATAAATGGCCATGTGGTTCCCCAGTGAGTACCTTGGAAATGCTTCCATATGGCTTAGAGTAAATGAGCGTGTGGATGATGGTTGGATGTTGCACTGTGTTTATTATTATTATTTTAATTGATTTTGTTAAAGTTCTACATCAATACTAAATACACAGAATATACTTTGAGAAAAATCTCTCTGCTTAGAATAATCTTTGGGAGGCTCCATAGCGCAATGGTTAGGCAACCAGCCTACAGTGCAGATGGTGATTGCAGGGTCACAGGTTCAAATCCCAGGTTCAACTGGTGTTTGTAGTATTTGTCATTTTCCACCTGATAGTGCTAACAGTCTCAATACATAAATGGCCATGTGGTTCCCCAGTGAGTACCTTAGAAATGCTTCCATATTGCTTAGAGTAAATGGGCATGTGGATGATGGTTGTATACTTAGTTGCATGTTGCACTGTGTTTATTATTATTATTGTAATTGATTTTGATAAAGTTCAACATCAATACTAAATACACAGAATATACTTTGAGAAAAATCTCTCTGCTTAACATAATCTTTGGGAGGCTCCATAGCCCAGTGGTTAGGCAACCCGCCTACAGCACAGATGATGATTGCAGGGTCACAGGTTCGAATCCCAGGTTCAACTGGTGTTTATAGTATTTGACATTTTCCACCTGATAGTGCTAACAGTCTCAATACATAAATGGCCATGTGGTTCCCCAGTGAGTACCTTGGAAATGCTTCCATACGGCTTAGAGTAAATGTGCGTGTGGATGATGGTTGGATGTTGCACTGTGTTTATTATTATTATTTTAATTGATTTTGTTAAAGTTCTACATCAATACTAAATACACATAATATACTTTGAGAAAAGTCTCTCTGCTTAGCATAATCTTTGGGAGGCTCCATAGCCCAATGGTTAGGCAACCCGCCTACAGTGCAGATGGTGATTGCAGGGTCACAGGTTCAAATCCCAGGTTCAACTGGTGTTTGTAGTATTTGTCATTTTCCACCTGATAGTGCTAACAGTCTCAATACATAAATGGCCATGTGGTTCCCCAGTGAGTACCCTAGAAATGCTTCCATATGGCTTAGAGTAAATGGGCATGTGGATGATGGTTGTATACTTAGTTGCATGTTGCACTGTGTTTATTATTATTATTGTAATTGATTTTGATAAAGTTCAACATCAATACTAAATACACAGAATATACTTTGAGAAAAGTCTCTCTGCTTAGCATAATCTTTGGGAGGCTTCATAGGCCAGTGGTTAGGCAACCAGCCTACAGTGCAGATGGTGATTGCAGGGTCACAGGTTCGAATCCCAGGTTCAACTGGTGTTTGTAGTATTTGTCATTTTCCACCTGATAGTGCTAACAGTATCAATACATAAATGGCCATGTGGTTCCCCAGTGAGTACCTTGGAAATGCTTCCATACGGCTTAGAGTAAATGTGCGTGTGGATGATGGTTGGATGTTGCACTGTGTTTATTATTATTATTTTAATTGATTTTGTTAAAGTTCTACATCAATACTAAATACACAGAATATACTTTGAGAAAAGTCTCTCTGCTTAGCATAATCTTTGGGAGCCTCCATAGCCCAGTGGTTAGGCAACCCGCCTACAGTGCAGATGGTGATTGCAGGGTCACAGGTTCGAATCCCAGGTTCAACTGGTGTTTGTAGTATTTGTCATTTTCCACCTGATAGTGCTAACAGTTTCAATACATAAATGGCCATGTTGTTCCCCAGTGAGTACCTTAGAAATGCTTCCATATGGCTTAGAGTAAATGGGCATGTGGATGATGGTTGCATGTTGCACTGTGTTTATTATTATTATTGTAATTGATTTTGATAAAGTTCAACATCAATACAGAATATACTTTGAGGAAAGTCTCTCTGCTTAGCATAATCTTCGGGAGGCTCCATAGCCCAATGGTTAGGCAACCCACCTACAGTGCAGATGGTGATTGCAGGGTCACAGGTTCGAATCCCAGGTTCAACTGGTGTTTGTAGTATTTCTCGTTTTCCACCTGATAGTGCTAACAGTCTCAATACATAAATGGCCATGTGGTTCCCCAGTGAGTACCTTGGAAATGCTTCCATACGGCTTAGAGTAAATGTGCGTGTGGATGATGGTTGGATGTTGCACTGTGTTTATTATTATTATTTTAATTGATTTTGTTAAAGTTCTACATCAATACTAAATACACAGAATATACTTTGAGAAAAGTCTCTCTGCTTAGCATAATCTTTGGGACGCTCCATAGCCCAGTGGTTAGGCAACCCGCCTACAGTGCAGATGGTGATTGCAGGGTCACAGGTTCGAATCCCAGGTTCAACTGGTGTTTGTAGTATTTGTTATTTTCCACCTGATAGTGCTAACAGTCTCAATACATAAATGGCCATGTGGTTCCCCAGTGAGTACCTTGGAAATGCTTCCATATGGCTTAGAGTAAATGAGCGTGTGGATGATGGTTGGATGTTGCACTGTGTTTATTATTATTATTTTAATTGATTTTGTTAAAGTTCTACATCAATACTAAATACACAGAATATACTTTGAGAAAAATCTCTCTGCTTAGCATAATCTTTGGGAGGCTCCATAGCGCAATGGTTAGGCAACCCGCCTACAGTGCAGATGGTGATTGCAGGGTCACAGGTTCAAATCCCAGGTTCAACTGGTGTTTGTAGTATTTGTCATTTTCCACCTGATAGTGCTAACTGTCTCAATACATAAATGGCCATGTGGTTCCCCAGTGAGTACCTTAGACATGCTTCCATATGGCTTAGAGTAAATGGGCATGTGGATGATGGTTGTATACTTAGTTGCATGTTGCACTGTGTTTATTATTATTATTGTAATTGATTTTGATAAAGTTCAACGTCAATACTAAATACACAGAATATACTTTGAGAAAAGTATCTCTGCTTAGCATAATCTTTGGGAGGCTCCATAGCCCAATGGTTAGGCAACCCGCCTACAGTGCAGATGGTGATTGCAGGGTCACAGGTTCAAATCCCAGATTCAACTGGTGTTTGTAGTATTTGTCATTTTCCACCTGATAGTGCTAACAGTCTCAATACATAAATGGCCATGTGGTTCCCCAGTGAGTACCTTGGAAATGCTTCCATATGGCTTAGAGTAAATGTGCGTGTGGATGATGGTTGGATGTTGCACTGTGTTTATTATTATTATTTTAATTGATTTTGTTAAAGTTCTACATCAATACTAAATACACAGAATATACTTTGAGAAAAGTCTCTCTGCTTAGCATAATCTTTGGGAGGCTCCATAGCCCAATGGTTAGGCAACCCGCCTACAGTGCAGATGGTGATTGCAGGGTCACAGGTTCAAATCCCAGGTTCAACTGGTGTTTGTAGTATTTGTCATTTTCCACCTGATAGTGCTAACAGTCTCAATACATAAATGGCCATGTGGTTCCCCAGTGAGTACCTTAGAAATGCTTCCATATGGCTTAGAGTAAATGTGCGTGTGGATGATGGTTGTATACTTAGTTGCATGTTGCACTGTGTTTATTATTATTGTAATTGATTTTGATAAAGTTCTACATCAATACTAAATACACAGAATATACTATGAGAAAAGTCTATATGCTTAGCATAATCTTTGGGAGGCTCCATAGCCCAGTGGTTAGGCAACCCACCTACAGTGCAGATGGTGATTGCAGGGTCACTGGTTCGAATCCTGGGTTCAACTTGTGTTTGCAGTACTTGTCAATTTCCACCTGATAGTGTTAACAGTCTCAATACATAAATGGCCATGTGGTTACCCAGTGAGTACCTTGGAAATGCTTCCATACGACTTAGAGCAAATGTGCGTGTGGATGATGGTTGGATGTTGCACTGTGTTTATTATTATTATTTTAATTGATTTTGTTAAAGTTCTACATCAATACTAAATACACAGAATATACTTTGAGAAAAGTTTCTCTGCTTAGCATAATCTTTGGGAGGCTCCATAGCCCAGTGGTTAGGCAACCCGCCTACAGTGCAGATGGTGATTGCAGGGTCACTGGTTCGAATCCCGGGTTCAACTGGTGTTTGCAGTATTTGTCATTTTCCACCTGATAGTGTTAACAGTCTCAATACATAAATGGCCATGTGGTTACCCAGTGAGTACCTTGGAAATGCTTCCATACGGCTTAGAGTAAATGTGCGTGTGGATGATGGTTGGATGTTGCACTGTGTTTATTATTATTATTTTAATTGATTTTGTTAAAGTTCTACATCAATACTAAATACACAGAATGTACTTTGAGAAAAGTCTCTCTGCTTAGCATAATCTTTGGGAGCCTCCATAGCCCAGTGGTTAGGCAACCCACCTACAGTGCAGATGGTGATTGCAGGGTCACAGGTTCAAATCCCAGGTTCAACTGGTGTTTGTAGTATTTGTCATTTTCCACCTGGTAGTGCTAACAGTCTCAATACATAAATGGCCATGTGGTTCCCCAGTGAGTACCCTAGAAATGCTTCCATATGGCTTAGAGTAAATGGGCATGTGGATGATGGTTGTATACTTAGTTGCATGTTGCACTGTGTTTATTATTATTATTGTAATTGATTTTGATAAAGTTCAACATCAATACTAAATACACAGAATATACTTTGAGAAAAGTCTCTCTGCTTAGCATAATCTTTGGGAGGCTTCATAGGCCAGTGGTTAGGCAACCCGCCTACAGTGCAGATGGTGATTGCAGGGTCACAGGTTCGAATCCCAGGTTCAACTGGTGTTTGTAGTATTTGTCATTTTCCACCTGATAGTGCTAACAGTCTCAATACATAAATGGCCATGTGGTTCCCCAGTGAGTACCTTGGAAATGCTTCCATACGGCTTAGAGTAAATGTGCGTGTGGATGATGGTTGGATGTTGCACTGTGTTTATTATTATTATTTTAATTGATTTTGTTAAAGTTCTACATCAATACTAAATACACAGAATATACTTTGAGAAAAGTCTCTCTGCTTAGCATAATCTTTGGGAGCCTCCATAGCCCAGTGGTTAGGCAACCCGCCTACAGTGCAGATGGTGATTGCAGGGTCACAGGTTCGAATCCCAGGTTCAACTGGTGTTTGTAGTATTTGTCATTTTCCACCTGATAGTGCTAACAGTCTCAATACATAAATGGCCATGTTGTTCCCCAGTGAGTACCTTAGAAATGCTTCCATATGGCTTAGAGTAAATGGGCATGTGGATGATGGTTGCATGTTGCACTGTGTTTATTATTATTATTGTAATTGATTTTGATAAAGTTCAACATCAATACAGAATATACTTTGAGGAAAGTCTCTCTGCTTAGCATAATCTTCGGGAGGCTCCATAGCCCAGTGGTTAGGCAACCCGCCTACAGTGCAGATGGTGATTGCAGGGTCACAGGTTCGAATCCCAGGTTCAACTGGTGTTTGTAGTATTTGTTATTTTCCACCTGATAGTGCTAACAGTCTCAATACATAAATGGCCATGTGGTTCCTCAGTGAGTACCTTGGAAATGCTTCCATATGGCTTAGAGTAAATGAGCGTGTGGATGATGGTTGGATGTTGCACTGTGTTTATTATTATTATTTTAATTGATTTTGTTAAAGTTCTACATCAATACTAAATACACAGAATATACTTTGAGAAAAATCTCTCTGCTTAGAATAATCTTTGGGAGGCTCCATAGCGCAATGGTTAGGCAACCCGCCTACAGTGCAGATGGTGATTGCAGGGTCACAGGTTCAAATCCCAGGTTCAACTGGTGTTTGTAGTATTTGTCATTTTCCACCTGATAGTGCTAACAGTCTCAATACATAAATGGCCATGTGGTTCCCCAGTGAGTACCCTAGAAATGCTTCCATATGGCTTAGAGTAAATGGGCATGTGGATGATGGTTGTATACTTAGTTGCATGTTGCACTGTGTTTATTATTATTATTGTAATTGATTTTGATAAAGTTCAACATCAATACTAAATACACAGAATATACTTTGAGAAAAGTCTCTCTGCTTAGCATAATCTTTGGGAGGCTTCATAGGCCAGTGGTTAGGCAACCCGCCTACAGTGCAGATGGTGATTGCAGGGTTACAGGTTCGAATCCCAGGTTCAACTGGTGTTTGTAGTATTTGTCATTTTCCACCTGATAGTGTTAAGTCTCAATACATAAATGGCCATGTGGTTCCCCAGTGAGTACCTTGGAAATGCTTCCATACGGCTTAGAGTAAATGTGCGTGTGGATGATGGTTGGATGTTGCACTGTGTTTATTATTATTATTTTAATTGATTTTGTTAAAGTTCTACATCAATACTAAATACACAGAATATACTTTGAGAAAAGTCTCTCTGCTTAGCATAATCTTTGGGAGCCTCCATAGCCCAGTGGTTAGGCAACCCGCCTACAGTGCAGATGGTGATTGCAGGGTCACAGGTTCGAATCCCAGGTTCAACTGGTGTTTGTAGTATTTGTCATTTTCCACCTGATAGTGCTAACAGTCTCAATACATAAATGGCCATGTTGTTCCCCAGTGAGTACCTTAGAAATGCTTCCATATGGCTTAGAGTAAATGGGCATGTGGATGATGGTTGCATGTTGCACTGTGTTTATTATTATTATTGTAATTGATTTTGATAAAGTTCAACATCAATACAGAATATACTTTGAGGAAAGTCTCTCTGCTTAGCATAATCTTCGGGAGGCTCCATAGCCCAATGGTTAGGCAACCCGCCTACAGTGCAGATGGTGATTGCAGGGTCACAGGTTCGAATCCCAGGTTCAACTGGTGTTTGTAGTATTTCTCATTTTCCACCTGATAGTGCTAACAGTCTCAATACATAAATGGCCATGTGGTTCCCCAGTGAGTACCTTGGAAATGCTTCCATACGGCTTAGAGTAAATGTGCGTGTGGATGATGGTTGGATGTTGCACTGTGTTTATTATTATTATTTTAATTGATTTTGTTAAAGTTCTACATCAATACTAAATACACAGAATATACTTTGAGAAAAGTCTCTCTGCTTAGCATAATCTTTGGGAGCCTCCATAGCCCAGTGGTTAGGCAACCCACCTACAGTGCAGATGGTGATTGTAGCATCACAGGTTCGAATCCCAGGTTCAACTGGTGTTTGTAGTATTTGTCATTTTCCACCTGATAGTGCTAACAGTCTCAATACATAAATGGCCATGTGGTTACCCAGTGAGTACCTTAGAAATGCTTCCATATGGCTTAGAGTAAATGGGCATGTGGATGATGGTTGTATACTTAGTTGCATGTTGCACTGTGTTTATTATTATTGTAATTGATTTTGATAAAGTTCAACATCAATACTAAATACACAGAATATACTTTGAGAAAAGTCTCTCTGCTTAGCATAATCTTCAGGAGGCTCCATAGGCCAGTGGTTAGGCAACCCACCTACAGTGCAGATGGTGATTGCAGGGTCATAGGTTCGAATCCCAGGTTCAACTGGTGTTTGTAGTATTTGTCATTTTCCACCTGATAGTGCTTACAGTCTCAATACATAAATGGCCATGTGGTTACCCAGTGAGTACCTTAGAAATGCTTCCATATGGCTTAGAGTAAATGGGCATGTGGATGATGGTTGTATACTATGTTGCACTGTGTTTATTATTATTATTATTGTAATTGATTTTGATAAAGTTCAACATCAATACTAAATACACAGAATATACTTTGAGAAAAGTCTCTCTGCTTAGCATGATCTTTGGGAAGCTCCACAGCCCAGTGGTTAGGCAACCCGCCTACAGTGAAGATGGTGATTGCAGGGTCACAGGTTCGAATCCCAGGTTCAACTGGTATTTGTCATTTTCCACCTGATAGTGCTAACAGTCTCAATACATAAATGGCCATGTGGTTCCCCAGTGAGTACCTTGGAAATGCTTCCATACGGCTTAGAATAAATGTGCGGGTGGATGATGGTTGGATGTTGCACTGTGTTTATTATTATTATTTTAATTGATTTTGTTAAAGTTCTACATCAATACTAAATACACAGAATATACTTTGAGAAAAGTCTCTCTGCTTAGCATAATCTTTGGGAGCCTCCATAGCCCAGTGGTTAGGCAACCCACCTACAGTGCAGATGGTGATTGCAGGGTCACAGGTTCAAATCCCAAGTTCAACTGGTGTTTGTAGTATTTGTCATTTTCCACCTGATAGTGCTAACAGTCTCAATACATAAATGGCCATGTGGTTACCCTGTGAGAACCTTAGAAATGCTTCCATATGGCTTAGAGTAAATGGGCATATGGATGATGGTTGTATACTTAGTTGCATGTTGCACTGTGTTTATTATTATTATTGTAATTGATTTTGATAAAGTTCAACATCAATACTAAATACACAGAATATACTTTGAGAAAAGTCTCTCTGCTTAGCATAATCTTTGGGAGGCTCCATAGCCCAGTGGTTAGGCAACCCACCTACAGTGCAGATGCTGATTGCAGCGTCGAATCCCAGGTTCAATTGGTGTTTGTAGTATTTGTCTTTTTTCACCTGATAGTGCTAACAGTCTCAATACATAAATGGCCATGTGGTTCCCCAGTGAGTACCTTGGAAATGCTTCCATACGGCTTAGAATAAATGTGCATGTGGATGGTGGTTGGATGTTGCACTGTGTTTATTATTATTATTTTAATTGATTTTGTTAAAGTTCTACATCAATACTAAATACACAGAATATACTTTGAGAAAAGTCTCTCTGCTTAGCATAATCTTTGGGAGCCTCCATAGCCCAGTGGTTAGGCAACCCACCTACAGTGCAGATGGTGATTGTAGCATCACAGGTTCGAATCCCAGGTTCAACTGGTGTTTGTAGTATTTGTCATTTTCCACCTGATAGTGCTAACAGTCTCAATACATAAATGGCCATGTGGTTACCCAGTGAGTACCTTAGAAATGCTTCCATATGGCTTAGAGTAAATGGGCATGTGGATGATGGTTGTATACTTAGTTGCATGTTGCACTGTGTTTATTATTATTGTAATTGATTTTGATAAAGTTCAACATCAATACTAAATACACAGAATATACTTTGAGAAAAGTCTCTCTGCTTAGCATAATCATTGGGAGGCTCCATAGGCCAGTGCTTAAGCAATCCACCTACAGTGCAGATGGTGATTGCAGGGTCACAGGTTCGAATCCCAGGTTCAACTGGTGTTTGTAGTATTTGTCATTTTCCACCTGATAGTGCTTACAGTCTCAATACATAAATGGCCATGTGGTTACCCAGTGAGTACCTTAGAAATGCTTCCATATGGCTTAGAGTAAATGGGCATGTGGATGATGGTTGTATACTATGTTGCACTGTGTTTATTATTATTATTGTAATTGATTTTGATAAAGTTCAACATCAATACTAAATACACAGAATATACTTTGAGAAAAGTCTCTCTGCTTAGCATAATCTTTGGGAGGCTCCATAGCCCAATGGTTAGGCAACCCACATACAGCGCAGATGGTGATTGCAGGGTCACTGGTTCGAATCCCAGGTCCAACTGGTGTTTGCAGTATTTGTCATTTTCCACCTGATAGTGTTAACAGTCTAAATACATAAATGGCCATGTGGTTACCCAGTGAGTACCTTGGAAATGCTTCCATACGGCTTAGAGTAAATGTGCGTGTGGATGATGGTTGGATGTTGCACTGTTTATTATTATTATTGTAATTGATTTTAATAAAGTTCAACATCAATACTAAATACACAGAATATACTTTGAGAAAAGTCTCTCTGCTTAGCATAATCTTTGGGAGGCTCCATAGCCCAATGGTTAGGCAACCCGCCTACAGTGCAGATGGTGATTGCAGGGTCACAGGTTCAAATCCCAGGTTCAACTGGTGTTTGTAGTATTTGTCATTTTCCACCTGATAGTGCTAACAGTCTCAATACATAAATGGCCATGTGGTTCCCCAGTGAGTACCTTAGAAATGCTTCCATATGGCTTAGAGTAAATGGGCATGTGGATGATGGTTGTATACTTAGTTGCATGTTGCACTGTTTATTATTATTATTGTAATTGATTTTGATAAAGTTCAACATCAATACTAAATACACAGAATATACTTTGAGAAAAGTCTCTCTGCTTAGCATAATCTTTGGGAGGCTCCATAGCCCAGTGGTTAGGCAACCCGCCTACAGCGCAGATGGTGATTGCAGGGTCACAGGTTCGGATCCCAGGTTCAAATAGTGTTTGTAGTATTTGTTATTTTCCACCTGATAGTGCTAACAGTCTCAATACATAAATGGCCATGTGGTTCCCCAGTGAGTACCTTGGAAATGCTTCCATACGGCTTAGAGTAAATGTGCGTGTGGATGATGGTTGGATGTTGCACTGTGTTTATTATTATTATTTTAATTGATTTTGTTAAAGTTCTACATCAATACTAAATACACAGAATATACTTTGAGAAAAGTCTCTCTGCTTAGCATAATCTTTGGGAGCCTCCATAGCCCAGTGGTTAGGCAACCCGCCTACAGTGCAGATGGTGATTGCAGTGTCACAGGTTCGAATCCCATGTTCAACTGGTGTTTGTAGTATTTGCAATTTTCCACCTGATAGTGCTAACAGTCTCAATACATAAATAGCCATGTGGTTCCCCAGTGAGTACCTTAGAAATGCTTCCATATGGCTTAGAGTAAATGGGCATGTGGATGATGGTTGTATACTTAGTTGCATGTTGCACTGTGTTTATTATTATTATTGTAATTGATTTTGATAAAGTTCAACATCAATACTAAATACACAGAATATAATTTGAGAAAAGTCTCTCTGCTTAGTATAATCTTTGGGAGGCTTCATAGGCCAGTGGTTTGGTAACCCGCCTACAGTGCAGATGGTGATTGCAGGGTCACAGGTTCGAATCCCAGGTTCAACTGGTGTTTGTAGTATTTGTCATTTTCCACCTGATAGTGCTAACAGTCTCAATACATAAATGGCTATGTGGTTCCCCAGTGAGTACCTTGGAAATGCTTCCATACGGCTTAGAGTAAATGTGCGTGTGGATGATGGTTGGATGTTGCACTGTGTTTATTATTATTATTTTAATTGATTTTGTTAAAGTTCTACATCAATACTAAATACACAGAATATACTTTGAGAAAAGTCTCTCTGCTTAGCATAATCTTTGGGAGGCTCCATAGCCCAATGGTTAGGCAACCCGCCTACAGTGCAGATGGTGATTGCAGGGTCACAGGTTCAAATCCCAGGTTCAACTGGTGTTTGTAGTATTTGTCATTTTCCACCTGATAGTGCTAACAGTCTCAATACATAAATGGCCATGTGGTTCCCCAGTGAGTACCCTAGAAATGCTTCCATATGGCTTAGAGTAAATGGGCATGTGGATGATGGTTGTATACTTAGTTGCATGTTGCACTGTGTTTATTATTATTATTGTAATTGATTTTGATAAAGTTCAACATCAATACTAAATACACAGAATATACTTTGAGAAAAGTCTCTCTGCTTAGCATAATCTTTGGGAGGCTTCATAGGCCAGTGGTTAGGCAACCCGCCTACAGTGCAGATGGTGATTGCAGGGTTACAGGTTCGAATCCCAGGTTCAACTGGTGTTTGTAGTATTTGTCATTTTCCACCTGATAGTGCTAACAGTCTCAATACATAAATGGCCATGTGGTTCCCCAGTGAGTACCTTGGAAATGCTTCCATACGGCTTAGAGTAAATGTGCGTGTGGATGATGGTTGGATGTTGCACTGTGTTTATTATTATTATTTTAATTGATTTTGTTAAAGTTCTACATCAATACTAAATACACAGAATATACTTTGAGAAAAGTCTCTCTGCTTAGCATAATATTTGGGAGCCTCCATAGCCCAGTGGTTAGGCAACCCGCCTACAGTGCAGATGGTGATTGCAGGGTCACAGGTTCGAATCCCAGGTTCAACTGGTGTTTGTAGTATTTGTCATTTTCCACCTGATAGTGCTAACAGTCTCAATACATAAATGGCCATGTGGTTCCCCAGTGAGTACCTTGGAAATGCTTCCATACGGCTTAGAGTAAATGTGCGTGTGGATGATGGTTGGATGTTGCACTGTGTTTATTATTATTATTTTAATTGATTTTGTTAAAGTTCTACATCAATACTAAATACACAGAATATACTTTGAGAAAAGTCTCTCTGCTTAGCATAATCTTTGGGAGGCTCCATAGCCCAGTGGTTAGGCAACCCGCCTACAGTGCAGATGGTGATTGCAGGGTCACAGGTTCGAATCCCAGGTTCAACTGGTGTTTGTAGTATTTGTTATTTTCCACCTGATAGTGCTAACAGTCTCAATACATAAATGGCCATGTGGTTCCCCAGTGAGTACCTTGGAAATGCTTCCATATGGCTTAGAGTAAATGAGCGTGTGGATGATGGTTGGATGTTGCACTGTGTTTATTATTATTATTTTAATTGATTTTGTTAAAGTTCTACATCAATACTAAATACACAGAATATACTTTGAGAAAAATCTCTCTGCTTAGCATAATCTTTGGGAGGCTCCATAGCGCAATGGTTAGGCAACCCGCCTACAGTGCAGATGGTGATTGCAGGGTCACAGGTTCAAATCCCAGGTTCAACTGGTGTTTGTAGTATTTGTCATTTTCCACCTGATAGTGCTAACAGTCTCAATACATAAATGGCCATGTGGTTCCCCAGTGAGTACCCTAGAAATGCTTCCATATGGCTTAGAGTAAATGGGCATGTGGATGATGGTTGTATACTTAGTTGCATGTTGCACTGTGTTTATTATTATTATTGTAATTGATTTTGATAAAGTTCAACATCAATACTAAATACACAGAATATACTTTGAGAAAAGTCTCTCTGCTTAGCATAATCTTTGGGAGGCTTCATAGGCCAGTGGTTAGGCAACCCGCCTACAGTGCAGATGGTGATTGCAGGGTTACAGGTTCAAATCCCAGGTTCAACTGGTGTTTGTAGTATTTGTCATTTTCCACCTGATAGTGCTAACAGTCTCAATACATAAATGGCCATGTGGTTCCCCAGTGAGTACCTTGGAAATGCTTCCATACGGCTTAGAGTAAATGTGCGTGTGGATGATGGTTGGATGTTGCACTGTGTTTATTATTATTATTTTAATTGATTTTGTTAAAGTTCTACATCAATACTAAATACACAGAATATACTTTGAGAAAAGTCTCTCTGCTTAGCATAATCTTTGGGAGCCTCCATAGCCCAGTGGTTAGGCAACCCGCCTACAGTGCAGATGGTGATTGCAGCGTCACAGGTTCGAATCCCAGGTTCAACTGGTGTTTGTAGTATTTGTCATTTTCCACCTGATAGTGCTAACAGTCTCAATACATAAATGGCCATGTTGTTCCCCAGTGAGTACCTTAGAAATGCTTCCATATGGCTTAGAGTAAATGGGCATGTGGATGATGGTTGCATGTTGCACTGTGTTTATTATTATTATTATTGTAATTGATTTTGATAAAGTTCAACATCAATACAGAATATACTTTGAGGAAAGTCTCTCTGCTTAGCATAATCTTCGGGAGGCTCCATAGCCCAATGGTTAGGCAACCCACCTACAGTGCAGATGGTGATTGCAGGGTCACAGGTTCGAATCCCAGGTTCAACTGGTGTTTGTAGTATTTCTCGTTTTCCACCTGATAGTGCTAACAGTCTCAATACATAAATGGCCATGTGGTTCCCCAGTGAGTACCTTAGACATGCTTCCATATGGCTTAGAGTAAATGGGCATGTGGATGATGGTTGTATACTTAGTTGCATGTTGCACTGTGTTTATTATTATTATTGTAATTGATTTTGATAAAGTTCAACATCAATACTAAATACACAGAATATACTTTGAGAAAAATCTCTCTGCTTAACATAATCTTTGGGAGGCTCCATAGCCCAGTGGTTAGGCAACCCGCCTACAGCGCAGATGATGATTGCAGGGTCACAGGTTCGAATCCCAGGTTCAACTGGTGTTTATAGTATTTGACATTTTCCACCTGATAGTGCTAACAGTCTCAATACATAAATGGCCATGTGGTTCCCCAGTGAGTACCTTGGAAATGCTTCCATACGGCTTAGAGTAAAAGTGCGTGGATGATGGTTGGATGTTGCACTGTGTTTATTATTATTATTTTAATTGATTTTGTTAAAGTTCTACATCAATACTAAATACACAGAATATACTTTGAGAAAAGTATCTCTGCTTAGCATAATCTTTGGGAGGCTCCATATCCCAATGGTTAGGCAACCCGCCTACAGTGCAGATGGTGATTGCAGGGTCACAGGTTCAAATCCCAGGTTCAACTGGTGTTTGTAGTATTTGTCATTTTCCACCTGATAGTGCTAACAGTCTCAATACATAAATGGCCATGTGGTTCCCCAGTGAGTACCCTAGAAATGCTTCCATATGGCTTAGAGTAAATGGGCATGTGGATGATGGTTGTATACTTAGTTGCATGTTGCACTGTGTTTATTATTATTATTGTAATTGATTTTGATAAAGTTCAACATTAATACAGAATATACTTTGAGGAAAGTCTCTCTGCTTAGCATAATCTCCGGGAGGCTCCATAGCCCAATGGTTAGGCAACCCACCTACAGTGCAGATGGTGATTGCAGGGTCACAGGTTCGAATCCCAGGTTCAACTGGTGTTTGTAGTATTTCTCATTTTCCACCTGATAGTGTTAACAGTCTCAATACATAAATGGCCATGTGGTTCCCCAGTGAGTACCTTGGAAATGCTTCCATACGGCTTAGAGTAAATGTGCGTGTGGATGGTGGTTGGTTGTTGCACTGTGTTTATTATTATTATTTTAATTGATTTTGTTAAAGTTCTACATCAATACTAAATACACAGAATATACTTTGAGAAAAGTCTCTCTGCTTAGCATAATCTTTGGGAGGCTCCATAGCCCAGTGGTTAGGCAACCCGCCTACAGTGCAGATGGTGATTGCAGGGTCACAGGTTCGAATCCCAGGTTCAACTGGTGCTTGTAGTATTTGTTATTTTCCACCTGATAGTGCTAACAGTCTCAATACATAAATGGCCATGTGGTTCCCCAGTGAGTACCTTGGAAATGCTTCCATATGGCTTAGAGTAAATGAGCGTGTGGATGATGGTTGGATGTTGCACTGTGTTTATTATTATTATTTTAATTGATTTTGTTAAAGTTCTACATCAATACTAAATACACAGAATATACTTTGAGAAAAATCTCTCTGCTTAGCATAATCTTTGGGAGGCTCCATAGCGCAATGGTTAGGCAACCCGCCTACAGTGCAGATGGTGATTGCAGGGACACAGGTTCAAATCCCAGGTTCAACTGGTGTTTGTAGTATTTGTCATTTTCCACCTGATAGTGCTAACAGTCTCAATACATAAATGGCCATGTGGTTCCCCAGTGAGTACCTTAGACATGCTTCCATATGGCTTAGAGTAAATGGGCATGTGGATGATGGTTGTATACTTAGTTGCATGTTGCACTGTGTTTATTATTATTATTGTAATTGATTTTGATAAAGTTCAACATCAATACTAAATACACAGAATATACTTTGAGAAAAATCTCTCTGCTTAACATAATCTTTGGGAGGCTCCATAGCCCAGTGGTTAGGCAACCCGCCTACAGCGCAGATGATGATTGCAGGGTCACAGGTTCGAATCCCAGGTTCAACTGGTGTTTATAGTATTTGACATTTTCCACCTGATAGTGCTAACAGTCTCAATACATAAATGGCCATGTGGTTCCCCAGTGAGTACCTTGGAAATGCTTCCATATTGCTTAGAGTAAATGTGCGTGTGGATGATGGTTGGATGTTGCACTGTGTTTATTATTATTATTTTAATTGATTTTGTTAAAGTTCTACATCAATACTAAATACACAGAATATACTTTGAGAAAAGTATCTCTGCTTAGCATAATCTTTGGGAGGCTCCATAGCCCAATGGTTAGGCAACCAGCCTACAGTGCAGATGGTGATTGCAGGGTCACAGGTTCAAATCCCAGGTTCAACTGGTGTTTGTAGTATTTGTCATTTTCCACCTGATAGTGCTAACAGTCTCAATACATAAATGGCCATGTGGTTCCCCAGTGAGTACCTTGGAAATGCTTCCATATGGCTTAGAGTAAATGTGCGTGTGGATGATGGTTGGATGTTGCACTGTGTTTATTATTATTATTTTAATTGATTTTGTTAAAGTTCTACATCAATACTAAATACACAGAATATACTTTGAGAAAAGTCTCTCTGCTTAGCATAATCTTTGGGAGGCTCCATAGACCAATGGTTAGGCAACCCGCCTACAGTGCAGATGGTGATTGCAGGGTCACAGGTTCAAATCCCAGGTTCAACTGGTGTTTGTAGTATTTGTCATTTTCCACCTGATAGTGCTAACAGTCTCAATACATAAATGGCCATGTGGT
Source organism: Pseudophryne corroboree (assembly GCF_028390025.1). NCBI lineage: Eukaryota > Metazoa > Chordata > Amphibia > Anura > Myobatrachidae > Pseudophryne > Pseudophryne corroboree. The sequence goes on from NC_086453.1 coordinate 68,782,784, forward strand.
TCCCCAGTGAGTACCTTAGAAATGCTTCCATATGGCTTAGAGTAAATGTGCGTGTGGATGATGGTTGTATACTTAGTTGCATGTTGCACTGTGTTTATTATTATTGTAATTGATTTTGATAAAGTTCTACATCAATACTAAATACACAGAATATACTATGAGAAAAGTCTATATGCTTAGCATAATCTTTGGGAGGCTCCATAGCCCAGTGGTTAGGCAACCCACCTACAGTGCAGATGGTGATTGCAGGGTCACTGGTTCGAATCCTGGGTTCAACTGGTGTTTGCAGTACTTGTCAATTTCCACCTGATAGTGTTAACAGTCTCAATACATAAATGGCCATGTGGTTACCCAGTGAGTACCTTGGAAATGCTTCCATACGACTTAGAGTAAATGTGCGTGTGGATGATGGTTGGATGTTGCACTGTGTTTATTATTATTATTTTAATTGATTTTGTTAAAGTTCTACATCAATACTAAATACACAGAATATACTTTGAGAAAAGTTTCTCTGCTTAGAATAATCTTTGGGAGCCTCCATATCCCAGTGGTTAGGCAACCCGCCTACAGTGCAGATGGTGATTGCAGGGTCACTGGTTCAAATCCCTGGTTCAACTGGTGTTTGCAGTATTTGTCATTTTCCACCTGATAGTGTTAACAGTCTCAATACATAAATGGCCTTGTGGTTACCCAGTGAGTACCTTGGAAATGCTTCCATACGACTTAGAGTAAATGTGCGTGTGGATGATGGTTGGATGTTGCACTGTGTTTATTATTATTATTTTAATTGATTTTGTTAAAGTTCTACATCAATACTAAATACACAGAATATACTTTGAGAAAAGTTTCTCTGCTTAGCATAATCTTTGGGAGCCTCCATAGCCCAGTGGTTAGGCAACCAGCCTACAGTGCAGATGGTGATTGCAGGGTCACAGGTTTGAATCCCAGGTTCAACTGGTGTTTGTAGTATTTGTCATTTTCCACCTGATAGTGCTAACAGTCTCAATACATAAATGGCCATGTGGTTCCCCAGTGAGTACCTTAGAAATGCTTCCATATGGCTTAGAGTAAATGGGCATGTGGATGATGGTTGTATACTTAGTTGCATGTTGCACTGTGTTTATTATCATTATTGTAATTGATTTTGATAAAGTTCAACATCAATACTAAATACACAGAATATACTTTGAGAAAAGTCTCTCTGCTTAGCATAATCTTTGGGAGGCTTCATAGGCCAGTGGTTAGGCAACCCGCCTACAGTGCAGATGGTGATTGCAGGGTCACAGGTTCGAATCCCAGGTTCAACTGGTGTTTGTAGTGTTTGTCATTCTCCACCTGATAGTGCTAACAGTCTCAATACATAAATGGCCATGTGGTTCCCCAGTGAGTACCTTGGAAATGCTTCCATACGGCTTAGAGTAAATGTGCGTGTGGATGATGGTTGGATGTTGCACTGTGTTTATTATTATTATTTTAATTGATTTTGTTAAAGTTCTACATCAATACTAAATACACAGAATATACTTTGAGAAAAGTCTCTCTGCTTAGCGTAATCTTTGGGAGCCTCCATAGCCCAGTGGTTAGGCAACCCGCCTACAGTACAGATGGTGATTGCAGGGTCACAGGTTTGAATCCCAGGTTCAACTGGTGTTTGTAGTATTTGTCATTTTCCACCTGATAGTGCTAACAGTCTCAATACATAAATGGCCATGTGGTTCCCCAGTGAGTACCTTAGAAATGCTTCCATATGGCTTAGAGTAAATGTGCGTGTGGATGATGGTTGTATACTTATTTGCATGTTGCACTGTGTTTATTATTATTGTAATTGATTTTGATAAAGTTCTACATCAATACTAAATACACAGAATATACTTTGAGAAAAGTCTATATGCTTAGCATAATCTTTGGGAGGCTCCATAGCCCAGTGGTTAGGCAACCCGCCTACAGTGCAGATGGTGATTGCAGGGTCACTGGTTCGAATCCTGGGTTCAACTGGTGTTTGCAATACTTGTCAATTTCCACCTGATGGTGTTAACAGTCTCAATACATAAATGGCCATGTGGTTACCCAGTGAGTACCTTGGAAATGCTTCCATACAACTTAGAGTAAATGTGCGTGTGGATGATGGTTGGATGTTGCACTGTGTTTATTATTATTATTTTAATTGATTTTGTTAAAGTTCTACATCAATACTAAATACACAGAATATACTTTGAGAAAAGTCTCTCTGCTTAGCATAATATTTGGGAGCCTCCATAGCCCAGTGGTTAGGCAACCCGCCTACAATGCAGATGGTGATTGCAGGGTCACAGGTTCGAATCCCAGGTTCAACTGGTGTTTGTAGTATTTGTCATTTTCCACCTGATAGTGCTAACAGTCTCAATACATAAATGGCCATGTTGTTCCCCAGTGAGTACCTTAGAAATGCTTCCATATGGCTTAGAGCATGGGTCTTCAACCTGTGGCCCTCCAGCTGCTGTGGAACTACACATCCCAGCATGCCCTGCCACAGTTTTGCTATTAAGGCATGCTAAAACCGAGAAAGGGCATGCTGGGATGTGTAGTTCCGCAGCAGCTGGAGGGCCACAGGTTGAAGACACATGGCTTAGAGTAAATGGGCATGTGGATGATGGTTGCATGTTGCACTGTGTTTATTATTATTATTGTAATTGATTTTGATAAAGTTCAACATCAATACAGAATATACTTTGAGGAAAGTCTCTCTGCTTAGCATAATCTTCGGGAGGCTCCATAGCCCAATGGTTAGGCAACCCACCTACAGTGCAGATGGTGATGGCAGGGTCACAGGTTCGAATCCCAGGTTCAACTGGTGTTTGTAGTATTTCTCATTTTCCACCTGATAGTGCTAACAGTCTCAATACATAAATGGCCATGTGGTTCCCCAGTGAGTACCTTGGAAATGCTTCCATACAGCTTAGAGTAAATGTGCGTGTGGATGATGGTTGTATACTTAGTTGCATGTTGCACTGTGTTTATTATTATTATTGTAATTGATTTTGATAAAGTTCAACATCAATACTAAATACACAGAATATACTTTGAGAAAAATCTCTCTGCTTAACATAATCTTGGGGAGGCTCCATAGCCCAGTGGTTAGGCAACCCGCCTACAACACAGATGATGATTGCAGGGTCACAGGTTCAAATCCCAGGTTCAACTGGTGTTTATAGTATTTGACATTTTCCACCTGATAGTGCTAACAGTCTCAATACATAAATGGCCATGTGGTTCCCCAGTGAGTACCTTGGAAATGCTTCCATATGGCTTAGAGTAAATGTGCGTGTGGATGATGGTTGGATGTTGCACTGTTTATTATTATTATTTTAATTGATTTTGTTAAAGTTCTACATCAATACTAAATACACAGAATATACTTTGAGAAAAGTATCTCTGCTTAGCATAATCTTTGGGAGGCTCCATAGCCCAATGGTTAGGCAACCCGCCTACAGTGCAGATGGTGATTGCAGGGTCACAGGTTCAAATCCCAGGTTCAACTGGTGTTTGTAGTATTTGTCATTTTCCACCTGATAGTGCTAACAGTCTCAATACATAAATGGCCATGTGGTTCCCCAGTGAGTACCTTGGAAATGCTTCCATACAGCTTAGAATAAATGTGCGTGAGGATGATGGTTGGATGTTGCACTGTGTTTATTATTATTATTTTAATTGATTTTGTTAAAGTTCTACATCAATACTAAATACACAGAATATACTTTGAGAAAAGTCTCTCTGCTTAGCATAATCTTTGGGAGGCTCCATAGCACAGTGGTTAGGCAACCCGCCTACAGTGCAGATGGTGATTGCAGGGTCACTGGTTCAAATCCCTGGTTCAACTGGTGTTTGCAGTATTTGTCATTTTCCACCTGATAGTGTTAACAGTCTCAATACATAAATGGCCTTGTGGTTACCCAGTGAGTACCTTGGAAATGCTTCCATACGACTTAGAGTAAATGTGCGTGTGGATGATGGTTGGATGTTGCACTGTGTTTATTATTATTATTTTAATTGATTTTGTTAAAGTTCTACATCAATACTAAATACACAGAATATACTTTGAGAAAAGTTTCTCTGCTTAGCATAATCTTTGGGAGCCTCCATAGCCCAGTGGTTAGGCAACCAGCCTACAGTGCAGATGGTGATTGCAGGGTCACAGGTTTGAATCCCAGGTTCAACTGGTGTTTGTAGTATTTGTCATTTTCCACCTGATAGTGCTAACAGTCTCAATACATAAATGGCCATGTGGTTCCCCAGTGAGTACCTTAGAAATGCTTCCATATGGCTTAGAGTAAATGGGCATGTGGATGATGGTTGTATACTTAGTTGCATGTTGCACTGTGTTTATTATCATTATTGTAATTGATTTTGATAAAGTTCAACATCAATACTAAATACACAGAATATACTTTGAGAAAAGTCTCTCTGCTTAGCATAATCTTTGGGAGGCTTCATAGGCCAGTGGTTAGGCAACCCGCCTACAGTGCAGATGGTGATTGCAGGGTCACAGGTTCGAATCCCAGGTTCAACTGGTGTTTGTAGTGTTTGTCATTCTCCACCTGATAGTGCTAACAGTCTCAATACATAAATGGCCATGTGGTTCCCCAGTGAGTACCTTGGAAATGCTTCCATACGGCTTAGAGTAAATGTGCGTGTGGATGATGGTTGGATGTTGCACTGTGTTTATTATTATTATTTTAATTGATTTTGTTAAAGTTCTACATCAATACTAAATACACAGAATATACTTTGAGAAAAGTCTCTCTGCTTAGCGTAATCTTTGGGAGCCTCCATAGCCCAGTGGTTAGGCAACCCGCCTACAGTACAGATGGTGATTGCAGGGTCACAGGTTTGAATCCCAGGTTCAACTGGTGTTTGTAGTATTTGTCATTTTCCACCTGATAGTGCTAACAGTCTCAATACATAAATGGCCATGTGGTTCCCCAGTGAGTACCTTAGAAATGCTTCCATATGGCTTAGAGTAAATGTGCGTGTGGATGATGGTTGTATACTTATTTGCATGTTGCACTGTGTTTATTATTATTGTAATTGATTTTGATAAAGTTCTACATCAATACTAAATACACAGAATATACTTTGAGAAAAGTCTATATGCTTAGCATAATCTTTGGGAGGCTCCATAGCCCAGTGGTTAGGCAACCCGCCTACAGTGCAGATGGTGATTGCAGGGTCACTGGTTCGAATCCTGGGTTCAACTGGTGTTTGCAATACTTGTCAATTTCCACCTGATGGTGTTAACAGTCTCAATACATAAATGGCCATGTGGTTACCCAGTGAGTACCTTGGAAATGCTTCCATACAACTTAGAGTAAATGTGCGTGTGGATGATGGTTGGATGTTGCACTGTGTTTATTATTATTATTTTAATTGATTTTGTTAAAGTTCTACATCAATACTAAATACACAGAATATACTTTGAGAAAAGTCTCTCTGCTTAGCATAATATTTGGGAGCCTCCATAGCCCAGTGGTTAGGCAACCCGCCTACAATGCAGATGGTGATTGCAGGGTCACAGGTTCGAATCCCAGGTTCAACTGGTGTTTGTAGTATTTGTCATTTTCCACCTGATAGTGCTAACAGTCTCAATACATAAATGGCCATGTTGTTCCCCAGTGAGTACCTTAGAAATGCTTCCATATGGCTTAGAGCATGGGTCTTCAACCTGTGGCCCTCCAGCTGCTGTGGAACTACACATCCCAGCATGCCCTGCCACAGTTTTGCTATTAAGGCATGCTAAAACCGAGAAAGGGCATGCTGGGATGTGTAGTTCCGCAGCAGCTGGAGGGCCACAGGTTGAAGACACATGGCTTAGAGTAAATGGGCATGTGGATGATGGTTGCATGTTGCACTGTGTTTATTATTATTATTGTAATTGATTTTGATAAAGTTCAACATCAATACAGAATATACTTTGAGGAAAGTCTCTCTGCTTAGCATAATCTTCGGGAGGCTCCATAGCCCAATGGTTAGGCAACCCACCTACAGTGCAGATGGTGATGGCAGGGTCACAGGTTCGAATCCCAGGTTCAACTGGTGTTTGTAGTATTTCTCATTTTCCACCTGATAGTGCTAACAGTCTCAATACATAAATGGCCATGTGGTTCCCCAGTGAGTACCTTGGAAATGCTTCCATACAGCTTAGAGTAAATGTGCGTGTGGATGATGGTTGTATACTTAGTTGCATGTTGCACTGTGTTTATTATTATTATTGTAATTGATTTTGATAAAGTTCAACATCAATACTAAATACACAGAATATACTTTGAGAAAAATCTCTCTGCTTAACATAATCTTGGGGAGGCTCCATAGCCCAGTGGTTAGGCAACCCGCCTACAGCACAGATGATGATTGCAGGGTCACAGGTTCAAATCCCAGGTTCAACTGGTGTTTATAGTATTTGACATTTTCCACCTGATAGTGCTAACAGTCTCAATACATAAATGGCCATGTGGTTCCCCAGTGAGTACCTTGGAAATGCTTCCATATGGCTTAGAGTAAATGTGCGTGTGGATGATGGTTGGATGTTGCACTGTTTATTATTATTATTTTAATTGATTTTGTTAAAGTTCTACATCAATACTAAATACACAGAATATACTTTGAGAAAAGTATCTCTGCTTAGCATAATCTTTGGGAGGCTCCATAGCCCAATGGTTAGGCAACCCGCCTACAGTGCAGATGGTGATTGCAGGGTCACAGGTTCAAATCCCAGGTTCAACTGGTGTTTGTAGTATTTGTCATTTTCCACCTGATAGTGCTAACAGTCTCAATACATAAATGGCCATGTGGTTCCCCAGTGAGTACCTTGGAAATGCTTCCATATGGCTTAGAGTAAATGTGCGTGTGGATGATGGTTGGATGTTGCACTGTGTTTATTATTATTATTTTAATTGATTTTGTTAAAGTTCTACATCAATACTAAATACACAGAATATACTTTGAGAAAAGTCTCTTTGCTTAGCATAATCTTTGGGAGGCTCCATAGCCCAATGGTTAGGCAACCCGCCTACAGTGCAGATGGTGATTGCAGGGTCACAGGTTCAAATCCCAGGTTCAACTGGTGTTTGTAGTATTTGTCATTTTCCACCTGATAGTGCTAACAGTCTCAATACATAAATGGCCATGTGGTTCCCCAGTGAGTACCTTAGAAATGCTTCCATATGGCTTAGAGTAAATGTGCGTGTGGATGATGGTTGTATACTTAGTTGCATGTTGCACTGTGTTTATTATTATTGTAATTGATTTTGATAAAGTTCTACATCAATACTAAATACACAGAATATACTTTGAGAAAAGTCTATATGCTTAGCATAATCTTTGGGAGGCTCCATAGCCCAGTGGTTAGGCAACCCACCTACAGTGCAGATGGTGATTGCAGGGTCACTGGTTCGAATCCTGGGTTCAACTGGTGTTTGCAGTACTTGTCAATTTCCACCTGATAGTGTTAACAGTCTCAATACATAAATGGCCATGTGAGTACCTTGGAAATGCTTCCATACGACTTAGAGTAAATGTGCGTGTGGATGATGGTTGAATGTTGCACTGTGTTTATTATTATTATTTTAATTGATTTTGTTAAAGTTCTACATCAATACTAAATACACAGAATATACTTTGAGAAAAGTTTCTCTGCTTAGCATAATCTTTGGGAGCCTCCATAGCCCAGTGGTTAGGCAACCCGCCTACAGTGCAGATGGTGATTGCAGGGTCACAGGTTTGAATCCCAGGTTCAACTGCTGTTTGTAGTATTTGTCATTTTCCACCTGATAGTGCTAACAGTCTCAATACATAAATGGCCATGTGGTTCCCCAGTGAGTACCTTAGAAATGCTTCCATATGGCTTAGAGTAAATGGGCATGTGGATGATGGTTGTATACTTAGTTGCATGTTGCACTGTGTTTATTATCATTATTGTAATTGATTTTGATAAAGTTCAACATCAATACTAAATACACAGAATATACTTTGAGAAAAGTCTCTCTGCTTAGCATAATCTTTGGGAGGCTTCATAGGCCAGTGGTTAGGCAACCCACCTACAGTGCAGATGGTGATTGCAGAGTCACAGGTTCGAATCCCAGGTTCAACTGGTGTTTGTAGTGTTTGTCATTTTCCACCTGATAGTGCTAACAGTCTCAATACATAAATGGCCATGTGGTTCCCCAGTGAGTACCTTAGAAATGCGTCCATATGGCTTAGAGTAAATGGGCATGTGGATGATGGTTGTATACTTAGTTGCATGTTGCACTGTGTTTATTATTATTATTATTGTAATTGATTTTGATAAAGTTCAACATCAATACTAAATACACAGAATATACTTTGAGAAAAGTCTCTCTGCTTAGCATAATCTTTGGTAGGCTTCATAGGCCAGTGGTTAGGCAACCCGCCTACAGTGCAGATGGTGATTGCAGGGTCACAGGTTCGAATCCCAGGTTCAACTGGTGTTGGTAGTATTTGTCATTTTCCACCTGATAGTGCTAACAGTCTCAATACATAAATGGCCATGTGGTTCCCCAGTGAGTACCTTGGAAATGCTTCCATATGGCTTAGAGTAAATGGGCATGTGGATGCTGGTTGTATACCTAGTTGCATGTTGCACTGTGTTTATTATTATTATTGTAATTGATTTTAATAAAGTTCAACATCAATACTAAATACACAGAATATACTTTGAGAAAAGTCTCTCTGCTTAGCATCATCTTTGGGAGGCTCTATAGCCCAGTGGTTAGGCAACCCACCTACAGCGCAGATGGTGATTGCAGGGTCACTGGTTCGAATCCCAGGTTCAACTGGTGTTTGCAGTATTTGTCATTTTCCACCTGATAGTGTTAACAGTCTAAATACATAAATGGCCATGTGGTTACCCAGTGAGTACCTTGGAAATGCTTCCATACGGCTTAGAGTAAATGTGCGTGTGGATGATGGTTGGATGTTGCACTGTTTATTATTATTATTGTAATTGATTTTAATAAAGTTCAACATCAATACTAAATACACAGAATATACTTTGAGAAAAGTCTCTCTGCTTAGCATAATCTTTGGGAGGCTCCATAGCCCAATGGTTAGGCAACCCGCCTACAGAGCAGATGGTGATTGCAGGGTCACAGGTTCAAATCCCAGGTTCAACTGGTGTTTGTAGTATTTGTCATTTTCCACCTGATAGTGCTAACAGTCTCAATACATAAATGGCCATGTGGTTCCCCAGTGAGTACCTTAGAAATGCTTCCATATGGCTTAGAGTAAATGGGCATGTGGATGATGGTTGTATACTTAGTTGCATGTTGCACTGTTTATTATTATTATTGTAATTGATTTTAATAAAGTTCAACATCAATACTAAATACACAGAATATACTTTGAGAAAAGTCTCTCTGCTTAGCATAATCTTTGGGAGGCTCAATAGCCCAGTGGTTAGGCAACCCGCCTACAGAGCAGATGGTGATTGCAGGGTCACAGGTTCAAATACCAGGTTCAACTGGTGTTTGTAGTATTTGTCATTTTCCACCTGATAGTGCTAACAGTCTCAATACATAAATGGCCATGTGGTTCCCCAGTGAGTACCTTGGAAATGCTTCCATACAGCTTAGAATAAATGTGCGTGAGGATGATGGTTGGATGTTGCACTGTGTTTATTATTATTATTTTAATTGATTTTGTTAAAGTTCTACATCAATACTAAATACACAGAATATACTTTGAGAAAAGTCTCTCTGCTTAGCATAATCTTTGGGAGGCTCCATAGCACAGTGGTTAGGCAACCCACCTACAGTGCAGATGGTGATTGCAGGGTCACTGGTTCGAATCCCGGGTTCAACTGGTGTTTGCAGTATTTGTCATTTTCCACCTGATAGTGTTAACAGTCTCAATACATAAATGGCCATGTGGTTACCCAGTGAGTACCTTGGAAATGCTTCCATAAGGCTTAGAGTAAATGTGCGTGTGGATGATGGTTGGATGTTGCACTGTGTTTATTATTATTATTTTAATTGATTTTGTTAAAGTTCTACATCAATACTAAATACACAGAATATACTTTGAGAAAAGTCTCTCTGCTTAGCATAATCTTTGGGAGCCTCCATAGCCCAGTGGTTAGGCAACCCGCCTACAGTGCAGATGGTGATTGCAGTGTCACAGGTTCGAACCCCATGTTCAACTGGTGTTTGTAGTATTTGCAATTTTCCACCTGATAGTGCTAACAGTCTCAATACATAAATAGCCATGTGGTTCCCCAGTGAGTACCTTAGAAATGCTTCCATATGGCTTAGAGTAAATGGGCATGTGGATGATGGTTGTATACTTAGTTGCATGTTGCACTGTGTTTATTATTATTATTGTAATTGATTTTGATAAAGTTCAACATCAATACTAAATACACAGAATATACTTTGAGAAAAGTCTCTCTGCTTAGCATAATCTTTGGGAGGCTTCATAGGCCAGTGGTTAGGCAACCCGCCTACAGTGCAGATGGTGATTGCAGGGTCACAGGTTCGAATCCCAGGTTCAACTGGTGTTTGTAGTATTTGTCATTTTCCACCTGATAGTGCTAACAGTCTCAATACATAAATGGCCATGTGGTTCCCCAGTGAGTACCTTGGAAATGCTTCCATACGGCTTAGAGTAAATGTGCGTGTGGATGATGGTTGGATGTTGCACTATGTTTATTATTATTATTTTAATTGATTTTGTTAAAGTTCTACATCAATACTAAATACACAGAATATACTTTGAGAAAAGTCTCTCTGCTTAGCATAATCTTTGGGAGCCTCCATAGCCCAGTGGTTAGGCAACCCGCCTACAGTGCAGATGGTGATTGCAGGGTCACAGGTTCGAATCCCAGGTTCAACTGGTGTTTGTAGTATTTGTCATTTTCCACCTGATAGTGCTAACAGTCTCAATACATAAATGGCCATGTTGTTCCCCAGTGAGTACCTTAGAAATGCTTCCATATGGCTTAGAGTAAATGGGCATGTGGATGATGGTTGCATGTTGCACTGTGTTTATTATTATTATTGTAATTGATTTTGATAAAGTTCAACATCAATACAGAATATACTTTGAGGAAAGTCTCTCTGCTTAGCATAATCTTTGGGAGGCTCCATAGCCCAATGGTTAGGCAACCCGCCTACAGTGCAGATGGTGATTACAGGGTCACAGGTTCGAATACCAGGTTCAACTGGTGTTTGTAGTATTTCTAGTTTTCCACCTGATAGTGCTAACAGTCTCAATACATAAATGGCCATGTGGTTCCCCAGTGAGTACCTTGGAAATGCTTCCATACGGCTTAGAGTAAATGTGCGTGTGGATGATGGTTGGATGTTGCACTGTGTTTATTATTATTATTTTAATTGATTTTGTTAAAGTTCTACATCAATACTAAATACACAGAATATACTTTGAGAAAAGTCTCTCTGCTTAGCATAATCTTTGGGAGGCTCCATAGCCCAGTGGTTAGGCAACCCGCCTACAGTGCAGATGGTGATTGCAGGGTCACAGGTTCGAATCCCAGGTTCAACTGGTGTTTGTAGTATTTGTTATTTCCCACCTGATAGTGCTAACAGTCTCAATACATAAATGGCCATATGGTTCCCCAGTGAGTACCTTGGAAATGCTTCCATATGGCTTAGAGCAAATGAGCGTGTGGATGATGGTTGGATGTTGCACTGTGTTTATTATTATTATTTTAATTGATTTTGTTAAAGTTCTACATCAATACTAAATACACAGAATATACTTTGAGAAAAATCTCTCTGCTTAGCATAATCTTTGGGAGGCTCCATAGCGCAATGGTTAGGCAACCCGCCTACAGTGCAGATGGTGATTGCAGGGTCACAGGTTCAAATCCCAGGTTCAACTGGTGTTTGTAGTATTTGTCATTTTCCACCTGATAGTGCTAACAGTCTCAATACATAAATGGCCATGTGGTTCCCCAGTGAGTACCTTAGAAATGCTTCCATATGGCTTAGAGTAAATGGGCATGTGGATGATGGTTGTATACTTAGTTGCATGTTGCACTGTGTTTATTATTATTATTGTAATTGATTTTGATAAAGTTCAACATCAATACTAAATACACAGAATATACTTTGAGAAAAATCTCTCTGCTTAACATAATCTTTGGGAGGCTCCATAGCCCAGTGGTTAGGCAACCCGCCTACAGCGCAGGAGATGATTGCAGGGTCACAGGTTCGAATCCCAGGTTCAACTGGTGTTTATAGTATTTGACATTTTCCACCTGATAGTGCTAACAGTCTCAATACATAAATGGCCATGTGGTTCCCCAGTGAGTACCTTGGAAATGCTTCCATATGGCTTAGAGTAAATGTGCGTGTGGATGATGGTTGGATGTTGCACTGTGTTTATTATTATTATTTTAATTGATTTTGATAAAGTTCTACATCAATACTAAATACACAGAATATACTTTGAGAAAAGTCTCTCTGCTTAGCATAATCTTTGGGAGGCTCCATAGCCCAATGGTTAGGCAACCCGCCTACAGTGCAGATGGTGATTGCAGGATCCCAGGTTCAACTGGTGTTTGTAGTATTTGTCATTTTCCACCTGATAGTGCTAACAGTCTCAATACATAAATGGCCATGTGGTTCCCCAGTGAGTACCTTGGAAATGCTTCCATATGGCTTAGAGTAAATGTGCGTGTGGATGATGGTTGGATGTTGCACTGTGTTTATTATTATTATTTTAATTGATTTTGTTAAAGTTCTACATCAATACTAAATACACAGAATATACTTTGAGAAAAGTCTCTCTGCTTAGCATAATCTTTGGGAGGCTCCATAGCCCAATGGTTAGGCAACCCACCTACAGTGCAGATGGTGATTGCAGGGTCACAGGTTCAAATCCCAGGTTCAACTGGTGTTTGTAGTATTTGTCATTTTCCACCTGATAGTGCTAACAGTCTCAATACATAAATGGCCATGTGGTTCCCCAGTGAGTACCTTAGAAATGCTTCCATACGGCTTAGAGTAAATGTGCGTGTGGATGATGGTTGTATACTTAGTTGCATGTTGCACTGTGTTTATTATTATTGTAATTGATTTTGATAAAGTTCTACATCAATACTAAATACACAGAATATACTTTGAGAAAAGTCTATATGCTTAGCATAATCTTTGGGAGGCTCCATAGCCCAGTGGTTAGGCAACCCGCCTACAGCGCAGATGGTGATTGCAGGGTCACAGGTTCGGATCCCAGGTTCAAATAGTGTTTGTAGTATTTGTCATTTTCCACCTGATAGTGCTAACAGTCTCAATACATAAATGGCCATGTGGTTCCCCAGTGAGTACCTTAGAAATGCTTCCATATGGCTTAGAGTAAATGGGCATGTGGATGATGGTTGTATACTTAGTTGCATGTTGCACTGTGTTTATTATCATTATTGTAATTGATTTTGATAAAGTTCAACATCAATACTAAATACACAGAATATACTTTGAGAAAAGTCTCTCTGCTTAGCATAATCTTTGGGAGGCTTCATAGGCCAGTGGTTAGGCAACCCACCTACAGTGCAGATGGTGATTGCAGGGTCACAGGTTCGAATCCCAGGTTCAACTGGTATTTGTAGTGTTTGTCATTTTCCACCTGATAGTGCTAACAGTCTCAATACATAAATGGCCATGTGGTTCCCCAGTGAGTACCTTGGAAATGCTTCCATACGGCTTAGAGTAAATGTGCGTGTGGATGATGGTTGGATGTTGCACTGTGTTTATTATTATTATTTTAATTGATTTTGTTAAAGTTCTACATCAATACTAAATACACAGAATATACTTTGAGAAAAGTCTCTCTGCTTAGCATAATCTTTGGGAGCCTCCATAGCCCAGTGGTTAGGCAACCCACCTACAGTGCAAATGGTGATTGCAGGGTCACAGGTTCGAATCCCAGGTTCAACTGGTGTTTGTAGTATTTGTCATTTTCCACCTGATAGTGCTAACAGTCTCAATACATAAATGGCCATGTGGTTCCCCAGTGAGTACCTTAGAAATGCTTCCATATGGCTTAGAGTAAATGTGCGTGTGGATGATGGTTGTATACTTAGTTGCATGTTGCACTGTGTTTATTATTATTGTAATTGATTTTGATAAAGTTCTATATCAATACTAAATACACAGAATATACTTTGAGAAAAGTCTATATGCTTAGCATAATCCTTGGGAGGCTCCATAGCCCAGTGGTTAGGCAACCCGCCTACAGTGCAGATGGTGATTGCAGGGTCACTAGTTCGAATCCTGGGTTCAAATGGTGTTTGCAGTACTTGTCAATTTCCACCTGATAGTGTTAACAGTCTCAATACATAAATGGCAATGTGGTTACCCAGTGAGTACCTTGGAAATGCTTCCATACAACTTAGAGTAAATGTGCGTGTGGATGATGGTTGGATGTTGCACTGTGTTTATTATTATTATTTTAATTGATTTTGTTAAAGTTCTACATCAATACTAAATACACAGAATATACTTTGAGAAAAGTTTCTCTGCTTAGCATAATCTTTGGGAGCCTCCATAGCCCAGTGGTTAGGCAACCCGCCTACAGTGCAGATGGTGATTGCAGGGTCACTGGTTCAAATCCCTGGTTCAACTGGTGTTTGCAGTATTTGTCATTTTCCACTTGATAGTGTTAACAGTCTCAATACATAAATGGCCATGTGGTTACCCAGTGAGTACCTAGGAAATGCTTCCATACGACTTAGAGTAAATGTGCGTGTGGATGATGGTTGGATGTTGCACTGTGTTTATTATTATTATTTTAATTGATTTTGTTAAAGTTCTACATCAATACTAAATACACAGAATATACTTTGAGAAAAGTTTCTCTGCTTAGCATAATCTTTGGGAGCCTCCATAGCCCAGTGGTTAGGCAACCCGCCTACAGTGCAGATGGTGATTGCAGGGTCACAGGTTTGAATCCCAGGTTCAACTGGTGTTTGTAGTATTTGTCATTTTCCACCTGATAGTGCTAACAGTCTCAATACATAAATGGCCATGTGGTTCCCCAGTGAGTACCTTAGAAATGCTTCCATATGGCTTAGAGTAAATGGGCATGTGGATGATGGTTGTATACTTAGTTGCATGTTGCACTGTGTTTATTATCATTATTGTAATTGATTTTGATAAAGTTCAACATCAATACTAAATACACAGAATATACTTTGAGAAAAGTCTCTCTGCTTAGCATAATCTTTGGGAGGCTTCATAGGCCAGTGGTTAGGCAACCCACCTACAGTGCAGATGGTGATTGCAGGGTCACAGGTTCGAATCCCTGGTTCAACTGGTGTTTGTAGTGTTTGTCATTTTCCACCTGATAGTGCTAACAGTCTCAATACATAAATGGCTATGTGGTTCCCCAGTGAGTACCTTAGAAATGCTTCCATATGGCTTAGAGTAAATGGGCGTGTGGATGATGGTTGTATACTTAGTTGCATGTTGCACTGTGTTTATTATTATTATTATTGTAATTGATTTTGATAAAGTTCAACATCAATACTAAATACACAGAATATACTTTGAGGAAAGTCTCTCTGCTTAGCATAACCTTTGGGAGGCTCCATAGGCCAGTGGTTAGGCAACCCGCCTACAGTGCAGATGATGATTGCAGGGTCACAGGTTCAAATCCCAGGTTCAACTGGTGTTTGTAGTATTTGTCATTTTCCACCTGCTAGTGCAAACAGTCTCAATACATAAATGGCCATGTGGTTCCCCAGTGAGTACCTTGGAAATGCTTCCATACGACTTATAGTAAATGTGCGTGTGGATGATGGTTGGATGTTGCACTGTGTTTATTATTATTATTTTAATTGATTTTGTTAAAGTTCTACATCAATACTAAATATACAGAATATACTTTGAGAAAAGTCTCTCTGCGTAGCATAATCTTTGGGAGGCTCCATAGCCCAATGGCTAGGCAACCCGCCTACAGTGCAGATGGTCATGGCAGGGTCACAGGTTCAAATCCCAGGTTCAACTGGTGTTTGTAGTATTTGTTATTTTCCACCTGATAGTGCTAACAGTCTCAATACATAAATGGCCATGTGGTTCCCCAGTGAGTACCTTAGAAATGCTTCCATACGGCTTATAGTAAATGTGCGTGTGGATGATGGTTGGATGTTGCACTGTTTATTATTATTATTTTAATTGATTTTGTTAAAGTTCTACATCAATACTAAATACACAGAATATACTTTGAGAAAAGTCTCTCTGCTTAGCATAATCTTTGGGAGCCTTCATAGCCCAGTGGTTAGGCAACCCGCCTACAGTGCAGATGGTGATTGCAGGGTCACAGGTTCGAATCCCAGGTTCAACTGGTGTTTGTAGTATTTGTCATTTTCCACCTGATAGTGCTAACAGTCTCAATACATAAATGGCCATGTGGTTCCCCAGTGAGTACCTTAGAAATGCTTCCATATGGCTTAGAGTAAATGGGCATGTGGATGATGGTTGTATACTTAGTTGCATGTTGCACTGTGTTTATTATTATTATTGTCATTGATTTTGATAAAGTTCAACATCAATACTAAATACACAGAATATACTTTGAGAAAAGTCTCTCTGCTTAGCAATATCTTTGGGAGGCTTCATAGGCCAGTGGTTAGGCAACCCGCCTACAGTGCCGATGGTGATTGCAGGGTCACAGGTTCGAATCCCAGGTTCAACTGGTGTTTGTAGTATTTGTCATTTTCCACCTGATAGTGCTAACAGTCTCAATACATAAATGGCCATGTGGTTCCCCAGTGAGTACCTTGGAAATGCTTCCATACGGCTTAGAGTAAATGTGCGTGTGGATGATGGTTAGATGTTGCACTGTGTTTATTATTATTATTGTAATTGATTTTGATAAAGTTCAACATCAATACTAAATACACAGAATATACTTTGAGAAAAGTCTCTCTGCTTAGCATAATCTTTGGGAGGCTCCATAGCCCAATGGTTAGGCAACCCGCCTACAGTGCAGATGGTGATTGCAGGGTCACAGGTTCAAATCCCAGGTTCAACTGGTGTTTGTAGTATTTGTCATTTTCCACCTGATAGTGCTAACAGTCTCAATACATAAATGGCCATGTGGTTCCCCAGTGAGTACCTTAGAAATGCTTCCATATGGCTTAGAGTAAATGGGCATGTGGATGATGGTTGTATACTTAGTTGCATGTTGCACTGTGTTTATTATTATTATTGTAATTGATTTTAATAAAGTTCAACATCAATACTAAATACACAGAATATACTTTGAGAAAAGTCTCCCTGCTTAGCATAATCTTTGGGAGGCTCCATAGCCCAGTGGTTAGGCAACCCGCCTACAGCGCAGATGGTGATTGCAGGGTCACAGGTTCAAATCCCAGGTTCAACTGGTGTTTGTAGTATTTGTCATTTTCCACCTGATAGTGCTAACAGTCTCAATACATAAATGGCCATGTGGTTCCCCAGTGAGTACCTTGGAAATGCTTCCATACGGCTTAGAGTAAATGTGCGTGTGGATGATGGTTGGATGTTGCACTGTGTTTATTATTATTATTTTAATTGATTTTGTTAAAGTTCTACATCAATACTAAATACACAGAATATACTTTGATAAAAGTCTCTCTGCTTAACATAATCTTTGGGAGGCTCCATACCCCAATGGTTAGGCAACCCGCCTACAGTGCAGATGGTGATTGCAGGGTCACAGGTTCAAATCCCAGGTTCAACTGGTGTTTGTAGTATTTGTCATTTTCCACCTGATAGTGCTAACAGTCTCAATACATAAATGGCCATGTGGTTCCCCAGTGAGTACCTTAGAAATGCTTCCATATGGCTTAGAGTAAATGGGCATGTGGATGATGGTTGTATACTTAGTTGCATGTTGCACTGTGTTTATTATTATTATTGTAATTGATTTTGATAAAGTTCAACATCAATACTAAATACACAGAATATACTTTGAGAAAAGTCTCTCTGCTTAGCATAATCTTTGGGAGGCTCCATAGCCCAGTGGCTAGGCAACCCGCCTACAGTGCAGATGGTGATTGCAGGGTCACAGGTTTGAATCCCAGGTTCAACTGGTGTTTGTAGTGTTTGTCATTTTCCACCTGATAGTGCTAACAGTCTCAATACATAAATGGCCATGTGGTTCCCCAGTGAGTACCTTGGAAATGCTTCCATACGGCTTAGAGTAAATGTGCGTGTGGATGATGGTTGGATGTTGCACTGTGTTTATTATTATTATTTTAATTGATTTTGTTAAAGTTCTACATCAATACTAAATACACAGAATATACTTTGAGAAAAGTCTCTCTGCTTAGCATAATCTTTGGGAGCCTCCATAGCCCAGTGGTTAGGCAACCCGCCTACAGTGCAGATGGTGATTGCAGGGTCACAGGTTCAAATCCCAGGTTCAACTGGTGTTTGTAGTATTTGTCATTTTCCACCTGATAGTGCTAACAGTCTCAATACATAAATGGCCATGTGGTTCCCCAGTGAGTACCTTTGAAATGCTTCCATATGGCTTAGAGTAAATGGGCATGTGGATGATGGTTGTATACTTAGTTGCATGTTGCACTGTGTTTATTATTATTATTGTCATTGATTTTGATAAAGTTCAACATCAATACTAAATACACAGAATATACTTTGAGAAAAGTCTCTCTGCTTAGCAATATCTTTGGGAGGCTTCATAGGCCAGTGGTTAGGCAACCCGCCTACAGTGCCGATGGTGATTGCAGGGTCACAGGTTCGAATCCCAGGTTCAACTGGTGTTTGTAGTATTTGTCATTTTCCACCTGATAGTGCTAACAGTCTCAATACATAAATGGCCATGTGGTTCCCCAGTGAGTACCTTGGAAATGCTTCCATACGGCTTAGAGTAAATGTGCGTGTGGATGATGGTTAGATGTTGCACTGTGTTTATTATTATTATTGTAATTGATTTTGATAAAGTTCAACATCAATACTAAATACACAGAATATACTTTGAGAAAAGTCTCTCTGCTTAGCATAATCTTTGGGAGGCTCCATAGCCCAATGGTTAGGCAACCCGCCTACAGTGCAGATGGTGATTGCAGGGTCACAGGTTCAAATCCCAGGTTCAACTGGTGTTTGTAGTATTTGTCATTTTCCACCTGATAGTGCTAACAGTCTCAATACATAAATGGCCATGTGGTTCCCCAGTGAGTACCTTAGAAATGCTTCCATATGGCTTAGAGTAAATGGGCATGTGGATGATGGTTGTATACTTAGTTGCATGTTGCACTGTGTTTATTATTATTATTGTAATTGATTTTAATAAAGTTCAACATCAATACTAAATACACAGAATATACTTTGAGAAAAGTCTCCCT
Organism: Pseudophryne corroboree; assembly: GCF_028390025.1. Lineage (NCBI taxonomy): Eukaryota > Metazoa > Chordata > Amphibia > Anura > Myobatrachidae > Pseudophryne > Pseudophryne corroboree. The sequence goes on from NC_086453.1 coordinate 68,802,141, forward strand.
GCTTAGCATAATCTTTGGGAGGCTCCATAGCCCAGTGGTTAGGCAACCCGCCTACAGCGCAGATGGTGATTGCAGGGTCACAGGTTCAAATCCCAGGTTCAACTGGTGTTTGTAGTATTTGTCATTTTCCACCTGATAGTGCTAACAGTCTCAATACATAAATGGCCATGTGGTTCCCCAGTGAGTACCTTGGAAATGCTTCCATACGGCTTAGAGTAAATGTGCGTGTGGATGATGGTTGGATGTTGCACTGTGTTTATTATTATTATTTTAATTGATTTTGTTAAAGTTCTACATCAATACTAAATACACAGAATATACTTTGATAAAAGTCTCTCTGCTTAACATAATCTTTGGGAGGCTCCATACCCCAATGGTTAGGCAACCCGCCTACAGTGCAGATGGTGATTGCAGGGTCACAGGTTCAAATCCCAGGTTCAACTGGTGTTTGTAGTATTTGTCATTTTCCACCTGATAGTGCTAACAGTCTCAATACATAAATGGCCATGTGGTTCCCCAGTGAGTACCTTAGAAATGCTTCCATATGGCTTAGAGTAAATGGGCATGTGGATGATGGTTGTATACTTAGTTGCATGTTGCACTGTGTTTATTATTATTATTGTAATTGATTTTGATAAAGTTCAACATCAATACTAAATACACAGAATATACTTTGAGAAAAGTCTCTCTGCTTAGCATAATCTTTGGGAGGCTCCATAGCCCAGTGGCTAGGCAACCCGCCTACAGTGCAGATGGTGATTGCAGGGTCACAGGTTTGAATCCCAGGTTCAACTGGTGTTTGTAGTGTTTGTCATTTTCCACCTGATAGTGCTAACAGTCTCAATACATAAATGGCCATGTGGTTCCCCAGTGAGTACCTTGGAAATGCTTCCATACGGCTTAGAGTAAATGTGCGTGTGGATGATGGTTGGATGTTGCACTGTGTTTATTATTATTATTTTAATTGATTTTGTTAAAGTTCTACATCAATACTAAATACACAGAATATACTTTGAGAAAAGTCTCTCTGCTTAGCATAATCTTTGGGAGCCTCCATAGCCCAGTGGTTAGGCAACCCGCCTACAGTGCAGATGGTGATTGCAGGGTCACAGGTTCAAATCCCAGGTTCAACTGGTGTTTGTAGTATTTGTCATTTTCCACCTGATAGTGCTAACAGTCTCAATACATAAATGGCCATGTGGTTCCCCAGTGAGTACCTTTGAAATGCTTCCATATGGCTTAGAGTAAATGGGCATGTGGATGATGGTTGTATACTTAGTTGCATGTTGCACTGTGTTTATTATTATTATTGTCATTGATTTTGATAAAGTTCAACATCAATACTAAATACACAGAATATACTTTGAGAAAAGTCTCTCTGCTTAGCAATATCTTTGGGAGGCTTCATAGGCCAGTGGTTAGGCAACCCGCCTACAGTGCAGATGGTGATTGCAGGGTCACAGGTTCGAATCCCAGGTTCAACTGGTGTTTGTAGTATTTGTCATTTTCCACCTGATAGTGCTAACAGTCTCAATACATAAATGGCCATGTGGTTCCCCAGTGAGTACCTTGGAAATGCTTCCATACGGCTTAGAGTAAATGTGCGTGTGGATGATGGTTAGATGTTGCACTGTGTTTATTATTATTATTGTAATTGATTTTGATAAAGTTCAACATCAATACTAAATACACAGAATATACTTTGAGAAAAGTCTCTCTGCTTAGCATAATCTTTGGGAGGCTCCATAGCCCAATGGTTAGGCAACCCGCCTACAGTTTAGATGGTGATTGCAGGGTCACAGGTTCAAATCCCAGGTTCAACTGGTGTTTGTAGTATTTGTCATTTTCCACCTGATAGTGCTAACAGTCTCAATACATAAATGGCCATGTGGTTCCCCAGTGAGTACCTTAGAAATGCTTCCATATGGCTTAGAGTAAATGGGCATGTGGATGATGGTTGTATACTTAGTTGCATGTTGCACTGTGTTTATTATTATTATTGTAATTGATTTTGATAAAGTTCAACATCAATACTAAGTACACAGAATATACTTTGAGAAAAGTCTCTCTGCTTAGCATAACCTTTGGGAGGCTCCATAGCCCAGTGGTTAGGCAACCCGCCTACAGCGCAGATGGTGATTGCAGGGTCACAGGATCAAATCCCAGGTTCAACTGGTGTTTGTAGTATTTGTCATTTTCCACCTGATAGTGCTAACAGTCTCAATACATAAATGGCCATGTGGTTCCCCAGTGAGTACCTTGGAAATGCTTCCATACGGCTTAGAGTAAATGTGCGTGTGGATGATGGTTGGATGTTGCACTGTGTTTATTATTATTATTTTAATTGATTTTGTTAAAGTTCTACATCAATACTAAATACACAGAATATACTTTGAGAAAAGTCTCTCTGCTTAGCATAATCTTTGGGAGGCTCCATAGCCCAATGGTTAGGCAACCCGCCTACAGTGCAGATGGCGATTGCAGGGTCACAGGTTCAAATCCCAGGTTCAACTGGTGTTTGTAGTATTTGTCATTTTCCACCTGATAGTGCTAACAGTCTCAATACATAAATGGCCATGTGGTTCCCCAGTGAGTACTTTGGAAATGCTTCCATACGGCTTAGAATAAATGTGCGTGTGGATGATGGTTGGATGTTGCACTGTTTATTATTATTATTTTAATTGATTTTGTTAAAGTTCTACATCAATACTAAATACACAGAATATACTTTGAGAAAAGTCTCTCTGCTTAGCATAATCTTTGGGAGGCTTCATAGGCCAGTGGTTAGGCAACCCGCCTACAGTGCAGATGGTGATTGCAGGGTCACAGGTTCGAATCCCAGGTTCAACTGGTGTTTGTAGTATTTGTCATTTTCCACCTGATAGTGCTAACAGTCTCAATACATAAATGGCCATGTGGTTCCCCAGTGAGTACCTTAGAAATGCTTCCATATGGCTTAGAGCAGGCATTTCCAACCACGGTCCTCAAGGCACACCAACAGTGCAGGTTTTAGTGATATCCAGGCTGCAGCACAGATGGTTAAATCAAAATAACTGAGCTACTAATTAAGTCACCTGTGCTGAAGCCTGGATATCACTAAAACCTGCACTGTTAGTGTGCCTTGAGGACCGTGGTTGGGAATGCCTGGCTTAGAGCATGGGTCTTCAACCTGTGGCCCTCCAGCTGCTGTGGAACTACACATCCCAGCATGCCCTGCATCAGTTTTAGCATGCCTTAATAGCAAAACTGTAGCATGGCATGCTGGGATGTGTAGTTCCACAGCAGCTGGAGGGCCACAGGTTGAAGACCCATGGCTTAGAGTAAATGGGCATGTGGATGATGGTTGTATACTTAGTTGCATGTTGCACTGTGTTTATTATTATTATTGTAATTGATTTTGATAAAGTTCAACATCAATACTAAATACACAGAATATACTTTGAGAAAAGTCTCTCTGCTTAGCATCTTTGGGAGGCTTCATAGGCCAGTGGTTAGGCAACCCGCCTACAGTGCCGATGGTGATTGCAGGGTCACAGGTTCGAATCCCAGGTTCAACTGGTGTTTGTAGTATTTGTCATTTTCCACCTGATAGTGCTAACAGTCTCAATACATAAATGGCCATGTGGTTCCCCAGTGAGTACCTTGGAAATGCTTCCATACGGCTTAGAGTAAATGTGCGTGTGGATGATGGTTGGATGTTGCACTGTTTATTATTATTATTTTAATTGATTTTGTTAAAGTTCTACATCAATACTAAATACACAGAATATACTTTGAGAAAAGTCTCTCTGCTTAGCATAATCTTTGGGAGGCTCCATAGCCCAGTGGTTAGGCAACCCGCCTACAGCGCAGATGGTGATTGCAGGGTCACAGGTTCAAATCCCAGGTTCAACTGGTGTTTGTAGTATTTGTCATTTTGCACCTGATAGTGCTAACAGTCTCAATACATAAATGGCCATGTGGTTCCCCAGTGAGTACCTTGGAAATGCTTCCATACGGCTTAGAGTAAATGTGCGTGTGGATGATGGTTGGATGTTGCACTGTGTTTATTATTATTATTTTAATTGATTTTGTTAAAGTTCTACATCAATACTAAATACACAGAATATACTTTGAGAAAAGTCTCTCTGCTTAGCATAATCTTTGGGAGGCTTCATAGGCCAGTGGTTAGGCAACCCGCCTACAGTGCAGATGGTGATTGCAGGGTCACAGGTTCGAATCCCAGGTTCAACTGGTGTTTGTAGTATTTGTCATTTTCCACCTGATAGTGCTAACAGTCTCAATACATAAATGGCCATGTGGTTCCCCAGTGAGTACCTTAGAAATGCTTCCATATGGCTTAGAGCATGGGTCTTCAACCTGTGGCCCTCCAGCTGCTGTGGAACTACACATCCCAGCATGCCCTGCATCAGTTTTAGCATGCCTTAATAGCAAAACTGTAGCATGGCATGCTGGGATGTGTAGTTCCACAGCAGCTGGAGGGCCACAGGTTGAAGACCCATGGCTTAGAGTAAATGGGCATGTGGATGATGGTTGTATACTTAGTTGCATGTTGCACTGTGTTTATTATTATTATTGTAATTGATTTTGATAAAGTTCAACATCAATACTAAATACACAGAATATACTTTGAGAAAAGTCTCTCTGCTTAGCATCTTTGGGAGGCTTCATAGGCCAGTGGTTAGGCAACCCGCCTACAGTGCCGATGGTGATTGCAGGGTCACAGGTTCGAATCCCAGGTTCAACTGGTGTTTGTAGTATTTGTCATTTTCCACCTGATAGTGCTAACAGTCTCAATACATAAATGGCCATGTGGTTCCCCAGTGAGTACCTTGGAAATGCTTCCATACGGCTTAGAGTAAATGTGCGTGTGGATGATGGTTGGATGTTGCACTGTTTATTATTATTATTTTAATTGATTTTGTTAAAGTTCTACATCAATACTAAATACACAGAATATACTTTGAGAAAAGTCTCTCTGCTTAGCATAATCTTTGGGAGGCTCCATAGCCCAATGGTTAGGCAACCCACCTACAGTGCAGATGGTGATTGCAGGGTCACAGGTTCAAATCCCAGGTTCAACTGGTGTTTGTAGTATTTGTCATTTTCCACCTGATAGTGCTAACAGTCTCAATACATAAATGGCCATGTGGTTCCCCAGTGACTACCTTAGAAATGCTTCCATATGGCTTAGAGTAAATGGGCATGTGGATGATGGTTGTATACTTAGTTGCATGTTGCACTGTTTATTATTATTATTGTAATTGATTTTGATAAAGTTCAACATCAATACTAAATACACAGAATATACTTTGAGAAAAGTCTCTCTGCTTAGCATAATCTTTGGGAGCCTCCATAGCCCAGTGGTTAGGCAACCCGCCTACAGTGCTGATGGTGATTGCAGGGTCACAGGTTCGAATCCCAGGTTCAACTGGTGTTTGTAGTATATGTAATTTTCCACCTGATAGTGCTAACAGTCTCAATACATAAATGGCCATGTGGTTCCCCAGTGATTACCTTGGAAATGCTTCCATACGGCTTAGAGTAAATGTGCGTGTGGATGATGGTTGGATGTTGCACTGTGTTTATTATTATTATTTTAATTGATTTTGTTAAAGTTCTACATCAATACTAAATACACAGAATATACTTTGAGAAAAGTCTCTCTGCTTAGCATAATCTTTGGGAGGCTCCATAGCCCAGTGGTTAGGCAACCCGCCTACAGCGCAGATGGTGATTGCAGGGTCACAGGTTCAAATCCCAGGTTCAACTGGTGTTTGTAGTATTTGTCATTTTGCACCTGATAGTGCTAACAGTCTCAATACATAAATGGCCATGTGGTTCCCCAGTGAGTACCTTGGAAATGCTTCCATACGGCTTAGAGTAAATGTGCGTGTGGATGATGGTTGGATGTTGCACTGTGTTTATTATTATTATTTTAATTGATTTTGTTAAAGTTCTACATCAATACTAAATACACAGAATATACTTTGAGAAAAGTCTCTCTGCTTAGCATAATCTTTGGGAGCCTCCATAGCCCAGTGGTTAGACAACCCACCTACAGTGCTGATGGTGATTGCAGGGTCACAGGTTCGAATCCCAGGTTCAACTGGTGTTTGTAGTATATGTAATTTTCCACCTGATAGTGCTAACAGTCTCAATACATAAATGGCCATGTGGTTCCCCAGTGAGTACCTTAGAAAAGCTTCCTTATGGCTTAGAGTAAATGGGCATGTGGATGATGGTTGTATACTTAGTTGCATGTTGCACTGTGTTTATTATTGTAATTGATTTTGATAAAGTTCAACATCAATACTAAATACACAGAATATACTTTGAGAAAAGTCTCTCTGCTTAGCATAATCTTTGGGAGGCTCCATATCCCAATGGTTAGGCAACCCGCCTACAGTGTAGATGGTGATTGCAGGATCACAGGTTCAAATCCGAGGTTCAACTGGTGTTTGTAGTATTTGTAATTTTCCACCTGATAGTGCTAACAGTCTCAATACATAAATGGCCATGTGGTTCCCCAGTGAGTACCTTGGAAATGCTTCCATACGGCTTAGAGTAAATGTGCGTGTGGATGATGGTTGGATGTTGCACTGTGTTTATTATTATTATTTTAAATGATTTTGTTAAAGTTCTACATCAATACTAAATACACAGAATATACTTTGAGAAAAGTCTCTCTGCTTAGCATAATCTTTGGGAGGCTCCATAGCCCAATGGTTAGGCAACCCACCTACAGTGCAGATGGTGATTGCAGGGTCACAGGTTCAAATCCCAGGTTCAACTGGTGTTTGTAGTATTTGTAATTTTCCACCTGATAGTGCTAACAGTCTCAATACATAAATGGCCATGTGGTTCCCCAGTGAGTACCTTAGAAATGCTTCCATATGGCTTAGAGTAAATGGGCATGTGGATGATGGTTGTATACTTAGTTGCATGTTGCACTGTTTATTATTATTATTGTAATTGATTTTGATAAAGTTCAACATCAATACTAAATACACAGAATATACTTTGAGGAAAGTCTCTCTGCTTAGCATAATCTTCGGGAGGCTTCATAGGCCAGTGGTTAGGCAACCCGCCTACAGTGCAGATGGTGATTGTAGGGTCACAGGATCAAATCCCAGGTTCAACTGGTGTTTGTAGTATTTGTCATTTTCCACCTGATAGTGCTAACAGTCTCAATACATAAATGGCCATGTGGTTCCCCAGTGAGTACCTTGGAAATGCTTCCATACGGCTTAGAGTAAATATGCGTGTGGATGATGGTTGGATGTTGCACTGTGTTTATTATTATTATTTTAAATGATTTTGTTAAAGTTCTACATCAATACTAAATACACAGAATATACTTTGAGAAAAGTCTCTCTGCTTAGCATAATCTTTGGGAGGCTCCATAGCCCAATGGTTAGGCAACCCGCCTACAGTGCAGATGGTGATTGCAGGGTCACAGGTTCAAATCACAGGTTCAACTGGTGTTTGTAGTATTTGTCATTTTCCACCTGATAGTGCTAACAGTCTCAATACATAAATGGCCATGTGGTTCCCCAGTGAGTACCTTAGAAATGCTTCCATATGGCTTAGAGTAAATGGGCATGTGGATGATGGTTGTATACTTAGTTGCATGTTGCACTGTGTTTATTATTATTATTGTAATTGATTTTGATAAAGTTCAACATCAATACTAAATACACAGAATATACTTTGAGAAAAATCTCTCTGCTTAACATAATCTTTGGGAGGCTCCATAGCCCAGTGGTTAGGCAACCCGCCTACAGCGCAGATGGTAATTGCAGGGTCACAGGTTCGAATCCCAGGTTCAACTGGTGTTTATAGTATTTGACATTTTCCACCTGATAGTGCTAACAGTCTCAATACATAAATGGCCATGTGGTTCCCCAGTGAGTACCTTGGAAATGCTTCCATATGGCTTAGAGTAAATGTGCGTGTGGATGATGGTTGGATGTTGCACTGTGTTTATTATTATTATTTTAATTGATTTTGTTAAAGTTCTACATCAATACTAAATACACAGAATATACTTTGAGAAAAGTCTCTCTGCTTAGCATAATCTTCGGGAGGCTCCATAGCCCAATGGTTAGGCAACCCGCCTACAGTGCAGATGGTGATTGCAGGGTCACAGGTTCAAATCCCAGGTTCAACTGGTGTTTGTAGTATTTGTCATTTTCCACCTGATAGTGCTAACAGTCTCAATACATAAATGGCCATGTGGTTCCCCAGTGAGTACCTTAGAAATGCTTCCATATGGCTTAGAGTAAATGTGCGTGTGGATGATGGTTGTATGCTTAGTTGCATGTTGCACTGTGTTTATTATTATTGTAATTGATTTTGATAAAGTTCAACATCAATACTAAATACACAGAATATACTTTGAGAAAAGTCTATATGCTTAGCATAATCTTTGGGAGGCTCCATAGCCCAGTGGTTAGGCAACCCACCTACAGTGCAGATGGTGATTGCAGGGTCACTGGTTCGAATCCTGGGTTCAACTGGTGTTTGCAGTACTTGTCAATTTCCACCTGATAGTGTTAACAGTCTCAATACATAAATGGCCATGTGGTTACCCAGTGAGTACCTTGTAAATGCTTCCATATGACTTAGAGTAAATGTGCGTGTGGATGATGGTTGGATGTTGCACTGTTTATTATTATTATTTTAATTGATTTTGTTAAAGTTCTACATCAATACTAAATACACAGAATATACTTTGAGAAAAGTTTCTCTGCTTAGCATAATCTTTGGGAGCCTCCATAGCCCAGTGGTTAGGCAACCCGCCTACAGTGCAGATGGTGATTGCAGGGTCACTGGTTCGAATCCCTGGTTCAACTGGTGTTTGCAGTATTTGTCATTTTCCACCTGATAGTGTTAACAGTCTCAATACATAAATGGCCATGTGGTTACCCAGTGAGTACCTTGGAAATGCTTCCATACGACTTAGAGTAAATGTGCGTGTGGATGATGGTTGGATGTTGCACTGTGTCTATTATTATTATTTTAATTGATTTTGTTAAAGTTCTACATCAATACTAAATACACAGAATATACTTTGAGAAAAGTTTCTCTGCTTAGCATAATCTTTGGGAGGCTCCATAGCCCAATGGTTAGGCAACCCGCCTACAGTGCAGATGGTCATGGCAGGGTCACAGGTTCAAATCTCAGGTTCAACTGGTGTTTGTAGTATTTGTTATTTTCCACCTGATAGTGCTAACAGTCTCAATACATAAATGGCCATGTGGTTCCCCAGTGAGTACCTTAGAAATGCTTCCATATGGCTTAGAGTAAATGGGCATGTGGATGATGGTTGTATACTTAGTTGCATGTTGCACTGTGTTTATTATTATTATTATTGTAATTGATTTTGATAAAGTTCAACATCAATACTAAATACACAGAATATACTTTGAGAAAAGTCTCTCTGCTTAGCATAATCTTTGGGAGGCTTCATAGGCCAGTGGTTAGGCAACCCGCCTACAGTGCAGATGGTGATTGCAGGGTCACAGGTTTGAATCCCAGGTTCAACTGGTGTTTGTAGTGTTTGTCATTTTCCACCTGATAGTGCTAACAGTCTCAATACATAAATGGCCATGTGGTTCCCCAGTGAGTACCTTGGAAATGCTTCCATAAGGCTTAGAGTAAATGTGCGTGTGGATGATGGTTGGATGTTGCACTGTGTTTATTATTATTATTTTAATTGATTTTGTTAAAGTTCTACATCAATACTAAATACACAGAATATACTTTGAGAAAAGTCTCTCTGCTTAGCATAATCTTTGGGAGCCTCCATAGCCCAGTGGTTAGGCAACCCGCCTACAGTGCAGATGGTGATTGCAGGGTCACAGGTTCAAATCCCAGGTTCAACTGGTGTTTGTAGTATTTGTCATTTTCCACCTGATAGTGCTAACAGTCTCAATACATAAATGGCCATGTGGTTCCCCAGTGAGTACCTTTGAAATGCTTCCATATGGCTTAGAGTAAATGGGCATGTGGATGATGGTTGTATACTTAGTTGCATGTTGCACTGTGTTTATTATTATTATTGTCATTGATTTTGATAAAGTTCAACATCAATACTAAATACACAGAATATACTTTGAGAAAAGTCTCTCTGCTTAGCAATATCTTTGGGAGGCTTCATAGGCCAGTGGTTAGGCAACCCGCCTACAGTGCAGATGGTGATTGCAGGGTCACAGGTTCGAATCCCAGGTTCAACTGGTGTTTGTAGTATTTGTCATTTTCCACCTGATAGTGCTAACAGTCTCAATACATAAATGGCCATGTGGTTCCCCAGTGAGTACCTTGGAAATGCTTCCATACGGCTTAGAGTAAATGTGCGTGTGGATGATGGTTAGATGTTGCACTGTGTTTATTATTATTATTGTAATTGATTTTGATAAAGTTCAACATCAATACTAAATACACAGAATATACTTTGAGAAAAGTCTCTCTGCTTAGCATAATCTTTGGGAGGCTCCATAGCCCAATGGTTAGGCAACCCGCCTACAGTGCAGATGGTGATTGCAGGGTCACAGGTTCAAATCCCAGGTTCAACTGGTGTTTGTAGTATTTGTCATTTTCCACCTGATAGTGCTAACAGTCTCAATACATAAATGGCCATGTGGTTCCCCAGTGAGTACCTTAGAAATGCTTCCATATGGCTTAGAGTAAATGGGCATGTGGATGATGGTTGTATACTTAGTTGCATGTTGCACTGTGTTTATTATTATTATTGTAATTGATTTTGATAAAGTTCAACATCAATACTAAATACACAGAATATACTTTGAGAAAAGACTCTCTGCTTAGCATAATCTTTGGGAGGCTCCATAGCCCAGTGGTTAGGCAACCCACCTACAGCGCAGATGGTGATTGCAGGGTCACAGGATCAAATCCCAGGTTCAACTGGTGTTTGTAGTATTTGTCATTTTCCACCTGATAGTGCTAACAGTCTCAATACATAAATGGCCATGTGGTTCCCCAGTGAGTACCTTAGAAATGCTTCCATATGGCTTAGAGTAAATGTGCGTGTGGATGATGGTTGTATACTTAGTTGCATGTTGCACTGTGTTTATTATTATTGTAATTGATTTTGATAAAGTTCTACATCAATACTAAATACACAGAATATACTTTGAGAAAAGTCTATATGCTTAGCATAATCTTTGGGAGGCTCCATAGCCCAGTGGTTAGGCAACCCGCCTACAGCGCAGATGGTGATTGCAGGGTCACAGGTTCGGATCCCAGGTTCAAATAGTGTTTGTAGTATTTGTCATTTTCCACCTGATAGTGCTAACAGTCTCAATACATAAATGGCCATGTGGTTCCCCAGTGAGTACCTTAGAAATGCTTCCATATGGCTTAGAGTAAATGGGCATGTGGATGATGGTTGTATACTTAGTTGCATGTTGCACTGTGTTTATTATCATTATTGTAATTGATTTTGATAAAGTTCAACATCAATACTAAATACACAGAATATGCTTTGAGAAAAGTCTCTCTGCTTAGCATAATCTTTGGGAGGCTTCATAGGCCAGTGGTTAGGCAACCTGCCTACAGTGCAGATGGTAATTGCAGGGTCACAGGTTCGAATCCCAGGTTCAACTGGTGTTTGTAGTATTTGTCATTTTCCACCTGATAGTGCTAACAGTCTCAATACATAAATGGCCATGTGGTTCCCCAGTGAGTACTTTGGAAATGCTTCCATACGGCTTAGAGTAAATGTGCGTGTGGATGATGGTTGGATGTTGCACTGTGTTTATTATTATTATTTTAATTGATTTTGTTAAAGTTCTACATCAATACTAAATACACAGAATATACTTTGAGAAAAGTCTCTCTGCTTAGCATAATCTTTGGGAGCCTCCATAGCCCAGTGGTTAGGCAACCCACCTACAGTGCAGATGGTGATTGCAGGGTCACAGGTTCGAATCCCAGGTTCAACTGGTGTTTTTAGTATTTGTCATTTTCCACCTGATAGTGCTAACAGTCTCAATACATAAATGGCCATGTGGTTCCCCAGTGAGTACCTTAGAAATGCTTCCATATGGCTTAGAGTAAATGTGCGTGTGGATGATGGTTGTATACTTAGTTGCATGTTGCACTGTGTTTATTATTATTGTAATTGATTTTGATAAAGTTCTATATCAATACTAAATACACAGAATATACTTTGAGAAAAGTCTATATGCTTAGCATAATCTTTGGGAGGCTCCATAGCCCAGTGGTTAGGCAACCCGCCTACAGTGCAGATGGTGATTGCAGGGTCACTGGTTCGAATCCTGGGTTCAAATGGTATTTGCAGTACTTGTCAATTTCCACCTGATAGTGTTAACAATCTCAATACATAAATGGCAATGTGGTTACCCAGTGAGTACCTTGGAAATGCTTCCATACAACTTAGAGTAAATGTGCGTGTGGATGATGGTTGGATGTTGCACTGTGTTTATTATTATTATTTTAATTGATTTTGTTAAAGTTCTACATCAATACTAAATACACAGAATATACTTTGAGAAAAGTTTCTCTGCTTAGCATAATCTTTGGGAGCCTCCATAGCCCAGTGGTTAGGCAACCCGCCTACAGTGCAGATGGTGATTGCAGGGTCACTGGTTCAAATCCCTGGTTCAACTGGTGTTTGCAGTATTTGTCATTTTCCACTTGATAGTGTTAACAGTCTCAATACATAAATGGCCATGTGGTTACCCAGTGAGTACCTAGGAAATGCTTCCATACGACTTAGAGTAAATGTGCGTGTGGATGATGGTTGGATGTTGCACTGTGTTAATTATTATTATTTTAATTGATTTTGTTAAAGTTCTACATCAATACTAAATACACAGAATATACTTTGAGAAAAGTTTCTCTGCTTAGCATAATCTTTGGGAGCCTCCATAGCCCAGTGGTTAGGCAACCCGCCTACAGTGCAGATGGTGATTGCAGGGTCACAGGTTTGAATCCCAGGTTCAACTGGTGTTTGTAGTATTTGTCATTTTCCACCTGATAGTGCTAACAGTCTCAATACATAAATGGCCATGTGGTTCCCCAGTGAGTACCTTAGAAATGCTTCCATATGGCTTAGAGTAAATGGGCATGTGGATGATGGTTGTATACTTAGTTGCATGTTGCACTGTGTTTATTATCATTATTGTAATTGATTTTGATAAAGTTCAACATCAATACTAAATACACAGAATATACTTTGAGAAAAGTCTCTCTGCTTAGCATAATCTTAGGGAGGCTTCATAGGCCAGTGGTTAGGCAACCCACCTACAGTGCAGATGGTGATTGCAGGGTCACAGGTTCGAATCCCTGGTTCAACTGGTGTTTGTAGTGTTTGTCATTTTCCACCTGATAGTGCTAACAGTCTCAATACATAAATGGCCATGTGGTTCCCCAGTGAGTACCTTAGAAATGCTTCCATATGGCTTAGAGTAAATGGGCGTGTGGATGATGGTTGTATACTTAGTTGCATGTTGCACTGTGTTTATTATTATTATTATTGTAATTGATTTTGATAAAGTTCAACATCAATACTAAATACACAGAATATACTTTGAGGAAAGTCTCTCTGCTTAGCATAATCTTTGGGAGGCTCCATAGGCCAGTGGTTAGGCAACCCGCCTACAGTGCAGATGATGATTGCAGGGTCACAGGTTCAAATCCCAGGTTCAACTGGTGTTTGTAGTATTTGTCATTTTCCACCTGCTAGTGCAAACAGTCTCAATACATAAATGGCCATGTGGTTCCCCAGTGAGTACCTTGGAAATGCTTCCATACGGCTTATAGTAAATGTGCGTGTGGATGATGGTTGGATGTTGCACTGTGTTTATTATTATTATTTTAATTGATTTTGTTAAAGTTCTACATCAATACTAAATATACAGAATATACTTTGAGAAAAGTCTCTCTGCGTAGCATAATCTTTGGGAGGCTCCATAGCCCAATGGCTAGGCAACCCGCCTACAGTGCAGATGGTCATGGCAGGGTCACAGGTTCAAATCCCAGGTTCAACTGGTGTTTGTAGTATTTGTTATTTTCCACCTGATAGTGCTAACAGTCTCAATACATAAATGGCCATGTGGTTCCCCAGTGAGTACCTTAGAAATGCTTCCATACGGCTTATAGTAAATGTGCGTGTGGATGATGGTTGGATGTTGCACTGTGTTTATTATTATTATTTTAATTGATTTTGTTAAAGTTCTACATCAATACTAAATACACAGAATATACTTTGAGAAAAGTCTCTCTGCTTAGCATAATCTTTGGGAGCCTTCATAGCCCAGTGGTTAGGCAACCCGCCTACAGTGCAGATGGTGATTGCAGGGTCACAGGTTCGAATCCCAGGTTCAACTGGTGTTTGTAGTATTTGTCATTTTCCACCTGATAGTGCTAACAGTCTCAATACATAAATGGCCATGTGGTTCCCCAGTGAGTACCTTAGAAATGCTTCCATATGGCTTAGAGTAAATGGGCATGTGGATGATGGTTGTATACTTAGTTGCATGTTGCACTGTGTTTATTATTATTATTGTCATTGATTTTGATAAAGTTCAACATCAATACTAAATACACAGAATATACTTTGAGAAAAGTCTCTCTGCTTAGCAATATCTTTGGGAGGCTTCATAGGCCAGTGGTTAGGCAACCCGCCTACAGTGCCGATGGTGATTGCAGGGTCACAGGTTCGAATCCCAGGTTCAACTGGTGTTTGTAGTATTTGTCATTTTCCACCTGATAGTGCTAACAGTCTCAATACATAAATGGCCATGTGGTTCCCCAGTGAGTACCTTGGAAATGCTTCCATACGGCTTAGAGTAAATGTATGTGTGGATGATGGTTAGATGTTGCACTGTGTTTATTATTATTGTAATTGATTTTGATAAAGTTCAACATCAATACTAAATACACAGAATATACTTTGAGAAAAGTCTCTCTGCTTAGCATAATCTTTGGGAGGCTCCATAGCCCAATGGTTAGGCAACCCACCTACAGTGCAGATGGTGATTGCAGGGTCACAGGTTCAAATCCCAGGTTCAACTGGTGTTTGTAGTATTTGTCATTTTCCACCTGATAGTGCTAACAGTCTCAATACATAAATGGCCATGTGGTTCCCCAGTGAGTACCTTAGAAATGCTTCCATATGGCTTAGAGTAAATGGGCATGTGGATGATGGTTGTATACTTAGTTGCATGTTGCACTGTGTTTATTATTATTATTGTAATTGATTTTAATAAAGTTCAACATCAATACTAAATACACAGAATATACTTTGAGAAAAGTCTCCCTGCTTAGCATAATCTTTGGGAGGCTCCATAGCCCAGTGGTTAGGCAACCCGCCTACAGCGCAGATGGTGATTGCAGGGTCACAGGTTCAAATCCCAGGTTCAACTGGTGTTTGTAGTATTTGTCATTTTCCACCTGATAGTGCTAACAGTCTCAATACATAAATGGCCATGTGGTTCCCCAGTGAGTACCTTGGAAATGCTTCCATACGGCTTAGAGTAAATGTGCATGTGGATGATGGTTGGATGTTGCACTGTGTTTACTATTATTATTATTTTAATTGATTTTGTTAAAGTTCTACATCAATACTAAATACACAGAATATACTTTGATAAAAGTCTCTCTGCTTAACATAATCTTTGGGAGGCTCCATACCCCAATGGTTAGGCAACCCGCCTACAGTGCAGATGGTGATTGCAGGGTCACTGGTTCGAATCACAGGTTCAACTGGTGTTTGCAGTATTTGTCATTTTCCACCTGATAGTGTTAACAGTCTCAATACATAAATGGCCATGTGGTTACCCAGTGAGTACCTTGGAAATGCTTCCATACGGCTTAGAGTAAATGTGCATGTGGATGATGGTTGGATGTTGCACTGTGTTTATTATTATTATTTTAATTGATTTTGTTAAAGTTCTACATCAGGCCTGGCCAACCTGTGGCTCTCCAGCTGTTGTAAAACTACAAGTCCCATCATGCTTTGCCACAGTTTTGCTATTATGGAATGCTAAAACTGTGGCAGGGCATGCTGGGATGTGTAGTTTCACAACATCTGGAGAGCCACAGGTTGGCCGGGCCTGTTCTACATCAATACTAAATACACAGAATATACTTTGAGAAAAATCTCTCTGCTTAGCATAATCTTTGGGAGGCTCCATAGCGCAATGGTTAGGCAACCCGCCTACAGTGCAGATGGTGATTGCAGGGTCACAGGTTCAAATCCCAGGTTCAACTTGTGTTTGTAGTATTTGTCATTTTCCACCTGATAGTGCTAACAGTCTCAATACATAAATGGCCATGTGGTTCCCCAGTGAGTACCTTAGAAATGCTTCCATATGGCTTAGAGTAAATGGGCATGTGGATGATGGTTGTATACTTAGTTGCATGTTGCACTGTGTTTATTATTATTATTGTAATTGATTTTGATAAAGTTCAACATCAATACTAAATACACAGAATATACTTTGAGAAAAATCTCTCTGCTTAACATAATCTTTGGGAGGCTCCATAGCCCAGTGGTTAGGCAACCCGCCTACAGCGCAGATGGTGATTGCAGGGTCACAGGTTCGAATCCCAGGTTCAACTGGTGTTTGTAGTATTTGTCATTTTCCACCTGATAGTGCTAACAGTCTCAATACATAAATGGCCATGTGGTTCCCCAGTGAGTACCTTAGAAATGCTTCCATATGGCTTAGAGTAAATGTGCGTGTGGATGATGGTTGTATGCTTAGTTGCATGTTGCACTGTGTTTATTATTATTGTAATTGATTTTGATAAAGTTCTACATCAATACTAAATACACAGAATATACTTTGAGAAAAGTCTATATGCTTAGCATAATCTTTGGGAGGCTCCATAGCCCAGTGGTTAGGCAACCCACCTACAGTGCAGATGGTGATTGCAGGGTCACTGGTTCGAATCCCTGGTTCAACTGGTGTTTGTAGTATTTGTTATTTTCCACCTGATAGTGCTAACAGTCTCAATACATAAATGGCCATGTGGTTCCCCAGTGAGTACCTTAGAAATGCTTCCATATGGCTTAGAGTAAATGGGCATGTGGATGATGGTTGTATACTTAGTTGCATGTTGCACTGTTTATTATTATTATTGTAATTGATTTTGATAAAGTTCAACATCAATACTAAATACACAGAATATACTTTGAGAAAAGTCTCTCTGCTTAGCATAATCTTTGGGAGGCTCCATAGCCCAGTGGTTAGGCAACCCGCCTACAGTGCAGATGGTGATTGCAGGGTCACAGGTTTGAATCCCAGGTTCAACTGGTGTTTGTAGTGTTTGTCATTTTCCACCTGATAGTGCTAACAGTCTCAATACATAAATGGCCATGTGGTTCCCCAGTGAGTACCTTGGAAATGCTTCCATACGGCTTAGAGTAAATGTGCGTGTGGATGATGGTTGGATGTTGCACTGTGTTTATTATTATTATTTTAATTGATTTTGTTAAAGTTCTACATCAATACTAAATACACAGAATATACTTTGAGAAAAGTCTCTCTGCTTAGCATAATCTTTGGGAGCCTCCATAGCCCAGTGGTTAGGCAACCCGCCTACAGTGCAGATGGTGTTTGCAGGGTCACAGGTTCAAATCCCAGGTTCAACTGGTGTTTGTAGTATTTGTCATTTTCCACCTGATAGTGCTAACAGTCTCAATACATAAATGGCCATGTGGTTCCCCAGTGAGTACCTTTGAAATGCTTCCATATGGCTTAGAGTAAATGGGCATGTGGATGATGGTTGTATACTTAGTTGCATGTTGCACTGTGTTTATTATTATTATTGTCATTGATTTTGATAAAGTTCAACATCAATACTAAATACACAGAATATACTTTGAGAAAAGTCTCTCTGCTTAGCAATATCTTTGGGAGGCTTCATAGGCCAGTGGTTAGGCAACACGCCTACAGTGCAGATGGTGATTGCAGGGTCACAGGTTCGAATCCCAGGTTCAACTGGTGTTTGTAGTATTTGTCATTTTCCACCTGATAGTGCTAACAGTCTCAATACATAAATGGCCATGTGGTTCCCCAGTGAGTACCTTGGAAATGCTTCCATACGGCTTAGAGTAAATGTGCGTGTGGATGATGGTTAGATGTTGCACTGTGTTTATTATTATTATTGTCATTGATTTTGATAAAGTTCAACATCAATACTAAATACACAGAATATACTTTGAGAAAAGTCTCTCTGCTTAGCATAATCTTTGGGAGGCTTCATAGGCCAGTGGTTAGGCAACCCGCCTACAGTGCAGATGGTGATTGCAGGGTCACAGGTTCGAATCCCAGGTTCAACTGGTGTTTGTAGTATTTGTCATTTTCCACCTGATAGTGCTAACAGTCTCAATACATAAATGGCCATGTGGTTCCCCAGTGAGTACCTTAGAAATGCTTCCATATGGCTTAGAGTAAATGGGCATGTGGATGATGGTTGTATACTTAGTTGCATGTTGCACTGTGTTTATTATTATTATTATTGTAATTGATTTTGATAAAGTTCAACATCAATACTAAATACACAGAATATACTTTGAGAAAAGTCTCTCTGCTTAGCATCTTTGGGAGGCTTCATAGGCCAGTGGTTAGGCAACCCGCCTACAGTGCCGATGGTGATTGCAGCGTCACAGGTTCGAATCCCAGGTTCAATTGGTGTTTGTAGTATTTGTCATTTTCCACCTGATAGTGCTAACAGTCTCAATACATAAATGGCCATGTGGTTCCCCAGTGAGTACCTTGGAAATGCTTCCATACGGCTTAGAGTATATGTGCGTGTGGATGATGGTTGGATGTTGCACTGTGTTTATTATTATTATTTTAATTGATTTTGTTAAAGTTCTACATCAATACTAAATACACAGAATATACTTTGAGAAAAGTCTCTCTGCTTAGCATAATCTTTGGGAGGCTCCATAGCCCAATGGTTAGGCAACCCACCTACAGTGCAGATGGTGATTGCAGGGTCACAGGTTCAAATCCCAGGTTCAACTGGTGTTTGTAGTATTTGTCATTTTCCACCTGATAGTGCTAACAGTCTCAATACATAAATGGCCATGTGGTTCCCCAGTGACTACCTTAGAAATGCTTCCATATGGCTTAGAGTAAATGGGCATGTGGATGATGGTTGTATACTTAGTTGCATGTTGCACTGTTTATTATTATTATTGTAATTGATTTTGATAAAGTTCAACATCAATACTAAATACACAGAATATACTTTGAGAAAAGTCTCTCTGCTTAGCATAATCTTTGGGAGGCTCCATAGCCCAGTGGTTAGGCAACCCACCTACAGCACAGATGGTTGATTGCAGGGTCACAGGTTCGAATCCCAGGTTCAACTGGTGTTTGTAATATTTTGTCATTTTCCACCTGATAGTGCTAACAGTCTCAATACATAAATGGCCATGTGGTTCCCCAGTGAGTACCTTGGAAATGCTTCCATACAGCTTAGAGTAAATGTGCGTGTGGATGATGGTTGGATGTTGCACTGTTTATTATTATTATTTTAATTGATTTTGTTAAAGTTCTACATCAATACTAAATACACAGAATATACTTTGAGAAAAGTCTCTCTGCTTAGCATAATCTTTGGGAGCCTCCATAGCCCAGTGGTTAGGCAACCCGCCTACAGTGCTGATGGTGATTGCAGGGTCACAGGTTCGAATCCCAGGTTCAACTGGTGTTTGTAGTATATGTAGTTTTCCACCTGATAGTGCTAACAGTCTCAATACATAAATGGCCATGTGGTTCCCCAGTGAGTACCTTGGAAATGCTTCCATACGGCTTAGAGTAAATGTGCGTGTGGATGATGGTTGGATGTTGCACTGTGTTTATTATTATTATTTTAATTGATTTTGTTAAAGTTCTACATCAATACTAAATACACAGAATATACTTTGAGAAAAGTCTCTCTGCTTAGCGTAATCTTTGGGAGGCTCCATAGCCCAGTGGTTAGGCAACCCGCCTACAGCGCAGATGGTGATTGCAGGGTCACAGGTTCAAATCCCAGGTTCAACTGGTGTTTGTAGTATTTGTCATTTTGCACCTGATAGTGCTAACAGTCTCAATACATAAATTGCCATGTGGTTCCCCAGTGAGTACCTTGGAAATGCTTCCATACGGCTTAGTGTAAATGTGCGTGTGGATGATGGTTGGATGTTGCACTGTGTTTATTATTATTATTTTAATTGATTTTGTTAAAGTTCTACATCAATACTAAATACACAGAATATACTTTGAGAAAAGTTTCTCTGCTTAGCATAATCTTTGGGAGCCTCCATAGCCCAGTGGTTAGGCAACCCGCCTACAGTGCAGATGGTCATGGCAGGGTCACAGGTTCAAATCCCAGGTTCAACTGGTGTTTGTAGTATTTGTCATTTTCCACCTGATAGTGCTAACAGTCTCAATACATAAATGGCCATGTGGTTCCCCAGTGAGTACCTTTGAAATGCTTCCATATGGCTTCGAGTAAATGGGCATGTGGATGATGGTTGTATACTTAGTTGCATGTTGCACTGTGTTTATTATTATTATTGTCATTGATTTTGATAAAGTTCAACATCAATACTAAATACACAGAATATACTTTGAGAAAAGTCTCTCTGCTTAGCAATATCTTTGGGAGGCTTCATAGGCCAGTGGTTAGGCAACCCACCTACAGTGCAGATGGTGATTGCAGGGTCACAGGTTCTAATCCCAGGTTCAACTGGTGTTTGTAGTATTTGTCATTTTCCACCTGATAGTGCTAACAGTCTCAATACATAAATGGCCATGTGGTTCCCCAGTGAGTACCTTGGAAATGCTTCCATACGGCTTAGAGTAAATGTGCGTGTGGATGATGGTTAGATGTTGCACTGTGTTTATTATTATTATTGTAATTGATTTTGATAAAGTTCAACATCAATACTAAATACACAGAATATACTTTGAGAAAAGTCTCTCTGCTTAGCATAATCTTTGGGAGGCTCCATAGCCCAATGGTTAGGCAACCCGCCTACAGTGCAGATGGTGATTGCAGGGTCACAGGTTCAAATCCCAGGTTCAACTGGTGTTTGTAGTATTTGTCATTTTCCACCTGATAGTGCTAACAGTCTCAATACATAAATGGCCATGTGGTTCCCCAGTGAGTACCTTAGAAATGCTTCCATATGGCTTAGAGTAAATGGGCATGTGGATGATGGTTGTATACTTAGTTGCATGTTGCACTGTGTTTATTATTATTATTGTAATTGATTTTGATAAAGTTCAACATCAATACTAAATACACAGAATATACTTTGAGAAAAGTCTCTCTGCTTAGCATAATCTTTGGGAGGCTCCATAGCCCAGTGGTTAGGCAACCCACCTACAGCGCAGATGGTGATTGCAGGGTCACAGGATCAAATCCCAGGTTCAACTGGTGTTTGTAGTATTTGTCATTTTCCACCTGATAGTGCTAACAGTCTCAATACATAAATGGCCATGTGGTTCCCCAGTGAGTACCTTGGAAATGCTTCCATACGGCTTAGAGTAAATGTGCGTGTGGATGATGGTTGAATGTTGCACTGTGTTTATTATTATTATTTTAATTGATTTTGTTAAAGTTCTACATCAATACTAAATACACAGAATATACTTTGAGAAAAGTCTCTCTGCTTAGCATAATCTTTGGGAGGCTTCATAGGCCAGTGGTTAGGCAACCCGCCTACAGTGCAGATGGTGATTGCAGGGTCACAGGTTCGAATCCCAGGTTCAACTGGTGTTTGTAGTATTTGTCATTTTCCACCTGATAGTGCTAACAGTCTCAATACATAAATGGTCATGTGGTTCCCCAGTGAGTACCTTGGAAATACTTCCATACGGCTTAGAGTAAATATGCGTGGATGATGGTTGGATGTTGCACTGTGTTTATTATTATTATTTTAAATGATTTTGTTAAAGTTCTACATCAATACTAAATACACAGAATATACTTTGAGAAAAGTCTCTCTGCTTAGCATAATCTTTGGGAGGCTCCATAGCCCAATGGTTAGGCAACCCGCCTACAGTGCAGATGGTGATTGCAGGGTCACAGGTTCAAATCCCAGGTTCAACTGGTGTTTGTAGTATTTGTCATTTTCCACCTGATAGTGCTAACAGTCTCAATACATAAATGGCCATGTGGTTCCCCAGTGAGTACCTTAGAAATGCTTCCATATGGCTTAGAGTAAATGGGCATGTGGATGATGGTTGTATACTTAGTTGCATGTTGCACTGTGTTTATTATTATTATTGTAATTGATTTTGATAAAGTTCAACATCAATACTAAATACACAGAATATACTTTGAGAAAAATCTCTCTGCTTAACATAATCTTTGGGAGGCTCCATAGCCCAGTGGTTAGGCAACCCGCCTACAGCGCAGATGGTAATTGCAGGGTCACAGGTTCGAATCCCAGGTTCAACTGGTGTTTATAGTATTTGACATTTTCCACCTGATAGTGCTAACAGTCTCAATACATAAATGGCCATGTGGTTCCCCAGTGAGTACCTTGGAAATGCTTCCATATGGCTTAGAGTAAATGTGCGTGTGGATGATGGTTGGATGTTGCACTGTGTTTATTATTATTATTTTAATTGATTTTGTTAAAGTTCTACATCAATACTAAATACACAGAATATACTTTGAGAAAAGTCTCTCTGCTTAGCATAATCTTCGGGAGGCTCCATAGCCCAATGGTTAGGCAACCCGCCTACAGTGCAGATGGTGATTGCAGGGTCACAGGTTCAAATCCCAGGTTCAACTGGTGTTTGTAGTATTTGTCATTTTCCACCTGATAGTGCTAACAGTCTCAATACATAAATGGCCATGTGGTTCCCCAGTGAGTACCTTAGAAATGCTTCCATATGGCTTAGAGTAAATGTGCGTGTGGATGATGGTTGTATGCTTAGTTGCATGTTGCACTGTGTTTATTATTATTGTAATTGATTTTGATAAAGTTCAACATCAATACTAAATACACAGAATATACTTTGAGAAAAGTCTATATGCTTAGCATAATCTTTGGGAGGCTCCATAGCCCAGTGGTTAGGCAACCCACCTACAGTGCAGATGGTGATTGCAGGGTCACTGGTTCGAATCCTGGGTTCAACTGGTGTTTGCAGTACTTGTCAATTTCCACCTGATAGTGTTAACAGTCTCAATACATAAATGGCCATGTGGTTACCCAGTGAGTACCTTGGAAATGCTTCCATATGACTTAGAGTAAATGTGCGTGTGGATGATGGTTGGATGTTGCACTGTGTTTATTATTATTATTTTAATTGATTTTGTTAAAGTTCTACATCAATACTAAATACACAGAATATACTTTGAGAAAAGTTTCTCTGCTTAGCATAATCTTTGGGAGCCTCCATAGCCCAGTGGTTAGGCAACCCGCCTACAGTGCAGATGGTGATTGCAGGGTCACTGGTTCGAATCCCTGGTTCAACTGGTGTTTGCAGTATTTGTCATTTTCCACCTGATAGTGTTAACAGTCTCAATACATAAATGGCCATGTGGTTACCCAGTGAGTACCTTGGAAATGCTTCCATACGACTTAGAGTAAATGTGCGTGTGGATGATGGTTGGATGTTGCACTGTGTTTATTATTATTATTTTAATTGATTTTGTTAAAGTTCTACATCAATACTAAATACACAGAATATACTTTGAGAAAAGTTTCTCTGCTTAGCATAATCTTTGGGAGGCTCCATAGCCCAATGGTTAGGCAACCCGCCTACAGTGCAGATGGTCATGGCAGGGTCACAGGTTCAAATCTCAGGTTCAACTGGTGTTTGTAGTATTTGTTATTTTCCACCTGATAGTGCTAACAGTCTCAATACATAAATAGCCATGTGGTTCCCCAGTGAGTACCTTAGAAATGCTTCCATATGGCTTAGAGTAAATGGGCATGTGGATGATGGTTGTATACTTAGTTGCATGTTGCACTGTGTTTATTATTATTATTATTGTAATTGATTTTGATAAAGTTCAACATCAATACTAAATACACAGAATATACTTTGAGAAAAGTCTCTCTGCTTAGCATAATCTTTGGGAGGCTTCATAGGCCAGTGGTTAGGCAACCCGCCTACAGTGCAGATGGTGATTGCAGGGTCACAGGTTTGAATCCCAGGTTCAACTGGTGTTTGTAGTGTTTGTCATTTTCCACCTGATAGTGCTAACAGTCTCAATACATAAATGGCCATGTGGTTCCCCAGTGAGTACCTTGGAAATGCTTCCATAAGGCTTAGAGTAAATGTGCGTGTGGATGATGGTTGGATGTTGCACTGTGTTTATTATTATTATTTTAATTGATTTTGTTAAAGTTCTACATCAATACTAAATACACAGAATATACTTTGAGAAAAGTCTCTCTGCTTAGCATAATCTTTGGGAGCCTCCATAGCCCAGTGGTTAGGCAACCCGCCTACAGTGCAGATGGTGATTGCAGGGTCACAGGTTCGAATCCCAGGTTCAACTGGTGTTTGTAGTATTTGTCATTTTCCACCTGATAGTGCTAACAGTCTCAATACATAAATGGCCATGTGGTTCCCCAGTGAGTACCTTTGAAATGCTTCCATATGGCTTAGAGTAAATGGGCATGTGGATGATGGTTGTATACTTAGTTGCATGTTGCACTGTGTTTATTATTATTATTGTCATTGATTTTGATAAAGTTCAACATCAATACTAAATACACAGAATATACTTTGAGAAAAGTCTCTCTGCTTAGCAATATCTTTGGGAGGCTTCATAGGCCAGTGGTTAGGCAACCCGCCTACAGTGCAGATGGTGATTGCAGCGTCACAGGTTCGAATCCCAGGTTCAACTGGTGTTTGTAGTATTTGTCATTTTCCACCTGATAGTGCTAACAGTCTCAATACATAAATGGCCATGTGGTTCCCCAGTGAGTACCTTGGAAATGCTTCCATACGGCTTAGAGTAAATGTGCGTGTGGATGATGGTTAGATGTTGCACTGTGTTTATTATTATTATTGTAATTGATTTTGATAAAGTTCAACATCAATACTAAATACACAGAATATACTTTGAGAAAAGTCTCTCTGCTTAGCATAATCTTTGGGAGGCTCCATAGCCCAATGGTTAGGCAACCCGCCTACAGTGCAGATGGCAATTGCTGGGTCACAGGTTCAAATCCCAGGTTCAACTGGTGTTTGTAGTATTTGTCATTTTCCACCTGATAGTGCTAACAGTCTCAATACATAAATGGCCATGTGGTTCCCCAGTGAGTACTTTGGAAATGCTTCCATACGGCTTAGAATAAATGTGCGTGTGGATGATGGTTGGATGTTGCACTGTTTATTATTATTATTTTAATTGATTTTGTTAAAGTTCTACATCAATACTAAATACACAGAATATACTTTGAGAAAAGTCTCTCTGCTTAGCATAATCTTTGGGAGGCTTCATAGGCCAGTGGTTAGGCAACCCGCCTACAGTGCAGATGGTGATTGCAGGGTCACAGGTTCGAATCCCAGGTTCAACTGGTGTTTGTAGTATTTGTCATTTTCCACCTGATAGTGCTAACAGTCTCAATACATAAATGGCCATGTGGTTCCCCAGTGAGTACCTTAGAAATGCTTCCATATGGCTTAGAGTAAATGGGCATGTGGATGATGGTTGTATACTTAGTTGCATGTTGCACTGTGTTTATTATTATTATTTTAATTGATTTTGTTAAAGTTCTACATCAATACTAAATACACAGAATATACTTTGAGAAAAGTCTCTCTGCTTAGCATAATCTTTGGGAGCCTCCATAGCCCAGTGGTTAGGCAACCCACCTACAGTGCAGATGATGATTGCAGGGTCACAGGTTCAAATCCCAGGTTCAACTGGTGTTTGTAGTACTTGTCATTTTCCACCTGATAGTGCTAACAGTCTCAATACATAAATGGCCATGTGGTTACCCAGTGAGTACCTTAGAAATGCTTCCATATGGCTTAGAGTAAATGGGCATGTGGATGATGGTTGTATACTTAGTTGCATGTTGCACTGTTTATTATTATTATTGTAATTGATTTTGATAAAGTTCAACATCAATACTAAATACACAGAATATACTTTGAGAAAAGTCTCTCTGCTTAGCATAATCTTTGGGAGGCTCCATATCCCAGTGGTTAGGCAACCCACCTACAGTGCAGATGCTGATTGCAGCGTCGAATTCCAGGTTCAATTGGTGTTTGTAGTATTTGTCTTTTTTCACCTGATAGTGCTAACAGTCTCAATACATAAATGGCCATGTGGTTCCCCAGTGAGTACCTTGGAAATGCTTCCATACGGCTTAGAATAAATGTGCGTGTGGATGATGGTTGGATGTTGCACTGTGTTTATTTTTATTATTTTAATTGATTTTGTTAAAGTTCTACATCAATACTAAATACACAGAATATACTTTGAGAAAAGTCTCTCTGCTTAGCATAATCTTTGGGAGCCTCCATAGGCCAGTGGTTAAGCAACCCACCTACAGTGCAGATGGTGATTGCAGGGTCACAGGTTCGAATCCCAGGTTCAACTGGTGTTTGTAGTATTTGTTATTTTCCACCTGATAGTGCTTACAGTCTCAATACATAAATGGCCATGTGGTTACCCAGTGAGTACCTTAGAAATGCTTCCATATGGCTTAGAGTAAATGGGCATGTGGATGATGGTTGTATACTATGTTGCACTGTGTTTATTATTATTATTGTAATTGATTTTGATAAAGTTCAACATCAATACTAAATACACAGAATATACTTTGAGAAAAGTCTCTCTGCTTAGCATGATCTTTGGGAAGCTCCACAGCCCAGTGGTTAGGCAACCCGCCTACAGTGCAGATGGTGATTGCAGGGTCACAGGTTCGAATCCCAGGTTCAACTGGTGTTTGTAGTATTTGTCATTTTCCACCTGATAGTGCTAACAGTCTCAATACATAAATGGCCATGTGGTTCCCCAGTGAGTACCTTGGAAATGCTTCCATACGGCTTAGAATAAATGTGTGTGTGGATGATGGTTGGATGTTGCACTGTGTTTATTATTATTATTTTAATTGATTTTGTTAAAGTTCTACATCAATACTAAATACACAGAATATACTTTGAGAAAAGTCTCTCTGCTTAGCATAATCTTTGGAAGCCTCCATAGCCCAGTGGTTAGGCAACCCACCTACAGTGCAGACGGTGATTGCAGGGTCACAGGTTCAAATCCCAGGTTCAACTGGTGTTTGTAGTACTTGTTATTTTCCACCTGATAGTGCTAACAGTCTCAATACATAAATGGCCATGTGGTTACCCAGTGAGTACCTTAGAAATGCTTCCATATGGCTTAGAGTAAATGGGCATGTGGATGATGGTTGTATACTTAGTTGCATGTTGCACTGTGTTTATTATTATTATTGTAATTGATTTTGATAAAGTTCAACATCAATACTAAATACACAGAATATACTTTGAGAAAAGTCTCTCTGCTTAGCATAATCTTTGGGAGGCTCCATAGCCCAGTGGTTAGGCAACCCACCTACAGTGCAGATGCTGATTGCAGCGTCGAATCCCAGGTTCAATTGGTGTTTGTAGTATTTGTCTTTTTTCACCTGATAGTGCTAACAGTCTCAATACATAAATGGCCATGTGGTTCCCCAGTGAGTACCTTGGAAATGCTTCCATACGGCTTAGAATAAATGTGCGTGTGGATGATGGTTGGATGTTGCACTGTGTTTATTATTATTATTTTAATTGATTTTGTTAAAGTTCTACATCAATACTAAATACACAGAATATACTTTGAGAAAAGTCTCTCTGCTTAGCATGATCTTTGGGAGGCTCCACAGCCCAGTGGTTAGGCAACCCGCCTACAGTGCAGATGGTGATTGCAGGGTCACAGGTTCGAATCCCAGGTTCAACTGGTGTTTGTAGTATTTGTCATTTTCCACCTGATAGTGCTAACAGTCTCAATACATAAATGGCCATGTGGTTCCCCAGTGAGTACCTTGGAAATGCTTCCATACGGCTTAGAATAAATGTGCGTGTGGATGATGGTTGGATGTTGCACTGTGTTTATTATTATTATTTTAATTGATTTTGTTAAAGTTCTACATCAATACTAAATACACAGAATATACTTTGAGAAAAGTCTCTCTGCTTAGCACAATCTTCGGGAGGCTCCATAGCCCAGTGGTTAGGCAACCCGCCTACAGTGCAGATGGTGATTGCATGGTCACAGGTTCAAATCCCAGGTTCAACTGGTGTTTGTAGTATTTGTCATTTTCCACCTGATAGTGCTTACAGTCTCAATACATAAATGGCCATGTGGTTACCCAGTGAGTACCTTAGAAATGCTTCCATATGGCTTAGAGTAAATGGGCATGTGGATGATGGTTGTATACTTAGTTGCATGTTGCACTGTGTTTATTATTATTATTGTAATTGATTTTGATAAAGTTCAACATCAATACTAAATACACAGAATATACTTTGAGAAAAGTTTCTCTGCTTAGCATAATCTTTGGGAGGCTCCATAGGCCAGTGGTTAGGCAACCCACCTACAGTGCAGATGGTGATTGCAGGGTCACAGGTTCGAATCCCAGGTTCAACTGGTGTTTGTAGTATTTGTCATTTTCCACCTGATAGTGCTTACAGTCTCAATACATAAATGGCCATGTGGTTACCCAGTGAGTACCTTAGAAATGCTTCCATATGGCTTAGAGTAAATGGGCATGTGGATGATGGTTGTATACTATGTTGCACTGTGTTTATTATTATTATTATTATTATTATTATTGTAATTGATTTTGATAAAGTTCAACATCAATACTAAATACACAGAATATACTTTGAGAAAAGTGTCTATCTGCTTAGCATGAACTTTGGGAGGCTCCACAGCCCAGTGGTTAGGCAACCCGCCTACAGTGCAGATGGTGATTGCAGGGTCACAGGTTCGAATCCCAGGTTCAACTGGTGTTTGTAGTATTTGTCATTTTCCACCTGATAGTGCTAACAGTCTCAATACATAAATGGCCATGTGGTTCCCCAGTGAGTACCTTGGAAATGCTTCCATACGGCTTAGAATAAATGTGCATGTGGTTGATGGTTGGATGTTGCACTGTGTTTATTATTATTATTTTAATTGATTTTGTTAAAGTTCTACATCAATACTAAATACACAGAATATACTTTGAGAAAAGTCTCTCTGCTTAGCATAATCTTTGGGAGCCTCCATAGCCCAGTGGTTAGGCAACCCACCTACAGTGCAGATGGTGATTGCAGGGTCACAGGTTCAAATCCCAGGTGCAACTGGTGTTTGTAGTATTTGTCATTTTCCACCTGATAGTGCTAACAGTCTCAATACATAAATGGCCATGTGGTTACCCAGTGAGTACCTTAGAAATGCTTCCATATGGCTTAGAGTAAATGGGCATGTGGATGATGGTTGTATACTTAGTTGCATGTTGCACTGTGTTTATTATTATTATTATTGTAATTGATTTTGATAAAGTTCAACATCAATACTAAATACACAGAATATACTTTGAGAAAAGTCTCTCTGCTTAGCATAATCTTCGGGAGGCTCCATAGCCCAGTGGTTAGGCAACCCACCTACAGTGCAGATGCTGATTGCAGCGTCAAATCCCAGGTTCAATTGGTGTTTGTAGTATTTGTCTTTTTTCACCTGATAGTGCTAACAGTCTCAATACATAAATGGCCATGTGGTTCCCCAGTGAGTACCTTGGAAATGCTTCCATACGGCTTAGAATAAATGTGCGTGTGGATGATGGTTGGATGTTGTACTGTGTTTATTATTATTATTTTAATTGATTTTGTTAAAGTTCTACATCAATACTAAATACACAGAATATACTTTGAGAAAAGTCTCTCTGCTTAGCATAATGTTTGGGAGCCTCCATAGGCCAGTGGTTAGGCAACCCACCTACAGTGCAGATGGTGATTGCGGGGTCACAGGTTCGAATCCCAAGTTCAACTGGTGTTTGTAGTATTTGTCATTTTCCACCTGATAGTGCTAACAGTCTCAATACATAAATGGCCATGTGGTTACCCAGTGAGTACCTTAGAAATGCTTCCATATGGCTTAGAGTAAATGGGCATGTGGATGATGGTTGTATACTTAGTTGCATGTTGCACTGTGTTTATTATTATTATTGTAATTGATTTTTATAAAGTTCAACATCAATACTAAATACACAGAATATACTTTGAGAAAAGTCTCTCTGCTTAGCATGATCTTTGGGAGGCTCCACAGCCCAGTGGTTAGGCAACCCGCCTACAGTGCAGATGGTGATTGCAGGGTCACAGGTTCGAATCCCAGGTTCAACTGGTGTTTGTAGTATTTGTCATTTTCCACCTGATAGTGCTAACAGTCTCAATACATAAATGGCCATGTGGTTCCCCAGTGAGTACCTTGGAAATGCTTCCATACGGCTTAGAATAAATGTGCGTGTGGATGATGGTTGGATGTTGCACTGTGTTTATTATTATTATTTTAATTGATTTTGTTAAAGTTCTTCATCAATACTAAATACACAGAATATACTTTGAGAAAAGTCTCTCTGCTTAGCACAATCTTCGGGAGGCTCCATAGCCCAGTGGTTAGGCAACCCGCCTACAGTGCAGATGGTGATTGCAGGGTCACAGGTTCAAATCCCAGGTTCAACTGGTGTTTGTAGTATTTGTCATTTTCCACCTGATAGTGCTTACAGTCTCAATACATAAATGGCCATGTGGTTACCCAGTGAGTACCTTAGAAATGCTTCCATATGGCTTAGAGTAAATGGGCATGTGGATGATGGTTGTATACTTAGTTGCATGTTGCACTGTGTTTATTATTATTATTGTAATTGATTTTGATAAAGTTCAACATCAATACTAAATACACAGAATATACTTTGAGAAAAGTTTCTCTGCTTAGCATAATCTTAGGGAGGCTCCATAGGCCAGTGGTTAGGCAACCCACCTACAGTGCAGATGGTGATTGCAGGGTCGCAGGTTCGAATCCCAGGTTCAACTGGTGTTTGTAGTATTTGTCATTTTCCACCTGATAGTGCTTACAGTCTCAATACATAAATGGCCATGTGGTTACCCAGTGAGTACCTTAGAAATGCTTCCATGTGGCTTAGAGTAAATGGGCATGTGGATGATGGTTGTATACTATGTTGCACTGTGTTTATTATTATTATTATTATTATTATTGTAATTGATTTTGATAAAGTTCAACATCAATACTAAATACACAGAATATACTTTGAGAAAAGTGTCTCTCTGCTTAGCATGATCTTTGGGAGGCTCCACAGCCCAGTGGTTAGGCAACCCGCCTACAGTGCAGATGGTGATTGCAGGGTCACAGGTTCGAATCCCAGGTTCAACTGGTGTTTGTAGTATTTGTCATTTTCCACCTGATAGTGCTAACAGTCTCAATACATAAATGGCCATGTGTTTCCCCAGTGAGTACCTTGGAAATGCTTCCATACGGCTTAGAATAAATGTGCATGTGGATGATGGTTGGATGTTGCACTGTGTTTATTATTATTATTTTAATTGATTTGGTTAAAGTTCTACATCAATACTAAATACACAGAATATACTTTGAGAAAAGTCTCTCTGCTTAGCATAATCTTTGGGAGCCTCCATAGCCCAGTGGTTAGGCAACCCACCTACAGTGCAGATGGTGATTGCAGGGTCACAGGTTCAAATCCCAGGTGCAACTGGTGTTTGTAGTATTTGTCATTTTCCACCTGATAGTGCTAACAGTCTCAATACATAAATGGCCATGTGGTTACCCAGTGAGTACCTTAGAAATGCTTCCATATGGCTTAGAGTAAATGGGCATGTGGATGATGGTTGTATACTTAGTTGCATGTTGCACTGTGTTTATTATTATTATTATTGTAATTGATTTTGATAAAGTTCAACATCAATACTAAATACACAGAATATACTTTGAGAAAAGTCTCTCTGCTTAGCATAATCTTCGGGAGGCTCCATAGCCCAGTGGTTAGGCAACCCACCTACAGTGCAGATGCTGATTGCAGCGTCGAATCCCAGGTTCAATTGGTGTTTGTAGTATTTGTCTTTTTTCACCTGATAGTGCTAACAGTCTCAATACATAAATGGCCATGTGGTTCCCCAGTGAGTACCTTGGAAATGCTTCCATACGGCTTAGAATAAATGTGCGTGTGGATGATGGTTGGATGTTGCACTGTGTTTATTATTATTATTATTTTAATTGATTTTGTTAAAGTTCTACATCAATACTAAATACACAGAATATAATTTGAGAAAAGTCTCTCTGCTTAGCATAATCTTTGGGAGGCTCCATAGCCCAGTGGTTAGGCAACCCGCCTACAGTGCAGATGGTGATTGCAGGGTCACAGGTTCAAATCCCAGGTTCAACTGGTGTTTGTAGTATTTGTCATTTTCCACCTGATAGTGCTTACAGTCTCAATACATAAATGGCCATGTGGTTACCCAGTGAGTACCTTAGAAATGCTTCCATATGGCTTAGAGTAAATGGGCATGTGGATGATGGTTGTATACTTAGTTGCATGTTGCACTGTGTTTATTATTATTATTGTAATTGATTTTGATAAAGTTCAACATCAATACTAAATACACAGAATATACTTTGAGAAAAGTCTCTCTGCTTAGCATAACCTTTGGGAGGCTCCATAGCCCAGTAGTTAGGCAGCCCGCCTACAGTACAGATGCTGATTGCAGGGACACTGGTTCAAATCCCAGGTTCAATTGGTGATTGTAGTATTTGTCATTTTCCACCTGATAGTGCTAACAGTCTCAATACATAAATGGCCATGTGGTTCCCCAGTGAGTACCTTGGAAATGCTTCCATATGGCTTAGAATAAATGTGCGTGTGGATGATGGTTGGATGTTGCACTGTGTTTATTATTATTATTTTAATTGATTTTGTTAAAGTTCTACATCAATACTAAATACACAGAATATACTTTGAGAAAAGTCTCTCTGCTTAGCATAATCTTTGGGAGCCTCCATAGCCCAGTGGTTAGGCAACCTGCCTACAGTGCAGATGGTGATTGTAGGGTCACAGGTTCAAATCCCAGGTTCAACTGGTGTTTGTAGTATTTGTAATTTTCCACCTGATAGTGCTAACAGTCTCAATACAAAAATGGCCATGTGGTTATCCAGTGAGTACCTTAGAAATGCTTCCATATGGTTTAGAGTAAATGGGCATGTGGATGATGGTTGTATACTTAGTTGCATGTTGCACTGTGTTTATTATTATTATTATTGTAATTGATTTTGATAAAGTTCAACATCAATACTAAATACACAGAATATACTTTGAGAAAAGTCTCTCTGCTTAGCATAATCTTCGGGAGGCTCCATAGCCCAGTGGTTAGGCAACCCACCTACAGTGCAGATGCTGATTGCAGCGTCGAATCCCAGGTTCAATTGGTGTTTGTAGTATTTGTCTTTTTTCACCTGATAGTGCTAACAGTCTCAATACATAAATGGCCATGTGGTTCCCCAGTGAGTACCTTGGAAATGCTTCCATACGGCTTAGAATAAATGTGCGTGTGGATGATGGTTGGATGTTGCACTGTGTTTATTATTATTATTATTTTAATTGATTTTGTTAAAGTTCTACATCAATACTAAATACACAGAATATAATTTGAGAAAAGTCTCTCTGCTTAGCATAATCTTTGGGAGGCTCCATAGCCCAGTGGTTAGGCAACCCGCCTACAGTGCAGATGGTGATTGCAGGGTCACAGGTTCAAATCCCAGGTTCAACTGGTGTTTGTAGTATTTGTCATTTTCCACCTGATAGTGCTTACAGTCTCAATACATAAATGGCCATGTGGTTACCCAGTGAGTACCTTAGAAATGCTTCCATATGGCTTAGAGTAAATGGGCATGTGGATGATGGTTGTATACTTAGTTGCATGTTGCACTGTGTTTATTATTATTATTGTAATTGATTTTGATAAAGTTCAACATCAATACTAAATACACAGAATATACTTTGAGAAAAGTCTCTCTGCTTAGCATAACCTTTGGGAGGCTCCATAGCCCAGTAGTTAGGCAGCCCGCCTACAGTACAGATGCTGATTGCAGGGACACTGGTTCAAATCCCAGGTTCAATTGGTGATTGTAGTATTTGTCATTTTCCACCTGATAGTGCTAACAGTCTCAATACATAAATGGCCATGTGGTTCCCCAGTGAGTACCTTGGAAATGCTTCCATATGGCTTAGAATAAATGTGCGTGTGGATGATGGTTGGATGTTGCACTGTGTTTATTATTATTATTTTAATTGATTTTGTTAAAGTTCTACATCAATACTAAATACACAGAATATACTTTGAGAAAAGTCTCTCTGCTTAGCATAATCTTTGGGAGCCTCCATAGCCCAGTGGTTAGGCAACCTGCCTACAGTGCAGATGGTGATTGTAGGGTCACAGGTTCAAATCCCAGGTTCAACTGGTGTTTGTAGTATTTGTAATTTTCCACCTGATAGTGCTAACAGTCTCAATACAAAAATGGCCATGTGGTTATCCAGTGAGTACCTTAGAAATGCTTCCATATGGTTTAGAGTAAATGGGCATGTGGATGATGGTTGTATACTTAGTTGCATGTTGCACTGTGTTTATTATTATTATTGTAATTGATTTTGATAAAGTTCAACATCAATATTAAATACACAGAATATACTTTGAGAAAAGTCTCTCTGCTTAGCATAATCTTTGGGAGGCTCCATAGCCCAGTGGTTAGGCAACCCGCCTACAGTGCAGATGGTGATTGCAGGGTCACAGGTTCAAATCCCAGGTTCAACTGGAGTTTGTAGTATTTGTCATTTTCCACCTGATAGTGCTAACAGTCTCAATACATAAATGGCCATGTGGTTCCCCAGTGAGTACCTTGGAAATGCTTCCATACGGCTTAGAATAAATGTGCGTGTGGATGATGGTTGGATGTTGCACTGTGTTTATTATTATTATTTTAATTGATTTTGTTAAAGTTCTACATCAATACTAAATACACAGAATATACTTTGAGAAAAGTCTCTCTGCTTAACATAATCTTTGGGAGGCTCCATAGCCCAGTGGTTAGGCAACCCACCTACAGTGCAGATGGTGATTGCAGGGTCACAGGTTCGAATCCCAGGTTCAACTGGAGTTTGTAGTATTTGTCATTTTCCACCTGATAGTGCTAACAGTCTCAGTACATAAATGGCCATGTGGTTCCCCAGTGAGTACCCTGGAAATGCTTCCATACGGCTTAGAATAAATGTGCGTGTGGATGATGGTTGGATGTTGCACTGTGTTTATTATTATTATTTTAATTGATTTTGTTAAAGTTCTACATCAATACTAAATACACAGAATATACTTTGAGAAAAGTCTCTCTGCTTAGCATAATCTTTGGGAGGCTCCATAGCCCAGTGGTTAGGCAACCCGCTTACAGTGCAGATGGTGATAGCAGGGTCACATGTTTGAATCCCAGGTTCAACTGGTGTTTGTAGTATTTGTGATTTTCCACCTGATAGTGCTAACAGTCTCAATACATAAATGGCCATGTGGTAACCCAGTGAGTACATTAGAAATGCTTCCATATGGCTTAGAGTAAATGTGGATGATGGTTGTATACTTAGTTGCATGTTGCACTGTGTTTATTATTATTATTGTAATTGATTTTGATAAAGTTCAACATCAATACTAAATACACAGAATATACTTTGAGAAAAGTCTCTCTGCTTAGCATAATTTTTGGGAGGCTCCATAGCCCAGTGGTTAGGCAACCCGCCTACAGTGCAGATGGTGATTGCAGGGTCACAGGTTCGAATCCCAGGTTCAACTGGAGTTTGTAGTTTTTGTCATTTTCCACCTGATAGTGCTAACAGTCTCAATACATAAATGGCCATGTGGTTCCCCAGTGAGTGCCTTGGAAATGCTTCCATACGGCTTAGAATAAATGTGCGTGTGGATGATGGTTGGATGTCGCACTGTGTTTATTATTATTATTTTAATTGATTTTGTTAAAGTTCTACATCAATACTAAATACACAGAATATACTTTGAGAAAAGTCTCTCTGGTAAGCATAATCTTTGGGAGCCTCCATAGCCCAGTGGTTAGGCAACCCGCCTACAGTGTAGATGGTGATTGCAGGGTTACAGGTTTGAATCCCAGGTTCAACTGGTGTTTGTAGTATTTGTAATTTTCCACCTGATAGTGCTAACAGTCTCAATACATAAATGGCCATGTGGTTACCCAGTGAGTACCTTAGAAATGCTTCCATATGGCTTAGAGTAAATGGGCATGTGGATGATGGTTGTATACTTAGTTGCATGTTGCACTGTGTTTATTATTATTATTGTAATTGATTTTGATAAAGTTCAACATCAATACTAAATACACAGAATATACTTTGAGAAAAGTCTCTCTGCTTAGCATAATCTTCGGGAGGCTCCATAGCCCAGTGGTTAGGCAACCCGCCTACAGTGCAGATGGTGATTGCAGGGTCACAGGTTCAAATCCCAGGTTCAACTGGTGTTTGCAGTATTTGTCATTTTCCACCTGATAGTGCTAACAGTCTCAATACATAAATGGCCATGTGGTTCCCCAGTGAGTACCTTGGAAATGCTTCCATACGGCTTAGAATAAATGGGCGTGTGGATGATGGTTGGATGTTGCACTGTGTTTATTATTATTATTTTAATTGATTTTGTTAAAGTTCTACATCAATACTAAATACACAGAATATACTTTGAGAAAAGTCTCTCTGCTTAGCATAATCTTTGGGAGCCTCCATAGCCCAGTGGTTAGGCAACCTGCCTACAGTGCAGATGGTGATTGCAGGGTCACAGGTTCAAATCCCAGGTTCAACTGGTGTTTGTAGTATTTGTCATTTTCCACCTGATAGTGCTAACAGTCTCAATACATAAAAGGCCATGTGGTTACCCAGTGAGTACCTTAGAAATGCTTCCATATGGCTTAGAGTAAATGGGCATGTGGATGATGGTTGTATACTTAGTTGCATGTTGTACTGTGTTTATTATTATTATTGTAATTGATTTTGATAAAGTTCAACATCAATACTAAATACACAGAATATACTTTGAGAAAAGTCTCTCTGCTTAGCATAATCTTTGGGAGGCTCCATAGCCCAGTGGTTAGGCAACCCACCTACAGTGCAGATGGTGATTGCAGGGTCACAGGTTCAAATCCCAGGTTCAACTGGTGTTTGTAGTATTTGTCATTTTCCACCTGATAGTGCTAACAGTCTCAATACATAAATGGCCATGTGGTTACCCAGTGAGTACCTTAGAAATGCTTCCATACGGCTTAGAGTAAATGTGCGTGGATGATGGTTGGATGTTGCACTGTGTTTATTATTATTATTTTAATTGATTTTGTTAAAGTTCTACATCAATACTAAATACACAGAATATACTTTGAGAAAAGTCTCTCTGCTTAGCATAATCTTTGGGAGGCTCCATAGCCCAGTGGTTAGGCAACCCGCTTACAGTGCAGATGGTGATAGCAGGGTCACATGTTTGAATCCCAGGTTCAACTGGTGTTTGTAGTATTTGTGATTTTCCACCTGATAGTGCTAACAGTCTCAATACATAAATGGCCATGTGGTAACCCAGTGAGTACATTAGAAATGCTTCCATATGGCTTAGAGTAAATGTGGATGATGGTTGTATACTTAGTTGCATGTTGCACTGTGTTTATTATTATTATTGTAATTGATTTTGATAAAGTTCAACATCAATACTAAATACACAGAATATACTTTGAGAAAAGTCTCTCTGCTTAGCATAATTTTTGGGAGGCTCCATAGCCCAGTGGTTAGGCAACCCACCTACAGTGCAGATGGTGATTGCAGGGTCACAGGTTCGAATCCCAGGTTCAACTGGTGTTTGTAGTATTTGTCATTTTCCACCTGATAGTGCTAACAGTCTCAATACATAAATGGCCATGTGGTTCCCCAGTGAGTACCTTGGAAATGCTTCCATACGGCTTAGAATAAATGTGCGTGTGGATGATGGTTGGATGTTGCACTGTGTTTATTATTATTATTTTAATTGATTTTGTTAAAGTTCTACATCAATACTAAATACACAGAATATACTTTGAGAAAAGTCTCTCTGCTTAGCATAATCTTTGGGAGCCTCCATAGCCCAGTGGTTAGGCAACCCGCCTACAGTGCAGATGGTGATTGCAGGGTCGCAGGTTCGAATCCCAGGTTCAACTGGTGTTTGTAGTATTTGTCATTTTCCACCTGATAGTGCTAACAGTCTCAATACATAAATGGCCATGTGGTTACCCAGTGAGTACCTTAGAAATGCTTCCATATGGCTTAGAGTAAATGGGCATGTGGATGATGGTTGTATACTTAGTTGCATGTTGCACTGTGTTTATTATTATTATTGTAATTGATTTTGATAAAGTTCAACATCAATACTAAATACACAGAATATACTTTGAGAAAAGTCTCTCTGCTTAGCATAATCTTTGGGAGGCTCCATAGCCCAGTGGTTAGGCAACCCGCCTACAGTGCAGATGGTGATTGCAGGGTCACAGGTTCGAATCCCAGGTTCAACTGGTGTTTGTAGTATTTGTCATTTTCCACCTGATAGTGCTAACAGTCTCAATACATAAATGGCCATGTGGTTACCCAGTGAGTACCTTAGAAATGCTTCCATATGGCTTAGAGTAAATGGGCATGTGGATGATGGTTGTATACTTAGTTGCATGTTGCACTGTGTTTATTATTATTATTGTAATTGATTTTGATAAAGTTCAACATCAATACTAAATACACAGAATATACTTTGAGAAAAGTCTCTCTGCTTAGCATAATCTTTGGGAGGCTCCATAGCCCCGTGGTTAGGCAACCCGCCTACAGTGTAGATGGTGATTGCAGGATCACAGGTTCGAATCCCAGGTTCAACTGGTGTTTGTAGTATTTGTCATTTTCCACCTGATAGTGCTAACAGTCTCAATACATAAATGGCCATGTGGTTCCCCAGTGAGCACCTTGGAAATGCTTCCATACGGCTTAGAATAAATGTGCGTGTGGATGATGGTTGGATGTTGCACTGTTTTTATTATTATTATTTTAATTGATTTTGTTAAAGTTCTACATCAATACTAAATACACAGAATATACTTTGAGAAAAGTCTCTCTGCTTAGCATAATCTTTGGGAGCCTCCATAGCCCAGTGGTTAGGCAACCTGCCTACAGTGCAGATGGTGATTGCAGGGTCACAGGTTCGAATCCAAGGTTCAACTGGTGTTTGTAGTATTTGTCATTTTCCACCTGATAGTGCTAACAGTCTCAATACATAAATGGCCATGTGGTTACCCAGTGAGTACCTTAGAAATGCTTCCATATGGCTTAGAGTAAATGGGCATGTGGATGATGGTTGTATACTTAGTTGCATGTTGCACTGTGTTTATTATTATTATTGTAATTGATTTTGATAAAGTTCAACATCAATACTAAATACACAGAATATACTTTGAGAAAAGTCTCTCTGCTTAGCATAATCTTTGGGAGGCTCCATAGCCCAGTGGTTAGGCAACCCGCCTACAGTGCAGATGGTGATTGCAGGGTCACAGGTTCGAATCCCAGGTTCAACTGGAGTTTGTAGTTTTTGTCATTTTCCACCTGATAGTGCTAACAGTCTCAATACATAAATGGCCATGTGGTTCCCCAGTGAGTACCTTGGAAATGCTTCCATACGGCTTAGAATAAATGTGCGTGTGGATGATGGTTGGATGTCGCACTGTGTTTATTATTATTATTTTAATTGATTTTGTTAAAGTTCTACATCAATACTAAATACACAGAATATACTTTGAGAAAAGTCTCTCTGGTAAGCATAATCTTTGGGAGCCTCCATAGCCCAGTGGTTAGGCAACCCGCCTACAGTGTAGATGGTGATTGCAGGGTTACAGGTTTGAATCCCAGGTTCAACTGGTGTTTGTAGTATTTGTAATTTTCCACCTGATAGTGCTAACAGTCTCAATACATAAATGGCCATGTGGTTACCCAGTGAGTACCTTAGAAATGCTTCCATATGGCTTAGAGTAAATGGGCATGTGGATGATGGTTGTATACTTAGTTGCATGTTGCACTGTGTTTATTATTATTATTGTAATTGATTTTGATAAAGTTCAACATCAATACTAAATACACAGAATATACTTTGAGAAAAGTCTCTCTGCTTAGCATAATCTTTGGGAGGCTCCATAGCCCCGTGGTTAGGCAACCCGCCTACAGTGTAGATGGTGATTGCAGGATCACAGGTTCGAATCCCAGGTTCAACTGGTGTTTGTAGTATTTGTCATTTTCCACCTGATAGTGCTAACAGTCTCAATACATAAATGGCCATGTGGTTCCCCAGTGAGCACCTTGGAAATGCTTCCATACGGCTTAGAATAAATGTGCGTGTGGATGATGGTTGGATGTTGCACTGTTTTTATTATTATTATTTTAATTGATTTTGTTAAAGTTCTACATCAATACTAAATACACAGAATATACTTTGAGAAAAGTCTCTCTGCTTAGCATAATCTTTGGGAGCCTCCATAGCCCAGTGGTTAGGCAACCTGCCTACAGTGCAGATGGTGATTGCAGGGTCACAGGTTCGAATCCAAGGTTCAACTGGTGTTTGTAGTATTTGTCATTTTCCACCTGATAGTGCTAACAGTCTCAATACATAAATGGCCATGTGGTTACCCAGTGAGTACCTTAGAAATGCTTCCATATGGCTTAGAGTAAATGGGCATGTGGATGATGGTTGTATACTTAGTTGCATGTTGCACTGTGTTTATTATTATTATTGTAATTGATTTTGATAAAGTTCAACATCAATACTAAATACACAGAATATACTTTGAGAAAAGTCTCTCTGCTTAGCATAATCTTTGGGAGGCTCCATAGCCCAGTGGTTAGGCAACCCGCCTACAGTGCAGATGGTGATTGCAGGGTCACAGGTTCGAATCCCAGGTTCAACTGGAGTTTGTAGTTTTTGTCATTTTCCACCTGATAGTGCTAACAGTCTCAATACATAAATGGCCATGTGGTTCCCCAGTGAGTACCTTGGAAATGCTTCCATACGGCTTAGAATAAATGTGCGTGTGGATGATGGTTGGATGTCGCACTGTGTTTATTATTATTATTTTAATTGATTTTGTTAAAGTTCTACATCAATACTAAATACACAGAATATACTTTGAGAAAAGTCTCTCTGGTAAGCATAATCTTTGGGAGCCTCCATAGCCCAGTGGTTAGGCAACCCGCCTACAGTGTAGATGGTGATTGCAGGGTTACAGGTTTGAATCCCAGGTTCAACTGGTGTTTGTAGTATTTGTAATTTTCCACCTGATAGTGCTAACAGTCTCAATACATAAATGGCCATGTGGTTACCCAGTGAGTACCTTAGAAATGCTTCCATATGGCTTAGAGTAAATGGGCATGTGGATGATGGTTGTATACTTAGTTGCATGTTGCACTGTGTTTATTATTATTATTGTAATTGATTTTGATAAAGTTCAACATCAATACTAAATACACAGAATATACTTTGAGAAAAGTCTCTCTGCTTAGCATAATCTTCGGGAGGCTCCATAGCCCAGTGGTTAGGCAACCCGCCTACAGTGCAGATGGTGATTGCAGGGTCACAGGTTCAAATCCCAGGTTCAACTGGTGTTTGCAGTTTTTGTCATTTTCCACCTGATAGTGCTAACAGTCTCAATACATAAATGGCCATGTGGTTCCCCAGTGAGTACCTTGGAAATGCTTCCATACGGCTTAGAATAAATGGGCGTGTGGATGATGGTTGGATGTTGCACTGTGTTTATTATTATTATTTTAATTGATTTTGTTAAAGTTCTACATCAATACTAAATACACAGAATATACTTTGAGAAAAGTCTCTCTGCTTAGCATAATCTTTGGGAGCCTCCATAGCCCAGTGGTTAGGCAACCTGCCTACAGTGCAGATGGTGATTGCAGGGTCACAGGTTCAAATCCCAGGTTCAACTGGTGTTTGTAGTATTTGTCATTTTCCACCTGATAGTGCTAACAGTCTCAATACATAAAAGGCCATGTGGTTACCCAGTGAGTACCTTAGAAATGCTTCCATATGGCTTAGAGTAAATGGGCATGTGGATGATGGTTGTATACTTAGTTGCATGTTGTACTGTGTTTATTATTATTATTGTAATTGATTTTGATAAAGTTCAACATCAATACTAAATACACAGAATATACTTTGAGAAAAGTCTCTCTGCTTAGCATAATCTTTGGGAGGCTCCATAGCCCAGTGGTTAGGCAACCCACCTACAGTGCAGATGGTGATTGCAGGGTCACAGGTTCAAATCCCAGGTTCAACTGGTGTTTGTAGTATTTGTCATTTTCCACCTGATAGTGCTAACAGTCTCAATACATAAATGGCCATGTGGTTACCCAGTGAGTACCTTAGAAATGCTTCCATACGGCTTAGAGTAAATGTGCGTGGATGATGGTTGGATGTTGCACTGTGTTTATTATTATTATTTTAATTGATTTTGTTAAAGTTCTACATCAATACTAAATACACAGAATATACTTTGAGAAAAGTCTCTCTGCTTAGCATAATCTTTGGGAGGCTCCATAGCCCAGTGGTTAGGCAACCCGCTTACAGTGCAGATGGTGATAGCAGGGTCACATGTTTGAATCCCAGGTTCAACTGGTGTTTGTAGTATTTGTGATTTTCCACCTGATAGTGCTAACAGTCTCAATACATAAATGGCCATGTGGTAACCCAGTGAGTACATTAGAAATGCTTCCATATGGCTTAGAGTAAATGTGGATGATGGTTGTATACTTAGTTGCATGTTGCACTGTGTTTATTATTATTATTGTAATTGATTTTGATAAAGTTCAACATCAATACTAAATACACAGAATATACTTTGAGAAAAGTCTCTCTGCTTAGCATAATTTTTGGGAGGCTCCATAGCCCAGTGGTTAGGCAACCCACCTACAGTGCAGATGGTGATTGCAGGGTCACAGGTTCGAATCCCAGGTTCAACTGGTGTTTGTAGTATTTGTCATTTTCCACCTGATAGTGCTAACAGTCTCAATACATAAATGGCCATGTGGTTCCCCAGTGAGTACCTTGGAAATGCTTCCATACGGCTTAGAATAAATGTGCGTGTGGATGATGGTTGGATGTTGCACTGTGTTTATTATTATTATTTTAATTGATTTTGTTAAAGTTCTACATCAATACTAAATACACAGAATATACTTTGAGAAAAGTCTCTCTGCTTAGCATAATCTTTGGGAGCCTCCATAGCCCAGTGGTTAGGCAACCCGCCTACAGTGCAGATGGTGATTGCAGGGTCGCAGGTTCGAATCCCAGGTTCAACTGGTGTTTGTAGTATTTGTCATTTTCCACCTGATAGTGCTAACAGTCTCAATACATAAATGGCCATGTGGTTACCCAGTGAGTACCTTAGAAATGCTTCCATATGGCTTAGAGTAAATGGGCATGTGGATGATGGTTGTATACTTAGTTGCATGTTGCACTGTGTTTATTATTATTATTGTAATTGATTTTGATAAAGTTCAACATCAATACTAAATACACAGAATATACTTTGAGAAAAGTCTCTCTGCTTAGCATAATCTTTGGGAGGCTCCATAGCCCAGTGGTTAGGCAACCCGCCTACAGTGCAGATGGTGATTGCAGGGTCACAGGTTCGAATCCCAGGTTCAACTGGTGTTTGTAGTATTTGTCATTTTCCACCTGATAGTGCTAACAGTCTCAATACATAAATGGCCATGTGGTTACCCAGTGAGTACCTTAGAAATGCTTCCATATGGCTTAGAGTAAATGGGCATGTGGATGATGGTTGTATACTTAGTTGCATGTTGCACTGTGTTTATTATTATTATTGTAATTGATTTTGATAAAGTTCAACATCAATACTAAATACACAGAATATACTTTGAGAAAAGTCTCTCTGCTTAGCATAATCTTTGGGAGGCTCCATAGCCCCGTGGTTAGGCAACCCGCCTACAGTGTAGATGGTGATTGCAGGATCACAGGTTCGAATCCCAGGTTCAACTGGTGTTTGTAGTATTTGTCATTTTCCACCTGATAGTGCTAACAGTCTCAATACATAAATGGCCATGTGGTTCCCCAGTGAGCACCTTGGAAATGCTTCCATACGGCTTAGAATAAATGTGCGTGTGGATGATGGTTGGATGTTGCACTGTTTTTATTATTATTATTTTAATTGATTTTGTTAAAGTTCTACATCAATACTAAATACACAGAATATACTTTGAGAAAAGTCTCTCTGCTTAGCATAATCTTTGGGAGCCTCCATAGCCCAGTGGTTAGGCAACCTGCCTACAGTGCAGATGGTGATTGCAGGGTCACAGGTTCGAATCCCAGGTTCAACTGGTGTTTGTAGTATTTGTCATTTTCC
Organism: Pseudophryne corroboree; assembly: GCF_028390025.1. Classification (NCBI taxonomy): domain Eukaryota; kingdom Metazoa; phylum Chordata; class Amphibia; order Anura; family Myobatrachidae; genus Pseudophryne; species Pseudophryne corroboree. Next base: position 68,846,670 of record NC_086453.1, read on the forward strand.
ACCTGATAGTGCTAACAGTCTCAATACATAAATGGCCATGTGGTTACCCAGTGAGTACCTTAGAAATGCTTCCATATGGCTTAGAGTAAATGGGCATGTGGATGATGGTTGTATACTTAGTTGCATGTTGCACTGTGTTTATTATTATTATTGTAATTGATTTTGATAAAGTTCAACATCAATACTAAATACACAGAATATACTTTGAGAAAAGTCTCTCTGCTTAGCATAATCTTTGGGAGGCTCCATAGCCCAGTGGTTAGGCAACCCACCTACAGTGCAGATGGTGATTGCAGGGTCACAGGTTCGAATCCCAGGTTCAACTGGAGTTTGTAGTTTTTGTCATTTTCCACCTGATAGTGCTAACAGTCTCAATACATAAATGGCCATGTGGTTCCCCAGTGAGTACCTTGGAAATGCTTCCATACGGCTTAGAATAAATGTGCGTGTGGATGATGGTTGGATGTCGCACTGTGTTTATTATTATTATTTTAATTGATTTTGTTAAAGTTCTACATCAATACTAAATACACAGAATATACTTTGAGAAAAGTCTCTCTGGTAAGCATAATCTTTGGGAGCCTCCATAGCCCAGTGGTTAGGCAACCCGCCTACAGTGTAGATGGTGATTGCAGGGTTACAGGTTTGAATCCCAGGTTCAACTGGTGTTTGTAGTATTTGTAATTTTCCACCTGATAGTGCTAACAGTCTCAATACATAAATGGCCATGTGGTTACCCAGTGAGTACCTTAGAAATGCTTCCATATGGCTTAGAGTAAATGGGCATGTGGATGATGGTTGTATACTTAGTTGCATGTTGCACTGTGTTTATTATTATTATTGTAATTGATTTTGATAAAGTTCAACATCAATACTAAATACACAGAATATACTTTGAGAAAAGTCTCTCTGCTTAGCATAATCTTCGGGAGGCTCCATAGCCCAGTGGTTAGGCAACCCGCCTACAGTGCAGATGGTGATTGCAGGGTCACAGGTTCAAATCCCAGGTTCAACTGGTGTTTGCAGTATTTGTCATTTTCCACCTGATAGTGCTAACAGTCTCAATACATAAATGGCCATGTGGTTCCCCAGTGAGTACCTTGGAAATGCTTCCATACGGCTTAGAATAAATGGGCGTGTGGATGATGGTTGGATGTTGCACTGTGTTTATTATTATTATTTTAATTGATTTTGTTAAAGTTCTACATCAATACTAAATACACAGAATATACTTTGAGAAAAGTCTCTCTGCTTAGCATAATCTTTGGGAGCCTCCATAGCCCAGTGGTTAGGCAACCTGCCTACAGTGCAGATGGTGATCGCAGGGTCACAGGTTCAAATCCCAGGTTCAACTGGTGTTTGTAGTATTTGTCATTTTCCACCTGATAGTGCTAACAGTCTCAATACATAAAAGGCCATGTGGTTACCCAGTGAGTACCTTAGAAATGCTTCCATATGGCTTAGAGTAAATGGGCATGTGGATGATGGTTGTATACTTAGTTGCATGTTGTACTGTGTTTATTATTATTATTGTAATTGATTTTGATAAAGTTCAACATCAATACTAAATACACAGAATATACTTTGAGAAAAGTCTCTCTGCTTAGCATAATCTTTGGGAGGCTCCATAGCCCAGTGGTTAGGCAACCCACCTACAGTGCAGATGGTGATTGCAGGGTCACAGGTTCAAATCCCAGGTTCAACTGGTGTTTGTAGTATTTGTCATTTTCCACCTGATAGTGCTAACAGTCTCAATACATAAATGGCCATGTGGTTACCCAGTGAGTACCTTAGAAATGCTTCCATACGGCTTAGAGTAAATGTGCGTGGATGATGGTTGGATGTTGCACTGTGTTTATTATTATTATTTTAATTGATTTTGTTAAAGTTCTACATCAATACTAAATACACAGAATATACTTTGAGAAAAGTCTCTCTGCTTAGCATAATCTTTGGGAGGCTCCATAGCCCAGTGGTTAGGCAACCCGCTTACAGTGCAGATGGTGATAGCAGGGTCACATGTTTGAATCCCAGGTTCAACTGGTGTTTGTAGTATTTGTGATTTTCCACCTGATAGTGCTAACAGTCTCAATACATAAATGGCCATGTGGTAACCCAGTGAGTACATTAGAAATGCTTCCATATGGCTTAGAGTAAATGTGGATGATGGTTGTATACTTAGTTGCATGTTGCACTGTGTTTATTATTATTATTGTAATTGATTTTGATAAAGTTCAACATCAATACTAAATACACAGAATATACTTTGAGAAAAGTCTCTCTGCTTAGCATAATTTTTGGGAGGCTCCATAGCCCAGTGGTTAGGCAACCCGCCTACAGTGCAGATGGTGATTGCAGGGTCACAGGTTCGAATCCCAGGTTCAACTGGTGTTTGTAGTATTTGTCATTTTCCACCTGATAGTGCTAACAGTCTCAATACATAAATGGCCATGTGGTTCCCCAGTGAGTACCTTGGAAATGCTTCCATACGGCTTAGAATAAATGTGCGTGTGGATGATGGTTGGATGTTGCACTGTGTTTATTATTATTATTTTAATTGATTTTGTTAAAGTTCTACATCAATACTAAATACACAGAATATACTTTGAGAAAAGTCTCTCTGCTTAGCATAATCTTTGGGAGCCTCCATAGCCCAGTGGTTAGGCAACCCGCCTACAGTGCAGATGGTGATTGCAGGGTCGCAGGTTCGAATCCCAGGTTCAACTGGTGTTTGTAGTATTTGTCATTTTCCACCTGATAGTGCTAACAGTCTCAATACATAAATGGCCATGTGGTTACCCAGTGAGTACCTTAGAAATGCTTCCATATGGCTTAGAGTAAATGGGCATGTGGATGATGGTTGTATACTTAGTTGCATGTTGCACTGTGTTTATTATTATTATTGTAATTGATTTTGATAAAGTTCAACATCAATACTAAATACACAGAATATACTTTGAGAAAAGTCTCTCTGCTTAGCATAATCTTTGGGAGGCTCCATAGCCCAGTGGTTAGGCAACCCGCCTACAGTGCAGATGGTGATTGCAGGGTCACAGGTTCGAATCCCAGGTTCAACTGGTGTTTGTAGTATTTGTCATTTTCCACCTGATAGTGCTAACAGTCTCAATACATAAATGGCCATGTGGTTACCCAGTGAGTACCTTAGAAATGCTTCCATATGGCTTAGAGTAAATGGGCATGTGGATGATGGTTGTATACTTAGTTGCATGTTGCACTGTGTTTATTATTATTATTGTAATTGATTTTGATAAAGTTCAACATCAATACTAAATACACAGAATATACTTTGAGAAAAGTCTCTCTGCTTAGCATAATCTTTGGGAGGCTCCATAGCCCCGTGGTTAGGCAACCCGCCTACAGTGTAGATGGTGATTGCAGGATCACAGGTTCGAATCCCAGGTTCAACTGGTGTTTGTAGTATTTGTCATTTTCCACCTGATAGTGCTAACAGTCTCAATACATAAATGGCCATGTGGTTCCCCAGTGAGCACCTTGGAAATGCTTCCATACGGCTTAGAATAAATGTGCGTGTGGATGATGGTTGGATGTTGCACTGTTTTTATTATTATTATTTTAATTGATTTTGTTAAAGTTCTACATCAATACTAAATACACAGAATATACTTTGAGAAAAGTCTCTCTGCTTAGCATAATCTTTGGGAACCTCCATAGCCCAGTGGTTAGGCAACCTGCCTACAGTGCAGATGGTGATTGCAGGGTCACAGGTTCGAATCCCAGGTTCAACTGGTGTTTGTAGTATTTGTCATTTTCCACCTGATAGTGCTAACAGTCTCAATACATAAATGGCCATGTGGTTACCCAGTGAGTACCTTAGAAATGCTTCCATATGGCTTAGAGTAAATGGGCATGTGGATGATGGTTGTATACTTAGTTGCATGTTGCACTGTGTTTATTATTATTATTGTAATTGATTTTGATAAAGTTCAACATCAATACTAAATACACAGAATATACTTTGAGAAAAGTCTCTCTGCTTAGCATAATCTTCGGGAGGCTCCATAGCCCAGTGGTTAGGCAACCCGCCTACAGTGCAGATGGTGATTGCAGGGTCACAGGTTCAAATCCCAGGTTCAACTGGTGTTTGCAGTATTTGTAATTTTCCACCTGATAGTGCTAACAGTCTCAATACATAAATGGCCATGTGGTTCCCCAGTGAGTACCTTGGAAATGCTTCCATACGGCTTAGAATAAATGGGCGTGTGGATGATGGTTGGATGTTGCACTGTGTTTATTATTATTATTTTAATTGATTTTGTTAAAGTTCTACATCAATACTAAATACACAGAATATACTTTGAGAAAAGTCTCTCTGCTTAGCATAATCTTTGGGAGCCTCCATAGCCCAGTGGTTAGGCAACCTGCCTACAGTGCAGATGGTGATTGCAGGGTCACAGGTTCAAATCCCAGGTTCAACTGGTGTTTGTAGTATTTGTCATTTTCCACCTGATAGTGCTAACAGTCTCAATACATAAAAGGCCATGTGGTTACCCAGTGAGTACCTTAGAAATGCTTCCATATGGCTTAGAGTAAATGGGCATGTGGATGATGGTTGTATACTTAGTTGCATGTTGTACTGTGTTTATTATTATTATTGTAATTGATTTTGATAAAGTTCAACATCAATACTAAATACACAGAATATACTTTGAGAAAAGTCTCTCTGCTTAGCATAATCTTTGGGAGGCTCCATAGCCCAGTGGTTAGGCAACCCACCTACAGTGCAGATGGTGATTGCAGGGTCACAGGTTCAAATCCCAGGTTCAACTGGTGTTTGTAGTATTTGTCATTTTCCACCTGATAGTGCTAACAGTCTCAATACATAAATGGCCATGTGGTTACCCAGTGAGTACCTTAGAAATGCTTCCATACGGCTTAGAGTAAATGTGCGTGGATGATGGTTGGATGTTGCACTGTGTTTATTATTATTATTTTAATTGATTTTGTTAAAGTTCTACATCAATACTAAATACACAGAATATACTTTGAGAAAAGTCTCTCTGCTTAGCATAATCTTTGGGAGGCTCCATAGCCCAGTGGTTAGGCAACCCGCTTACAGTGCAGATGGTGATAGCAGGGTCACATGTTTGAATCCCAGGTTCAACTGGTGTTTGTAGTATTTGTGATTTTCCACCTGATAGTGCTAACAGTCTCAATACATAAATGGCCATGTGGTAACCCAGTGAGTACATTAGAAATGCTTCCATATGGCTTAGAGTAAATGTGGATGATGGTTGTATACTTAGTTGCATGTTGCACTGTGTTTATTATTATTATTGTAATTGATTTTGATAAAGTTCAACATCAATACTAAATACACAGAATATACTTTGAGAAAAGTCTCTCTGCTTAGCATAATCTTTGGGAGGCTCCATAGCCCAGTGGTTAGGCAACCCGCCTACAGTGCAGATGGTGATTGCAGGGTCACAGGTTCGAATCCCAGGTTCAACTGGAGTTTGTAGTTTTTGTCATTTTCCACCTGATAGTGCTAACAGTCTCAATACATAAATGGCCATGTGGTTCCCCAGTGAGTACCTTGGAAATGCTTCCATACGGCTTAGAATAAATGTGCGTGTGGATGATGGTTGGATGTCGCACTGTGTTTATTATTATTTTAATTGATTTTGTTAAAGTTCTACATCAATACTAAATACACAGAATATACTTTGAGAAAAGTCTCTCTGGTAAGCATAATCTTTGGGAGCCTCCATAGCCCAGTGGTTAGGCAACCCGCCTACAGTGTAGATGGTGATTGCAGGGTTACAGGTTTGAATCCCAGGTTCAACTAGTGTTTGTAGTATTTGTAATTTTCCACCTGATAGTGCTAACAGTCTCAATACATAAATGGCCATGTGGTTCCCCAGTGAGTACCTTGGAAATGCTTCCATACGGCTTAGAATAAATGTGCGTGTGGATGATGGTTGGATGTTGCACTGTGTTTATTATTATTATTATTTTAATTGATTTTGTTAAAGTTCTACATCAATACTAAATACACAGAATATACTTTGAGAAAAGTCTCTCTGCTTAGCATAATCTTTGGGAGGCTCCATAGCCCAGTGGTTAGGCAACCCGCCTACAGTGCAGATGGTTGATTGCAGGGTCACAGGTTCGAATCCCAGGTTCAACTGGTGTTTGTAGTATTTGTCATTTTCCACCTGATAGTGCTAACAGTCTCAATACATAAAAGGCCATGTGGTTACCCAGTGAGTACCTTAGAAATGCTTCCATATGGCTTAGAGTAAATGGGCATGTGGATGATGGTTGTATACTTAGTTGCATGTTGTACTGTGTTTATTATTATTATTGTAATTGATTTTGATAAAGTTCAACATCAATACTAAATACACAGAATATACTTTGAGAAAAGTCTCTCTGCTTAGCATAATCTTTGGGAGGCTCCATAGCCCAGTGGTTAGGCAACCCACCTACAGTGCAGATGGTGATTGCAGGGTCACAGGTTCAAATCCCAGGTTTAACTGGTGTTTGTAGTATTTGTCATTTTCCACCTGATAGTGCTGTATTTGTCATTTTCCACCTGATAGTGCTAACAGTTTCAATACATAAATGGCCATGTGGTTACCCAGTGAGTACCTTAGAAATGCTTCCATACGGCTTAGAGTAAATGTGCGTGTGGATGATGGTTGGATGTTGCACTGTGTTTATTATTATTATTTTAATTGATTTTGTTAAAGTTCTACATCAATACTAAATACACAGAATATACTTTGAGAAAAGTCTCTCTGCTTAGCATAATCTCTGGGAGGCTCCATAACCCAGTGGTTAGGCAACCCGCTTACAGTGCAGATGGTGATAGCAGGGTCACATGTTTGAATCCCAGGTTCAACTGGTGTTTGTAGTATTTGTGATTTTCCACCTGATAGTGCTAACAGTCTCAATACATAAATGGCCATGTGGTAACCCAGTGAGTACCTTAGAAATGCTTCCATATGGCTTAGAGTAAATGTGGATGATGGTTGTATACTTAGTTGCATGTTGCACTGTGTTTATTATTATTATTGTAATTGATTTTGATAAAGTTCAACATCAATACTAAATACACAGAATATACTTTGAGAAAAGTCTCTCTGCTTAGCATAATCTTTGGGAGGCTCCATAGCCCAGTGGTTAGGCAACCCACCTACAGTGCAGATGGTGATTGCAGGGTCACAGGTTTGAATCCCAGGTTAAACTGGTGTTTGTAGTATTTGTCATTTTCCACCTGATAGTGCTAACAGTCTCAATACATAAATGGCCATGTGGTTCCCCAGTGAGTACCTTGGAAATGCCTCCATACAGCTTAGAATAAATGTGCGTGTGGATGATGGTTGGATGTTGCACTGTGTTTATTATTATTATTTTTATTGATTTTGTTAAAGTTCTACATCAATACTAAATACACAGAATATACTTTGAGAAAAGTCTCTCTGCTTAGCATAATCTTTGGGAGCCTCCATAGCCCAGTGGTTAGGCAACCCGCCTACAGTGCAGATGGTGATTGCAGGGTCACAGGTTCGAATCCCAGGTTCAACTGGTGTTTGTAGTATTTGTCATTTTCCACCTGATAGTGCTAACAGTCTCAATACATAAAAGGCCATGTGGTTACCCAGTGAGAACCTTAGAAATGCTTCCATATGGCTTAGAGTAAATGGGCATGTGGATGATGGTTGTATACTTAGTTGCATGTTGTACTGTGTTTATTATTATTATTGTAATTGATTTTGATAAAGTTCAACATCAATACTAAATACACAGAATATACTTTGAGAAAAGTCTCTCTGCTTAGCATAATCTTTGGGAGGCTCCATAGCCCAGTGGTTAGGCAACCCACCTACAGTGCAGATGGTGATTGCAGGGTCACAGGTTCAAATCCCAGGTTCAATTGGTGTTTGTAGTATTTGTCATTTTCCACCTGATAGTGCTGTATTTGTCATTTTCCACCTGATAGTGCTAACAGTCTCAATACATAAATGGCCATGTGGTTACCCAGTGAGTACCTTAGAAATGCTTCCATACGGCTTAGAGTAAATGTGCGTGTGGATGATGGTTGGATGTTGCACTGTGTTTATTATTATTATTTTAATTGATTTTGTTAAAGTTCTACATCAATACTAAATACACAGAATATACTTTGAGAAAAGTCTCTCTGCTTAGCATAATCTCTGGGAGGCTCCATAGCCCAGTGGTTAGGCAACCCACTTACAGTGCAGATGGTGATAGCAGGGTCACATGTTTGAATCCCAGGTTCAACTGGTGTTTGTAGTATTTGTGATTTTACACCTGATAGTGCTAACAGTCTCAATACATAAATGGCCATGTGGTAACCCAGTGAGTACCTTAGAAATGCTTCCATATGGCTTAGAGTAAATGTGGATGATGGTTGTATACGTAGTTGCATGTTGCACTGTGTTTATTATTATTATTGTAATTGATTTTGATAAAGTTCAACATCAATACTAAATACACAGAATATACTTTGAGAAAAGTCTCTCTGCTTAGCATAATCTTTGGGAGGCTCCATAGCCCAGTGGTTAGGCAACCCGCCTACAGTGCAGATGGTGATTGCAGGGTCACAGGTTTGAATCCCAGGTTAAACTGGTGTTTGTAGTATTTGTCATTTTCCACCTGATAGTGCTAACAGTCTCAATACATAAATGGCCATGTGGTTCCCCAGTGAGTACCTTGGAAATGCCTCCATACGGCTTAGAATAAATGTGCGTGTGGATGATGGTTGGATGTTGCACTGTGTTTATTATTATTATTTTTATTGATTTTGTTAAAGTTCTACATCAATACTAAATACACAGAATATACTTTGAGAAAAGTCTCTCTGCTTAGCATAATCTTTGGGAGCCTCCATAGCCCAGTGGTTAGGCAACCCGCCTACAGTGCAGATGGTGATTACAGGGTCACAGGTTCAAATCCCAGGTTCAACTGGTGTTTGTAGTATTTGTCATTTTCCACCTGATAGTGCTAACAGTCTCAATACATAAATGGCCATGTGGTTACCCAGTGAGTACCTTAGAAATGCTTCCATATGGCTTAGAGTAAATGGGCATGTGGATGATGGTTGTATACTTAGTTGCATGTTGCACTGTGTTTATTATTATTATTGTAATTGATTTTGATAAAGTTCAACATCAATACTAAATACACAGAATATACTTTGAGAAAAGTCTCTCTGCTTAGCATAATCTTCGGGAGGCTCCATAGCCCAGTGGTTAGGCAACCCGCCTACAGTGCAGATGGTGATTGCAGGGTCACAGGTTCGAATCCCAGGTTAAACTGGTGTTTGTAGTATTTGTCATTTTCCACCTGATAGTGCTAACAGTCTCAATACATAAATGGCCATGTGGTTCCCCAGTGAGTACCTTGGAAATGCTTCCATATAGCTTAGAATAAATGTGCGTGTTGATTATGGTTGGATGTTGCACTGTGTTTATTATTATTATTTTAATTGATTTTGTTAAAGTTCTACATCAATACTAAATACACAGAATATACTTTGAGAAAAGTCTCTCTGCTTAGCATAATCTTTGGGAGCTTCCATAGCCCAGTGGCTAGGCAACCTGCCTACAGTGCAGATGGTGATTGCAGGGTCACAGGTTCGAATCCCAGGTTCAACTGGTGTTTGTAGTATTTGTCATTTTCCACCTGATAGTGCTAACAGTCTCAATACATAAATGGCCATGTGGTTACCCAGTGAGTACCTTAGAAATGCTTTCATATGGCTTAGAGTAAATGGGCATGTGGATGATGGTTGTATACTTAGTTGCATGTTGCACTGTGTTTATTATTATTATTGTAATTGATTTTGATAAAGTTCAACATCAATACTAAATACACAGAATATACTTTGAGAAAAGTCTCTCTGCTTAGCATAATCTTTGGGAGCCTCCATAGCCCAGTGCTTAGGCAACCCACCTACAGTACAGATGGTGATTGCAGGGTCACAGGTTCGAATCCCAGGTTCAACTGGTGTTTGTAGTATTTGTCATTTTCCACCTGATAGTGCTAACAGTCTCAATACATAAATGGCCATGTGGTTCCCCAGTGAGTACCTTGGAAATGCTTCCATATGGCTTAGAATAAATGTGCGTGTGGATGATGGTTGGATGTTGCACTGTGTTTATTATTATTATTTTAATTGATTTTGTTAAAGTTCTACATCAATACTAAATACACAGTATATACTTTGAGAAAAGTCTCTCTGCTTAGCATAATCTTTGGGAGCCTCCATAGCCCAGTGGTTAGGCAACCCGCCTACAGTGCAGATGGTGATTGCAGGGTCACAGATTCGAATCCCAGGTTCAACTGGTGTTTGTAGTATTTGTCATTTTCCACCTGATAGTGCTAACAGTCTCAATACATAAATGGCCATGTGGTTACCCAGTGAGTACCTTAGAAATGCTTCCATATGGCTTAGAGTAAATGGGCATGTGGATGATGGTTGTATACTTAGTTGCATGTTGCACTGTGTTTATTATTATTATTGTAATTGATTTTGATAAAGTTCAACATCAATACTGAATACACAGAATATACTTTGAGAAAAGTCTCTCTGCTTAGCATAATCTTTGGGAGGCTCCATAGCCCAGTGGCTAGGCAACCCGCCTACAGTGCAGATGGTTGATTGCAGGGTCACAGGTTCGAATCCCAGGTTCAACTGGTGTTTGTAGTATTTGTCATTTTCCACCTGATAGTGCTAACAGTCTCAATACATAAATGGCCATGTGGTTCCCCAGTGAGTACCTTAGAAATGCTTCCATATGGCTTAGAGTAAATGGGCATGTGGATGATGGTTGTATACTTAGTTGCATGTTGCACTGTGTTTATTATTATTATTGTAATTGATTTTGATAAAGTTCAACATCAATACTAAATACACAGAATATACTTTGAGAAAAGTCTCTCTGCTTAGCATAATCTTCGGGAGGCTCCATAGCCCAGTGGTTAGGCAACCCACCTACAGGGCAGATGATGATTGCAGGGTCACAGGTTCAAATCCCAGGTTCAACTGGTGTTTGTAGTATTTGTCATTTTCCACCTGATAGTGCTAACAGTCTCAATACATAAATGGCCATGTGGTTCCCCAGTGAGTACCTTGGAAATGCTTCCATACGGCTTAGAATAAATGTGCGTGTGGATGATGGTTGGATGTTGCACTGTGTTTATTATTATTATTTTAATTAATTTTGTTAAAGTTCTACATCAATACTAAATACACAGAATATACTTTGAGAAAAGTCTCTCTGCTTAGCATAATCTTTGGGAGCCTCCATAGCCCAGTGATTAGGCAACCCACCTACAGTGCAGATGGTGATTGCAGGGTCACAGGTTCGAATCCCAGGTTCAACTGGTGTTTGTAGTATTTGTCATTTTCCACCTGATAGTGCTAACAGTCTCAATACATAAATGGCCATGTGGTTACCCAGTGAGTACCTTAGAAATGCTTCCATATGGCTTAGAGTAAATGGGCATGTGGATGATGGTTGTATACTTAGTTGCATGTTGCACTGTGTTTATTATTATTATTGTAATTGATTTTGATAAAGTTCAACATCAATACTAAATACACAGAATATACTTTGAGAAAAGTCTCTCTGCTTAGCATAACCTTTGGGAGGCTCCATAGCCCAGTGGTTAAGCAACCCACCTACAGGGCAGATGATGATTGCAGGGTCACAGGTTCGAATCCCAGGTTCAACTGGTGTTTGTAGTATTTGTCATTTTCCACCTGATAGTGCTAACAGTCTCAATACATAAATGGCCATGTGGTTCCCCAGTGAGTACCTTGGAAATGCTTCCATACGGCTTAGAATAAATGTGCGTGTGGATGATGGTTGGATGTTGCACTGTATTTATTATTATTATTTTAATTAATTTTGTTAAAGTTCTACATCAATACTAAATACACAGAATATACTTTGAGAAAAGTCTCTCTGCTTAGCATAATCTTTGGGAGCCTCCATAGCCCAGTGCTTAGGCAACCCGCCTACAGTGCAGATGGTGATTGCAGGGTCACAGGTTCGAATCCCAGGTTCAACTGGTGTTTGTAGTATTTGTCATTTTCCACCTGATAGTGCTAACAGTCTCAATACATAAATGGCCATGTGGTTCCCCAGTGAGTACCTTGGAAATGCTTCCATATGGCTTAGAATAAATGTGCGTGTGGATGATGGTTGGATGTTGCACTGTGTTTATTATTATTATTTTAATTGATTTTGTTAAAGTTCTACATCAATACTAAATACACAGAATATACTTTGAGAAAAGTCTCTCTGCTTAGCATAATCTTTGGGAGCCTCCATAGCCCAGTGGTTAGGCAACCCACCTACAGTGCAGATGGTGATTGCAGGGTCACAGGTTCGAATCCCAGGTTTAACTGGTGTTTGTAGTATTTGTCATTTTCCACCTGATAGTGCTAACAGTCTCAATACATAAATGGCCATGTGGTTACCCAGTGAGTACCTTAGAAATGCTTCCATATGGCTTAGAGTAAATGGGCATGTGGATGATGGTTGTATACTTAGTTGCATGTTGCACTGTGTTTATTATTATTATTATTGTAATTGATTTTGATAAAGTTCAACATCAATACTAAATACACAGAATATACTTTGAGAAAAGTCTCTCTGCTTAGCATAATCTTCGGGAGGCTCCATAGCCCAGTGGTTAGGCAACCCGCCTACAGTGCAGATGGTGATTGTAGGGTCACAGGTTCGAATCCCAGGTTCAACTGGTGTTTGCAGTATTTGTCATTTTCCACCTGATAGTGCTAACAGTCTCAATACATAAATGGCCATGTGGTTCCCCAGTGAGTACCTTGGAAATGCTTCCATACGGCTTAGAATAAATGTGCGTGTGGATGATGGTTGGATGTTGCACTGTGTTTATTATTATTATTATTATTTTAATTGATTTTGTTAAAGTTCTACATCAATACTAAATACACAGAATATACTTTGAGAAAAGTCTCTCTGCTTAGCATAATCTTTGGGAGGCTCCATAGCCCAGTGGTTAGGCAACCCGCCTACAGTGCAGATGGTGATTGCAGGGTCACAGGTTCGAATCCCAGGTTCAACTGGTGTTTGTAGTATTTGTCATTTTCCACCTGATAGTGCTAACAGTCTCAATACATAAATGGCCATGTGGTTACCCAGTGAGTACCTTAGAAATGCTTCCATACGGCTTAGAGTAAATGTGCGTGTGGATGATGGTTGGATGTTGCACTGTGTTTATTATTATTATTTTAATTGATTTTGTTAAAGTTCTACATCAATACTAAATACACAGAATATACTTTGAGAAAAGTCTCTCTGCTTAGCATAATCTTTGTGAGGCTCCATAGCCCAGTGGTTAGGCAACCCACTTACAGTGCAGATGGTGATAGCAGGGTCACAGTTTTGAATCCCAGGTTCAACTGGTGTTTGTAGTATTTGTCATTTTCCACCTGATAGTGCTAACAGTCTCAATACATAAATGGCCATGTGGTAACCCAGTGAGTACCTTAGAAATGCTTCCATATGGCTTAGAGTAAATGTGGATGATGGTTGTATACTTAGTTGCATGTTGCACTGTTTATTATTATTATTGTAATTGATTTTGATAAAGTTCAACATCAATACTAAATACACAGAATATACTTTGAGAAAAGTCTCTCTGCTTAGCATAATCTTTGGGAGGCTCCATAGCCCAGTGGTTAGGCAACCCGCCTATAGTGCAGATGGTGATTGCAGGGTCACAGGTTCGAATCCCAGGATAAACTGGTGTTTGTAGTATTTGTCATTTTCCACCTGATAGTGCTAACAGTCTCAATACATAAATGGCCATGTGGTTCCCCAGTGAGTACCTTGGAAATGCTTCCATACGGCTTAGAATAAATGTGCGTGTGGATGATGGTTGGATGTTGCACTGTTTATTATTATTATTTTAATTAATTTTGTTAAAGTTCTACATCAATACTAAATACACAGAATATACTTTGAGAAAAGTCTCTCTGCTTAGCATAATCTTTGGGAGCCTCCATAGCCCAGTGCTTAGGCAACCCGCCTACAGTGCAGATGGTGATTGCAGGGTCACAGGTTCGAATCCCAGGTTCAACTGGTGTTTGTAGTACAGATGTAGCCACCTTTATCTTGAGTGGCCGCGGCGGTTGTCCCGTTCGACCATACGCAGCGTACTGTGGCGTAGCGAGGCGCGCCTAGCCACAGAGAGGCTATCTAATCGCACGGAGACAGACATTTGACGTTTGGCGTTACCTTTACGTGTAATACCTGCGATCAGCCACCAGATGTCGCTTTTTACAATCACCACTGCGCATGCGTGTGGTCTCCCGTAAAATACAATACTGACATACATAATAAGGACTACTTTACTAAGGCGTCTCATTACGCTGCATACAGCAAATACTGTACTCATTACGCTGCATTATTTAATACAGTACTGTATATACAGTACGACACCGACGCAAATACAGTAGTACAGCATACAGTATATGATCCATCTACAATACTTTATGAATACTGTATGTGAGCGTCCAAGTCCCGCAGACAAAACACAGTACTGTAAAACCAGTAGTGTACACTGTCGCAAATGGATGTGTGTTACAAGTTCACTATTGCCTCTCAAGATTAGGAATTTTCTACAGTATGTTATCGTCCTAATCCCGTAGCCATTACAGCATAATCAAAACCAACGGATTTATACATTTGTCTGCGGCGAAGTGGTGAAGTGTTTCGCTTCCTATACTCAGAGTCCAGGGTTCGATTCCTTAAGTACGAATGCATGTTACTGTAGTTTTTTTCAGACACTTTATTATTTTTTTTATTCACATACTGTAAACCAGGGCATACAGTAGCTGCATGAGCGGTTCTATGCGATCGAGTCCGGTGTACCATAATGTGCAGGTTCTATGCAGGTTAAGGTACTATGCTCCGTACACAGTACACATACAATTCTGTAGCTGGGCAGACTGAATAGAAATGGCTACCACTTATGACTCCTTGCCCCACAGAGGCCCTAGGCTACGGAGCAAGTAATAGTCCAGATTGTACAGACTATGGGGCAATGCTGAAGGAGCGTCACAATCCCCTAGCTAAAATACACAGTATGCATATTATGGTACACCGGACTCGATGACATACTGTAGCACACTGGCAAAATGGCCGCCGCCCCTGAACCCTTGTGCAGGTTATGGGGCAATGCTGAAGGAGCGTCACAATCCCCTAGCCAAAATACACAGGGGAGGGATAAGCCACTGTAGGATTGCATACAGTATTACGGTACACCGGACTCAATCGCATAGCACACTGTCAAAACGACCACTACCCATGAACCCCCACCTCCTGAACCCCCACCTCGTGGCATGCAGCAGTTGGGTATGGAATGAGAAATGGCATAAGCTGTGCAGGCTACGGGGCGATGCTGAAGGAGCGTCACAATCCCCTAGCCAAAATACACAGAGATACTGTAAGCGAGGTCTATGCACATTACAGTACTGTACATTACACCGGGCTCGGTCGCATAGCAAACTGACAAAACACAAGTTTTACAGTACATACAGTAAAGCAGGCCAAAGCTGCAGGAGAGTTTCTACTGTAAAGGTTCTATGCACCGTACGGTAATGTACACATACCTGTACAATTCTATAGCAGGGCAGACTCAATTGAAATGGCTACCGCCTGTGACTCCTACAGTAGCTCCTAGGAGGCACTCAGCTATGGAGCAAATAACAGCACAGATTTTGCAGGCTACGGGGCAATGCTGAAGGAGCGTCACAATCCCCTAGCTACAATACACAGGGGTGATAGAGATAATCGAGTGGCTGGAGGGGGGTCCCCTTGATTTAAGTGGCCCCCACTCCTCCAGGGTACTCCGGCCAGGTGTGACTAGTTGGGTATTTAATTCCATGGCCGCAGGGACCGGTATAAAAGTCTCCCCCGGCTGTGCATTATCTGTCCAGCTAGTGGAGCCCAGTGCTGATTCAAAAAATATGGGGAACCCCTACGCTTTTTTTGTCCCCCTTATTTTTTGCACCAGGACCAGGCGCAGAGCCCGGTGCTGGTTCTAAAAAGATGGGGGATCCCGTGTCCATTTTTTCCGTATTCCTTCCGGAATTCGACTGCAATTGCATATACAGTACTGTACCCCTTAATGTCACTGCTTACAGTATACAGTATTTAGACATGAGCTTGTGTACAGTATCTGTCATGAGGTGCTTTTTTCACTGACACTATAACTTTTTTCTATTGTGATATACTGTACAGAGGCGGCAAACTAGCCAAACGGGAATAATCAGCTTCTGCAGAATAAAATGAGATGCTACAGTACATGCCTATATTCTGTGAGTGACTGCGGCTCTATGAAATTAAATCAGAAAATTTAAATATGAAATGCATTACTAATGTGTGGCATTACTGTACTGTATGTGTATAAGGTGTACTACAATATTTTCTGGTGTAACATAAGGAAAGGGCACTACTGCATGGTCTAATGCAGTGGTTCTCAAACTTGGTCCTCAGGACCCCACACAGTGCATGTTTTGCAGGTAAACCAGCAAGTGCACAGATGTATTCATTACTAACTGACACATTTTAGAAGGTCCATACAGTAGGTGGAGCTAATTTTTTCACTTGTGATTCTGTGAGACCTGCAAAACCTGCACTGTGTGGGGTCCTGAGGACTGAGTTTGAGAACCTGTGGTCTAATGTAAATAAAGATGAATGTGGTGGGGTGTAATGTGAATAAGGGGCATTACTGTTAGGAGTAATGTGGTACTATGATATGATGTCATGAGAATAAGAGACACCACTGCATGATATAATGTGAATAAAGTTGCAGTACTGTGTTGTGTCATTTCATCTTCGGGTATTATTGTGTTACCATGCCCCTTCCCAGCAAGAACATACTGTACACTGTTTTGGGCTGGCACTAAATGTGCACATTGTTCTTATTTAGATTATAGGGGGTAGGAGCGCCAAAATGGGTGATGGTGCTGGGAAAGGGGTGCAGGGTTAGAGGCGGAACTACGTAGCATCTGTGCAAGAGGGCATCAGCCAAAATCTAGCCTAGGGCATCATGTTGGTCAGGTTTGGCTCTGATAATACTGTATACTGTACTCTTACTGTACTTTGCATTCAATACAGATACTGTTTGCACACAGGTTTTACATGAATCATTGGCAATGCTGCAGGAGTGTCTCATTAGGCAATCTAAAATATACCACGACTATGGGTGGGGATACAGTAGGGAAGTTCTGTCACCATAAGCTGTCTGCTGTGTATAGCATATTTCCATCTGAGATGCATTTGTGTGTTTGTAATAAGAAAAAAACATTTTACTGTACATTTAGTGGATACAGTATTTCTCCCCCATAATGACGTATCATACTGTACAGGTACCCTCATGTACTGTACCGTACCATACTGTAAAATTGAATATTTATTGGAAAAACATCAATATTAATGTAAAAATAAAGTATTACAACATCCGATTCCATGTACTGCACTGATCAAAATGTACAGTACTCTTATTCAGGACTTATAAAACTGAAAATAACTGTTCATACAGTACACATCAATAACATTACTACTGTATAATATTCTACATTAGTTTATGCAATAATCAGACAAAGGCAATTTTATCATTTTTTTTAATAATGCACCAATTTAAAATTTTAAACAGAAAATACAGAACTACATATTTGTGGCTTGACCATTTCTTTCAACTACAACAGGTAATACTTTATACAGGTGATTTATATAATTATTACAATGTTCAGGTGTGAGTACTTCTAGCCAAAATTTCTTTATCCCATCCACCAGTTGCTGTTTTGTTGTTGGCTTTGCAACACTCCTAACGTACCTCTTCAATTGAGCCCACACTAATTCGATTGGGTTCATGTCTGGTGATCTATATAAAAATAAAAAAAAAGCGTATAGAAAAAATTAATTACATTACAGTAAATAGAGAAAATTAAACATACAATATTGTACTGTTTATTAAACAAAATTTTTTTTTACAGTACTTGAGTGCTATCCAAAATTTTACTTGTACACTGTTGAAAGAATACTCACTCTGGTGGTGTGCGTTCCCAATTCATACCTTTCTCTTCCATAAATTTGGCTGAGGCGGAGTGTTTAGGATCATTGTCTTGGAATATCCTATGGTGAGTTGGGTAATATTTATTCACAAATGGCACCATACATTTCTCTACTATTGTTTCTTGGAAATATTTCTTATCCATGATTCCTACAGAAATCAAAAAATGTTGTTCATTAATAAGCAACTCCTTTTATTGTGCAGTTACACGTACTCTACAGTACAACATGTATTTTTACAGAACACAGGCACAGAATAAAGTATAGTACTGTACCTTCGAAAAATAATAGGGGACCAGCTCCTAATCGTGATATGCCTCCCCATACATGGACTTTCAATGGATGCTTTGGGCGTGGTTTTAAAGAGATATGGTTACGTTTCCTGAATGACATTCTGGAGAACCGCTCAAGGGCAACAGACGATTCATCTGTGAAAATGACATCATCAAATGTTTCACCACTCTCAATCCATCGCCGTGCCTGTTCCACTCTCTTTTCTTTATTCACATCTCTTATCATTGGAGATATCCTGTGAAGAGCCAAAAATAATGAAATCAGATACAGTTATGAAATTACAGATTTACAGATTACTGTATATACAGTAGACTGTATGTGCAGTATACTGTATTATATACCTACTGTATACATTAAACTGTACATACAGTACATTAAGTTACATACAGAGTAATATATATATACATACTGTACATACACACAAACACACACACACAGTATACAGTATGTAATCATCACAATAAGCCGGCAATGCTTCATTGCTGTCTCTGAGTGCCTATACAGTAGGTATCTCTTTTGGGATAGAATATATACAGTATATACACACACACATACTGTATATAGTATAAAGTACACACTCTGTATAATGATTTATGGCATTATTATATCACGTATCAAGGGATTATTAACAGTGCATTTACTGTATGGTTTATACTGCTTTCAGTATTTTACCTTGTTGCGCCAAAGGTCCATCCCATTTTCCGTCGCATCCTTCTGATGCTGGTGGCCGATATGTCCAGGTCATACTTGGAATGGAGAATTCGTTTTATTTGCAGAGCAGTACGCTCATCATCCTCACGAGTTAGTTCCTCCACAATTTGTTGCACTCTCCTACAGTACAATACAGTATGAAAAATATGAATTCATGAACAGCACAATCACAGTTACAATTGATGAAGTTTTTATTTTATTTCAAAAAAATTGTTTATGGTATAAAGCAAGTCATTTAAACATTACAGTAGTGTACAGTACGTACCATGTGCATTTTGTAGGAAATACAAATCTGGGCGTTGTTCTCTCGAATGCATGATAGCGCACCGTTTCTAAAGTGACTATAATGCCACTTTCCTTGAGCCATGCATGGATCTCTTTGATGGTTTTATTTTCTTTTTTCATGTTGGCGATTATCTTGCTCATCGTTTTGTTGATAGTTACTGGCATGTTGTCCAACTATAATTCCTGTATGGAGAGAAAACATTTGTGAATACTGTAGTCTAAAATTTACACATCTGAAGATGCATAAGAGTTTTATGATAGAAGTTAATACTGTACATGTTTACTATCCAGTACCTGATGTTCAAATTTAAGTATTGTATACTGTACAGTACTGAAAATACAACTTCAGTGTTATGGACTGCAATTAGTTTCCTGTATGAAACAGATACAGTACAGTAAATAACCCTCCTTGGAAGTGCATGGGCCCTGTGAGACTTACAGTAGTGTACAGCATAAGGGTCGACTGACATGATGTACAAGCATTACATACAGTACATGTCAGTACTGTATGTAAATTCTTCAATTATTGCCTAACAACAATGCTGCTTACTGTATATTAAATACTGTAGGCCTAGAAATGTGCATCTCAATATAGTAGTTAAAAACACAGGGGCCTATGTGGATAAGCGAGTTCTATGCACACTAAAAATGGCCACCGACCGTGAACCCCCAGCACGTGGCAGCGCTCGTATATGTAGTGAGATACAGTATGGCATACATTTCACAGTTCAGGGGGCAATGCTGAAGGAGCGTCACAATCCCCTAGCTCAATTACATTGGGATAAGCGAGGTCTATGCACATTACGGTATACCGAGCTGGATCGCTTAGCAACCTGACAAAATGGCCGCCGACCGTGAACTCCCAGCACGTGGCAGCGCTCGGATATGTAGTGAGATACAATATTGCATACATTTCACAGTTCAGGGGGCAATGCTGAAGGAGCGTCACAATCCCCTAGCTCAATTACATTGGGATAAGCGAGGTCTACAGTATGCACATTACGGTATACCGAGCTGGATCGCTTAGCAACCTGACAACATGGCCGCCGACCGTGAACTCCCAGCACGTGGCAGCGCTCGGATATGTAGTGAGATACAATATGGCATACATTTCACAGTTCAGGGGGCAATGCTGAAGGAGCGTCACAATCCCCTAGCTCAATTACATTGGGATAAGCGAGGTCTATGCACATTACGGTATACCGAGCTGGATCGCTTAGCAACCTGACAAAATGGCCGCCGACCGTGAACTCCCAGCACGTGGCAGCGCTCGGATATGTAGTGAGATACAATATGGCATACATTTCACAGTTCAGGGGGCAATGCTGAAGGAGCGTCACAATACCATATACTGAATGTACACTGCATGACACGCTGCAATTACGCAGCACGATACACTGTGATACATTGCATATACTGTACACTGCATGATACTGTACACTGCACAATCGTAGACCACCTGGATTGTAAAGAACTACTGTATATACACAAGTTTAAAAAAATAACAATTGTTTTTGTAAAACGCATGTCGATCTTTTTCCATGTCAACTTAACGACCATGTCAACCTACAGTAACTGGTGTCAACCAATTTCAAAAGCCGCACCATCTAGGTCGACGCAAAAAAACAAATTGACCTTTTGACCCGGGTTAATGTTTGGTCCTTGTTTAACCATTTGTTTACCACAAATACTGTACAGTGCTGTATAGACCGGATACCTGCTGCTACAGCAGCCCCTGCTATAATGTACTGTACCTGTAACTACAGTAACTTAAAGTACAGTAATCTACAGTAATGTACTGTACTTACAATCCCTTATGGCCTGCAGGCGTCGTGGGGTCCTCCTCACGAGGTCGCTCCATCTCCTCTGGAGAGACCTCACCGTTCTCCTCCGGTTGTAGGTCTGGAGGATAGCCCTACTTGCCCTCCTATATGCTCTAACTTTCTCCTCGTTGCTGGCGAGAGTTCTGTCCCGCCAGCGAACGAGGAGACGCAGCTCACCCAGAGCATAGGGACGGTCACGTACAGCAGCCATGCTTATGCTCAATGAGCGATCCAGACGTCGTGCGTCTCAGACGTCGTGCGTCTCAGACGTCGTGCGTTCCAGGCATTCAACGTACAGTACTGTAGTTACTGTACTTTGTGACAGTTTCCCTTAGTTTTAAATATGCCCTTTCTTTGACCACAGTATTTTCCACTGTCTTGCCCTACGCCCTTCCCTCCTGGGAGCCTTCACAGGTCTTATGCTATACACAAATACCGAAGATGCACAGTCCGTCAGAATACACTCATTTCATTCACGCTGTTTGGGTGCATTTAGCGTAAAGAATCGCTCCTGCAGATGTACTTTGATTTATGTGAAACCTGTGTGCATCCTTCCATTGGATGTACTGTATTGGAGAGAAAAAAAAAAATGTTAAAGTGAATGTCACGGGAACACATTAAAAATAAGGTTGGCACTTCCTTCCCATTGGTGTTGGTTTACAGTATGCCGTAGTGTACTCGGACGCTCATGTACTGTAATTGCATTTCAAAGGCACAGTATTTTCCATCGTCTCCCCCCTACCCCCATCGCCCTTCCCCCCTGGGGGCCTGCACAGGGAGGAAATTCAGGTCCTGTGCAATGCACAAACGCTGAAGATCTACAGTACTGTTTTGCTTAGTTGGTAGCGTCAGAATACACTCATTTCATTCACGCTGTTTGGGTGCATTTAGCGTAAAGAATCGCTCCTGCAGATGTACTTTGATTTATGTGAAACCTGTGTGCATCCTTCCATTGACTGTCTTACAATGTAAATAAAATAATACAGTGCATTATTACAGAAAAAAAAAAAAAAAGAAAGAAAGCACATCATGTCTCGAACCCTGGACCCCCAGTGAGGGAGGTGGGAGCCTTCACCCCTAGCCCACGACGCCTCATGAGAGATTTCTAATTTCATGTGTGAAAGTACTGCAAACAGCGCCCGGCCCCCGCCCCATTGCTGTTGGTTTATGCCTTAGAGGACTCGGACGCTCGCATTTGTAAAGCACGGTGTTTTCCTCCACCTTCTGCTAGCCTGTTGCCCTTCCCCCATGGGAGCCTGCACAGATCATGCAGTAGACAGGGAGGGAATGCAGGTCATGTGCAATACACAAACGCCCACTGTAGTACTATTTTGCTCACTTACAGTACCGTACTGTAGGTTGCATTTAGCGTAAAGAATCGCTCCTGCAGATGTACTTTGATTTATGTGAAACCTGTGTGCATCCTTCCATTGGATGTACTGTATTGGAGAGAAAAAAAAAATGTTAAAGTGAATGTCACGGGAACACATTAAAAATAAGGTTGGCACTTCCTTCCCATTGGTGTTGGTTTACAGTATGCCGTAGTGTACTCGGACGCTCATGTACTGTAATTGCATTTCAAAGGCACAGTATTTTCCATCGTCTCCCCCCTACCCCCATCGCCCTTCCCCCCTGGGGGCCTGCACAGGGAGGAAATTCAGGTCCTGTGCAATGCACAAACGCTGAAGATCTACAGTACTGTTTTGCTTAGTTGGTAGCGTCAGAATACACTCATTTCATTCACGCTGTTTGGGTGCATTTAGCGTAAAGAATCGCTCCTGCAGATGTACTTTGATTTATGTGAAACCTGTGTGCATCCTTCCATTGACTGTCTTACAATGTAAATAAAATAATACAGTGCATTATTACAGAAAAAAAAAAAAAAAGAAAGAAAGCACATCATGTCTCGAACCCTGGACCCCCAGTGAGGGAGGTGGGAGCCTTCACCCCTAGCCCACGACGCCTCATGAGAGATTTCTAATTTCATGTGTGAAAGTACTGCAAACAGCGCCCGGCCCCCGCCCCATTGCTGTTGGTTTATGCCTTAGAGGACTCGGACGCTCGCATTTGTAAAGCACGGTGTTTTCCTCCACCTTCTGCTAGCCTGTTGCCCTTCCCCCATGGGAGCCTGCACAGATCATGCAGTAGACAGGGAGGGAATGCAGGTCATGTGCAATACACAAACGCCCACTGTACAGTAGTACTATTTTGCTCACTTACAGTACCGTACTGTAGGTTGCATTTAGCGTAAAGAATCGCTCCTGCAGATGTACTTTGATTTATGTGAAACCTGTGTGCATCCTTCCATTGGATGTACTGTATTGGAGAGAAAAAAAAAAATGTTAAAGTGAATGTCACGGGAACACATTAAAAATAAGGTTGGCACTTCCTTCCCATTGGTGTTGGTTTACAGTATGCCGTAGTGTACTCGGACGCTCATGTACTGTAATTGCATTTCAAAGGCACAGTATTTTCCATCGTCTCCCCCCTACCCCCATCGCCCTTCCCCCCTGGGGGCCTGCACAGGGAGGAAATTCAGGTCCTGTGCAATGCACAAACGCTGAAGATCTACAGTACTGTTTTGCTTAGTTGGTAGCGTCAGAATACACTCATTTCATTCACGCTGTTTGGGTGCATTTAGCGTAAAGAATCGCTCCTGCAGATGTACTTTGATTTATGTGAAACCTGTGTGCATCCTTCCATTGACTGTCTTACAATGTAAATAAAATAATACAGTGCATTATTACAGAAAAAAAAAAAAAAAAAGAAAGAAAGCACATCATGTCTCGAACCCTGGACCCCCAGTGAGGGAGGTGGGAGCCTTCACCCCTAGCCCACGACGCCTCATGAGAGATTTCTAATTTCATGTGTGAAAGTACTGCAAACAGCGCCCGGCCCCCGCCCCATTGCTGTTGGTTTATGCCTTAGAGGACTCGGACGCTCGCATTTGTAAAGCACGGTGTTTTCCTCCGCCTTCTGCTAGCCTGTTGCCCTTCCCCCATGGGAGCCTGCACAGATCATGCAGTAGACAGGGAGGGAATGCAGGTCATGTGCAATACACAAACGCCCACTGTAGTACTATTTTGCTCACTTACAGTACCGTACTGTAGGTTGCATTTAGCGTAAAGAATCGCTCCTGCAGATGTACTTTGATTTATGTGAAACCTGTGTGCATCCTTCCATTGGATGTACTGTATTGGAGAGAAAAAAAAAATGTTAAAGTGAATGTCACGGGAACACATTAAAAATAAGGTTGGCACTTCTTTCCCATTGGTGTTGGTTTACAGTATGCCGTAGTGTACTCGGACGCTCATGTACTGTAATTGCATTTCAAAGGCACAGTATTTTCCATCGTCTCCCCCCTACCCCCATCGCCCTTCCCCCCTGGGGGCCTGCACAGGGAGGAAATTCAGGTCCTGTGCAATGCACAAATGCTGAAGATCTACAGTACTGTTTTGCTTAGTTGGTAGCGTCAGAATACACTCATTTCATTCACGCTGTTTGGGTGCATTTAGCGTAAAGAATCGCTCCTGCAGATGTACTTTGATTTATGTGAAACCTGTGTGCATCCTTCCATTGACTGTCTTACAATGTAAATAAAATAATACAGTGCATTATTACAGAAAAAAAAAAAAAAAGAAAGAAAGCACATCATGTCTCGAACCCTGGACCCCCAGTGAGGGAGGTGGGAGCCTTCACCCCTAGCCCACGACGCCTCATGAGAGATTTCTAATTTCATGTGTGAAAGTACTGCAAACAGCGCCCGGCCCCCGCCCCATTGCTGTTGGTTTATGCCTTAGAGGACTCGGACGCTCGCATTTGTAAAGCACGGTGTTTTCCTCCGCCTTCTGCTAGTCCTCTATTCCCATTATGCATTAGCGAACTCAGACGCTCATATATTTTAAAAGCACGGTGTTTATACATTGTACTGTACATTCTTCCTTTTACACAATTACTGTAGTTGCGTCTCCATACACATACAGTACTGTACTCCATACTTTTTCCACCGCCTCCCGTTACGCCTACAGTATTGCCAGAGCTGTAGATCAATCCGCCGCTATACTGTACGATCGAAAGTACTGGATTAGTGGAGCATTAGCCACACAGTGGTGGAGATGTGTAATGCATGATGAGTATCTAGATCGTCTCAACGCGCCTGCCTGTGATTAAACTCAGCTATCGCCTTAGCGTGGCTAAACGCCCGTCTCGGCGGAGAAACAGTCAAGATAAAGGTGGCTACATCTGTATTTGTCATTTTCCACCTGATAGTGCTAACAGTCTCAATACATAAATGGCCATGTGGTTCCCCAGTGAGTACCTTGGAAATGCTTCCATATGGCTTAGAATAAATGTGCGTGTGGAAGATGGTTGGATGTTGCACTGTGTTTATTATTATTATTTTAATTGATTTTGTTAAAGTTCTACATCAATACTAAATACACAGAATATACTTTGAGAAAAGTCTCTCTGCTTAGCATAATCTTTGGGAGCCTCCATAGCCCAGTGGTTAGGCAACCCGCCTACAGTGCAGATGGTGATAGCAGGGTCACAGTTTTGAATCCCAGGTTCAACTGGTGTTTGTAGTATTTGTCATTTTCCACCTGATAGTGCTAACAGTCTCAATACATAAATGGCCATGTGGTAACCCAGTGAGTACCTTAGAAATGCTTCCATATGGCTTAGAGTAAATGTGGATGATGGTTGTATACTTAGTTGCATGTTGCACTGTTTATTATTATTATTGTAATTGATTTTGATAAAGTTCAACATCAATACTAAATACACAGAATATACTTTGAGAAAAGTCTCTCTGCTTAGCATAATCTTCGGGAGGCTCCATAGCCAAGTGGTTAGGCAACCCACCTACAGTGCAGATGGTGATTGCAGGGTCACAGGTTCGAATCCCAGGTTCAACTGGTGTTTGTAGTATTTGTCATTTTCCACCTGATAGTGCTAACAGTCTCAATACATAAATGGCCATGTGGTTACCCAGTGAGTACCTTAGAAATGCTTACATACGGCTTAGAGTAAATGTGCGTGTGGATGATGGTTGGATGTTGCACTGTGTTTATTATTATTATTTTAATTGATTTTGTTAAAGTTCTACATCAATACTAAAAACACAGAATATACTTTGAGAAAAGTCTCTCTGCTTAGCATAATCTTTGGGAGGCTCCATAGCCCAGTGGTTAGGCAACCCACTTACAGTGCAGATGGTGATAGCAGGGTCACAGTTTTGAATCCCAGGTTCAACTGGTGTTTGTAGTATTTGTCATTTTCCACCTGATAGTGCTAACAGTCTCAATACATAAATGGCCATGTGGTAACCCAGTGAGTACCTTAGAAATGCTTCCATATGGCTTAGAGTAAATGTGGATGATGGTTGTATACTTAGTTGCATGTTGCACTGTTTATTATTATTATTGTAATTGATTTTGATAAAGTTCAACATCAATACTAAATACACAGAATATACTTTGAGAAAAGTCTCTCTGCTTAGCATAATCTTTGGGAGGCTCCATAGCCCAGTGGTTAGGCAACCCGCCTATAGTGCAGATGGTGATTGCAGGGTCACAGGTTCGAATCCCAGGTTAAACTGGTGTTTGTAGTATTTGTCATTTTCCACCTGATAGTGCTAACAGTCTCAATACATAAATGGCCATGTGGTTCCCCAGTGAGTACCTTGGAAATGCCTCCATACGGCTTAGAATAAATGTGCGTGTGGATGATGGTTGGATGTTGCACTGTGTTTATTATTATTATTTTTATTTTTATTGATTTTGTTAAAGTTCTACATCAATACTAAATACACAGAATATACTTTGAGAAAAGTCTCTCTGCTTAGCATAATCTTTGGGAGCCTCCAAAGCCCAGTGGTTAGCCAACCCGCCTACAGTGCAGATGGTGATTGCAGGGTCACAGGTTCGAATCCCAGGTTCAACTGGTGTTTGTAGTATTTGTCATTTTCCACCTGATAGTGCTAACAGTCTCAATACATAAATGGCCATGTGGTTACCCAGTGAGTACCTTAGAAATGCTTCCATATGGCTTAGAGTAAATGGGCATGTGGATGATGGTTGTATACTTAGTTGCATGTTGCACAGTGTTTATTATTATTATTATTGTAATTGATTTTGATAAAGTTCAACATCAATACTAAATACATAGAATATACTTTGAGAAAAGTCTCTCTGCTTAGCATAATATTTGGGAGGCTCCATAGCCCAGTGGTTAGGCAACCTGCCTACAGTGCAGATGGTGATTGCAGGGTCACAGGTTCAAATCCCAGGTTCAACTGGTGTTTGTAGTATTTGTCATTTTCCACCTGATAGTGCTAACAGTCTCAATACATAAATGGCCATGTGGTTACCCAGTGAGTACCTTGGAAATGCTTCCATATGGCTTAGAGTAAATGTGCATGTGGATGATGGTTGTATACTTAGTTGTATGTTGCACTGTGTTTATTATTATTATTGTAATTGATTTTCATAAAGTTCAACATCAATACTAAATACACAGAATATACTTTGAGAAAAGTCTCTCTGCTTAGCATAATCTTTGGGAGGCTCCATAGCCCAGTGGTTAGGCAACCCACCTACAGTGCAGATGGTGATTGCAGGGTCACAGGTTCGAATCCCAGGTTCAACTGGTGTTTGTAGTATTTGTCATTTTCCACCTGATAGTGCTAACAGTCTCAATACATAAATGGCCATGTGGTTCCCCAGTGAGTACCTTGGAAATGCTTCCATATGGCTTAGAATAAATGTGCGTGTTGATGATGGTTGGATGTTGCACTGTGTTTATTATTATTATTTTAATTGATTTTGTTAAAGTTCTACATCAATACTAAATACACAGAATATACTTTGAGAAAAGTCTCTCTGCTTAGCATAATCTTTGGGAGCCTCCATAGCCCAGTGCTTAGGCAACC
This sequence comes from Pseudophryne corroboree, assembly GCF_028390025.1. Taxonomy (NCBI): domain Eukaryota; kingdom Metazoa; phylum Chordata; class Amphibia; order Anura; family Myobatrachidae; genus Pseudophryne; species Pseudophryne corroboree. The sequence continues at coordinate 68,874,854 of NC_086453.1, forward strand.
CACCTACAGTGCAGATGGTGATTGCAGGGTCACAGGTTCGAATCCCAGGTTCAACTGGTGTTTGTAGTATTTGTCATTTTCCACCTGATAGTGCTAACAGTCTCAATACATAAATGGCCATGTGGTTCCCCAGTGAGTACCTTAGAAATGCTTTCAAATGGCTTAGAGTAAATGGGCATGTGGATGATGTTTGTATACTTAGTTGCATGTTGCACTGTGTTTATTATTATTATTGTAATTGATTTTGATAAAGTTCAACATCAATACTAAATACACAGAATATACTTTGAGAAAAGTCTCTCTGCTTAGCATAATCTTTGGGAGCCTCCATAGCCCAGTGCTTAGGCAACCCACCTACAGTGCAGATGGTGATTGCAGGGTCCCAGGTTCAACTGGTGTTTGTAGTATTTGTCATTTTCCACCTGATAGTGCTAACAGTCTCAATACATAAATGGCCATGTGGTTACCCAGTGAGTACCTTAGAAATGCTTTCATATGGCTTAGAGTAAATGGGCATGTGGATGATGGTTGTATACTTAGTTGCATGTTGCACTGTGTTTATTATTATTATTGTAATTGATTTTGATAAAGTTCAACATCAATACTAAATACACAGAATATACTTTGAGAAAAGTCTCTCTGCTTAGCATAATCTTCGGGAGGCTCCATAGCCAAGTGGTTAGGCAACCCACCTACAGTGCAGATGGTGATTGCAGGGTCACAGGTTCGAATCCCAGGTTCAACTGGTGTTTGTAGTATTTGTCATTTTCCACCTGATAGTGCTAACAGTCTCAATACATAAATGGCCATGTGGTTACCCAGTGAGTACCTTAGAAATGCTTCCATACGGCTTAGAGTAAATGTGCGTGTGGATGATGGTGATGATGGTGATTGCAGGGTCACAGGTTCGAATCCCAGGTTCAACTGGTGTTTGTAGTATTTGTCATTTTCCACCTGATAGTGCTAACAGTCTCAATACATAAATGGCCATGTGGTTACCCAGTGAGTACCTTAGAAATGCTTCCATATGGCTTAGAGTAAATGGGCATGTGGATGATGGTTGTATACTTAGTTGCATGTTGCACTGTGTTTATTATTATTATTGTAATTGATTTTGATAAAGTTCAACATCAATACTAAATACACAGAATATACTTTGAGAAACATCTCTCTGCTTAGCATAATCTTTGGGAGGCTCCATAGCCCAGTGGCTAGGCAACCCACCTACAGTGCAGATGGTGATTGCAGGGTCACAGGTTCGAATCCCAGGTTCAACTGGTGTTTGTAGTATTTGTCATTTTCCACCTGATAGTGCTAACAGTCTCAATACATAAATGGCCATGTGGTTCCCCAGTGAGTACCTTAGAAATGCTTCCATATGGCTTAGAGTAAATGGGCATGTGGATGATGGTTGTATACTTAGTTGCATGTTGCACTGTGTTTATTATTATTATTGTAATTGATTTTGATAAAGTTCAACATCAATACTAAATACACAGAATATACTTTGAGAAACATCTCTCTGCTTAGCATAATCTTTGGGAGGCTCCATAGCCCAGTGGCTAGGCAACCCACCTACAGTGCAGATGGTGATTGCAGGGTCACAGTTTTGAATCCCAGGTTCAACTGGTGTTTGTAGTATTTGTCATTTTCCACCTGATAGTGCTAACAGTCTCAATACATAAACGGCCATGTGGTAACCCAGTGAGTACCTTAGAAATGCTTCCATATGGCTTAGAGTAAATGTGGATGATGGTTGTATACTTAGTTGCATGTTGCACTGTTTATTATTATTATTGTAATTGATTTTGATAAAGTTCAACATCAATACTAAATACACAGAATATACTTTGAGAAAAGTCTCTCTGCTTAGCATAATCTTTGGGAGGCTCCATAGCCCAGTGGTTAGGCAACCCGCCTATAGTGCAGATGGTGATTGCAGGGTTACAGGTTCGAATCCCAGGTTAAACTGGTGTTTGTAGTATTTGTCATTTTCCACCTGATAGTGCTAACAGTCTCAATACATAAATGGCCATGTGGTTCCCCAGTGAGTACCTTGGAAATGCCTCCATACGGCTTAGAATAAATGTGCGTGTGGATGATGGTTGGATGTTGCACTGTGTTTATTATTATTATTTTTATTTTTATTGATTTTGTTAAAGTTCTACATCAATACTAAATACACAGAATATACTTTGAGAAAAGTCTCTCTGCTTAGCATAATCTTTGGGAGCCTCCAAAGCCCAGTGGTTAGGCAACCCGCCTACAGTGCAGATGGTGATTGCAGGGTCACAGGTTCGAATCCCAGGTTCAACTGGTGTTTGTAGTATTTGTCATTTTCCACCTGATAGTGCTAACAGTCTCAATACATAAATGGCCATGTGGTTACCCAGTGAGTACCTTAGAAATGCTTCCATATGGCTTAGAGTAAATGGGCATGTGGATGATGGTTGTATACTTAGTTGCATGTTGCACAGTGTTTATTATTATTATTATTGTAATTGATTTTGATAAAGTTCAACATCAATACTAAATACACAGAATATACTTTGAGAAAAGTCTCTCTGCTTAGCATAATCTTTGGGAGGCTCCATAGCCCAGTGGTTAGGCAACCCGCCTACAGTGCAGATGGTGATTGCAGGGTCACAGGTTCAAATCCCAGGTTCAACTGGTGTTTGTAGTATTTGTCATTTTCCACCTGATAGTGCTAACAGTCTCAATACATAAATGGCCATGTGGTTACCCAGTGAGTACCTTGGAAATGCTTCCATATGGCTTAGAGTAAATGTGCATGTGGATGATGGTTGTATACTTAGTTGTATGTTGCACTGTTTTTATTATTATTATAGTAATTGATTTTCATAAAGTTCAACATCAATACTAAATACACAGAATATACTTTGAGAAAAGTCTCTCTGCTTAGCATAATCTTTAGGAGGCTCCATAGCCCAGTGGTTAGGCAACCCCCCTACAGTGCAGATGGTGATTGCAAGGTCACAGGTTCGAATCCCAGGTTCAACTGGTGTTTGTAGTATTTGTCATTTTCCACCTGATAGTGCTAACAGTCTCAATACATAAATGGCCATGTGGTTCCCCAGTGAGTACCTTGGAAATGCTTCCATATGGCTTAGAATAAATGTGCGTGTTGATGATGGTTGGATGTTGCACTGTTTATTATTATTATTTTAATTGATTTTGTTAAAGTTCTACATCAATACTAAATACACAGAATATACTTTGAGAAAAGTCTCTCTGCTTAGCATAATCTTTGGGAGCCTCCATAGCCCAGTGCTTAGGCAACCCGCCTACAGTGCAGATGGTGATTGCAGGGTCACAGGTTCGAATCCCAGGTTCAACTGGTGTTTGTAGTATTTGTCATTTTCCACCTGATAGTGCTAACAGTCTCAATACATAAATGGCCATGTGGTTACCCAGTGAGTACCTTAGAAATGCTTTCATATGGCTTAGAGTAAATGGGCATGTGGATGATGGTTGTATACTTAGTTGCATGTTGCACTGTGTTTATTATTATTATTGTAATTGATTTTGATAAAGTTCAACATCAATACTAAATACACAGAATATACTTTGAGAAAAGTCTCTCTGCTTAGCATAATCTTTGGGAGCCTCCATAGCCCAGTGCTTAGGCAACCCACCTACAGTGCAGATGGTGATTGCAGGGTCACAGGTTCGAATCCCAGGTTCAACTGGTGTTTGTAGTATTTGTCATTTTCCACCTGATAGTGCTAACAGTCTCAATACATAAATGGCCATGTGGTTCCCCAGTGAGTACCTTGGAAATGCTTCCATATGGCTTAGAATAAATGTGCGTGTGGATGATGGTTGGATGTTGCACTGTGTTTATTATTATTATTTTAATTGATTTTGTTAAAGTTCTACATCAATACTAAATACACAGAATATACTTTGAGAAAAGTCTCTCTGCTTAACATAATCTTTGGGAGCCTCCATAGCCCAGTGGTTAGGCAACCTGCCTACAGTGCAGATGGTGATTGCAGGGTCACAGGTTCGAATCCTAGGTTCAACTGGTGTTTGTAGTATTTGTCATTTTCCACCTGATAGTGCTAACAGTCTCAATACATAAATGGCCATGTGGTTACCCAGTGAGTACCTTAGAAATGCTTCCATATGGCTTAGAGTAAATGGGCATGTGGATGATGGTTGTATACTTAGTTGCATGTTGCACTGTGTTTATTATTATTATTGTAATTGATTTTGATAAAGTTCAACATCAATACTAAATACACAGAATATACTTTGAGAAAAGTCTCTCTGCTTAGCATAATCTTTGGGAGGCTCCATAGCCCAGTGGCTAGGCAACCCGCCTACAGTGCAGATGGTGATTGCAGGGTCACAGGTTCGAATCCCAGGTTCAACTGGTGTTTGTAGTATTTGTCATTTTCCACCTGATAGTGCTAACAGTCTCAATACATAAATGGCCATGTGGTTCCCCAGTGAGTACCTTAGAAATGCTTCCATATGGCTTAGAGTAAATGGGCATGTGGATGATGGTTGTATACTTAGTTGCATGTTGCACTATGTTTATTATTATTATTGTAATTGATTTTGATAAAGTTCAACATCAATACTAAATACACAGAATATACTTTGAGAAAAGTCTCTCTGCTTAGCATAACCTTTGGGAGGCTCCATAGCCCAGTGGTTAGGCAACCCACCTACAGGGCAGATGATGATTGCAGGGTCACAGGTTCGAATCCCAGGTTCAACTGGTGTTTGTAGTATTTGTCATTTTCCACCTGATAGTGCTAACAGTCTCAATACATAAATGGCCATGTGGTTCCCCAGTGAGTACCTTGGAAATGCTTCCATACGGCTTAGAATAAATGTGCGTGTGGATGATGGTTGGATGTTGCACTGTGTTTATTATTATTATTTTAATTAATTTTGTTAAAGTTCTACATCAATACTAAATACACAGAATATACTTTGAGAAAAGTCTCTCTGCTTAGCATAATCTTTGGGAGCCTCCATAGCCCAGTGCTTAGGCAACCCGCCTGCAGTGCAGATGGTGATTGCAGGGTCACATGTTCGAATCCCAGGTTCAACTGGTGTTTGTAGTATTTGTCATTTTCCACCTGATAGTGCTAACAGTCTCAATACATAAATGGCCATGTGGTTCCCCAGTGAGTACCTTGGAAATGCTTCCATATGGCTTAGAATAAATGTGCGTGTGGATGATGGTTGGATGTTGCACTGTGTTTATTATTATTATTTTAATTGATTTTGTTAAAGTTCTACATCAATACTAAATACACAGAATATACTTTGAGAAAAGTCTCTCTGCTTAGCATAATCTTTGGGAGCCTCCATAGCCCAGTGGTTAGGCAACCCGCCTACAGTGCAGATGGTGATAGCAGGGTCACAGTTTTGAATCCCAGGTTCAACTGGTGTTTGTAGTATTTGTCATTTTCCACCTGATAGTGCTAACAGTCTCAATACATAAATGGCCATGTGGTAACCCAGTGAGTACCTTAGAAATGCTTCCATATGGCTTAGAGTAAATGTGGATGATGGTTGTATACTTAGTTGCATGTTGCACTGTTTATTATTATTATTGTAATTGATTTTGATAAAGTTCAACATCAATACTAAATACACAGAATATACTTTGAGAAAAGTCTCTCTGCTTAGCATAATCTTCGGGAGGCCCCATAGCCAAGTGGTTAGGCAACCCACCTACAGTGCAGATGGTGATTGCAGGGTCACATGTTCGAATCCCAGGTTCAACTGGTGTTTGTAGTATTTGTCATTTTCCACCTGATAGTGCTAACAGTCTCAATACATAAATGGCCATGTGGTTCCCCAGTGAGTACCTTGGAAATGCCTCCATACGGCTTAGAATAAATGTGCGTGTGGATGATGGTTGGATGTTGCACTGTGTTTATTATTATTATTTTTATTTTTATTGATTTTGTTAAAGTTCTACATCAATACTAAATACACAGAATATACTTTGAGAAAAGTCTCTCTGCTTAGCATAATCTTTGGGAGCCTCCAAAGCCCAGTGGTTAGGCAACCCGCCTACAGTGCAGATGGTGATTGCAGGGTCACAGGTTCGAATCCCAGGTTCAACTGGTGTTTGTAGTATTTGTCATTTTTCCCCTGATAGTGCTAACAGTCTCAATACATAAATGGCCATGTGGTTACCCAGTGAGTACCTTAGAAATGCTTCCATATGGCTTAGAGTAAATGGGCATGTGGATGATGGTTGTATACTTAGTTGCATGTTGCACAGTGTTTATTATTATTATTATTGTAATTGATTTTGATAAAGTTCAACATCAATACTAAATACACAGAATATACTTTGAGAAAAGTCTCTCTGCTTAGCATAATCTTTGGGAGGCTCCATAGCCCAGTGGTTAGGCAACCCGCCTACAGTGCAGATGGTGATTGCAGGGTCACAGGTACAAATCCCAGGTTCAACTGGTGTTTGTAGTATTTGTCATTTTCCACCTGATAGTGCTAACAGTCTCAATACATAAATGGCCATGTGGTTACCCAGTGAGTACCTTGGAAATGCTTCCATATGGCTTAGAGTAAATGTGCATGTGGATGATGGTTGTATACTTAGTTGTATGTTGCACTGTGTTTATTATTATTATTGTAATTGATTTTCATAAAGTTCAACATCAATACTAAATACACAGAATATACTTTGAGAAAAGTCTCTCTGCTTAGCATAATCTTTGGGAGGCTCCATAGCCCAGTGGTTAGGCAACCCACCTACAGTGCAGATGGTGATTGCAAGGTCACAGGTTCGAATCCCAGGTTCAACTGGTGTTTGTAGTATTTGTCATTTTCCACCTGATAGTGCTAACAGTCTCAATACATAAATGGCCATGTGGTTCCCCAGTGAGTACCTTGGAAATGCTTCCATATGGCTTAGAATAAATGTGCGTGTTGATGATGGTTGGATGTTGCACTGTGTTTATTATTATTATTTTAATTGATTTTGTTAAAGTTCTACATCAATACTAAATACACAGAATATACTTTGAGAAAAGTCTCTCTGCTTAGCATAATCTTTGGGAGCCTCCATAGCCCAGTGCTTAGGCAACCCGCCTACAGTGCAGATGGTGATTGCAGGGTCACAGGTTCGAATCCCAGGTTCAACTGGTGTTTGTAGTATTTGTCATTTTCCACCTGATAGTGCTAACAGTCTCAATACATAAATGGCCATGTGGTTACCCAGTGAGTACCTTAGAAATGCTTTCATATGGCTTAGAGTAAATGGGCATGTGGATGATGGTTGTATACTTAGTTGCATGTTGCACTGTGTTTATTATTATTATTGTAATTGATTTTGATAAAGTTCAACATCAATACTAAATACACAGAATATACTTTGAGAAAAGTCTCTCTGCTTAGCATAATCTTTGGGAGCCTCCATAGCCCAGTGCTTAGGCAACCCACCTACAGTGCAGATGGTGATTGCAGGGTCACAGGTTCGAATCCCAGGTTCAACTGGTGTTTGTAGTATTTGTCATTTTCCACCTGATAGTGCTAACAGTCTCAATACATAAATGGCCATGTGGTTCCCCAGTGAGTACCTTGGAAATGCTTCCATATGGCTTAGAATAAATGTGCGTGTGGATGATGGTTGGATGTTGCACTGTGTTTATTATTATTATTTTAATTGATTTTGTTAAAGTTCTACATCAATACTAAATACACAGAATATACTTTGAGAAAAGTCTCTCTGCTTAGCATAATCTTTGGGAGCCTCCATAGCCCAGTGGTTAGGCAACCTGCCTACAGTGCAGATGGTGATTGCAGGGTCACAGGTTCGAATCCCAGGTTCAACTGGTGTTTGTAGTATTTGTCATTTTCCACCTGATAGTGCTAACAGTCTCAATACATAAATGGCCATGTGGTTACCCAGTGAGTACCTTAGAAATGCTTCCATATGGCTTAGAGTAAATGGGCATGTGGATGATGGTTGTATACTTAGTTGCATGTTGCACTGTGTTTATTATTATTATTGTAATTGATTTTGATAAAGTTCAACATCAATACTAAATACACAGAATATACTTTGAGAAAAGTCTCTCTGCTTAGCATAATCTTTGGGAGGCTTCATAGCCCAGTGGCTAGGCAACCCGCCTACAGTGCAGATGGTGATTGCAGGGTCACAGGTTCGAATCCCAGGTTCAACTGGTGTTTGTAGTATTTGTCATTTTACACCTGATAGTGCTAACAGTCTCAATACATAAATGGCCATGTGGTTCCCCAGTGAGTACCTTAGAAATGCTTCCATATGGCTTAGAGTAAATGGGCATGTGGATGATGGTTGTATACTTAGCTGCATGTTGCACTGTGTTTATTATTATTATTGTAATTGATTTTGATAAAGTTCAAAATCAATACTAAATACACAGAATATACTTTGAGAAAAGTCTCTCTGCTTAGCACAATCTTTGGGAGGCTCCATAGCCCAGGGGTTAGGCAACCCACCTACAGGGCAGATGATGATTGCAGGGTCACAGGCTCAAATCCCAGGTTCAACTGGTGTTTGTAGTATTTGTCATTTTCCACCTGATAGTGCTAACAATCTCAATACATAAATGGCCATGTGGTTACCCAGTGAGTACCTTAGAAATGCTTCCATATGGCTTAGAGTAAATGGGCATGTGGATGATGGTTGTATACTTAGTTGCATGTTGCACTGTGTTTATTATTATTATTGTAATTGATTTTGATAAAGTTCAACATCAATACTAAATACACAGAATATACTTTGAGAAAAGTCTCTCTGCTTAGCATAATCTTTGGGAGGCTCCATAGCCCAGTGGCTAGGCAACCCGCCTACAGTGCAGATGGTGATTGCAGGGTCACAGGTTCGAATCCCAGGTTCAACTGGTGTTTGTAGTATTTGTCATTTTCCACCTGATAGTGCTAACAGTCTCAATACATAAATGGCCATGTGGTTCCCCAGTGAGTACCTTAGAAATGCTTCCATATGGCTTAGAGTAAATGGGCATGTGGATGATGGTTGTATACTTAGTTGCATGTTGCACTGTGTTTATTATTATTATTGTAATTGATTTTGATAAAGTTCAACATCAATACTAAATACACAGAATATACTTTGAGAAAAGTCTCTCTGCTTAGCATAATCTTTGAGAGCCTCCATAGCCCAGTGCTTAGGCAACCCACCTACAGTGCAGATGGTGATTGCAAGGTCACAGGTTCGAATCCCAGGTTCAACTGGTGTTTGTAGTATTTGTCATTTTCCACCTGATAGTGCTAACAGTCTCAATACATAAATGGCCATGTGGTTCCCCAGTGAGTACCTTGGAAATGCTTCCATATGGCTTAGAATAAATGTGCGTGTTGATGATGGTTGGATGTTGCACTGTGTTTATTATTATTATTTTAATTGATTTTGTTAAAGTTCTACATCAATACTAAATACACAGAATATACTTTGAGAAAAGTCTCTCTGCTTAGCATAATCTTTGGGAGCCTCCATAGCCCAGTGCTTAGGCAACCCGCCTACAGTGCAGATGGTGATTGCAGGGTCACAGGTTCGAATCCCAGGTTCAACTGGTGTTTGTAGTATTTGTCATTTTCCACCTGATAGTGCTAACAGTCTCAATACATAAATGGCCATGTGGTTACCCAGTGAGTACCTTAGAAATGCTTTCATATGGCTTAGAGTAAATGGGCATGTGGATGATGGTTGTATACTTAGTTGCATGTTGCACTGTGTTTATTATTATTATTGTAATTGATTTTGATAAAGTTCAACATCAATACTAAATACACAGAATATACTTTGAGAAAAGTCTCTCTGCTTAGCATAATCTTTGGGAGCCTCCATAGCCCAGTGCTTAGGCAACCCACCTACAGTGCAGATGGTGATTGCAAGGTCACAGGTTCGAATCCCAGGTTCAACTGGTGTTTGTAGTATTTGTCATTTTCCACCTGATAGTGCTAACAGTCTCAATACATAAATGGCCATGTGGTTCCCCAGTGAGTACCTTGGAAATGCTTCCATATGGCTTAGAATAAATGTGCGTGTGGATGATGGTTGGATGTTGCACTGTGTTTATTATTATTATTTTAATTGATTTTGTTAAAGTTCTACATCAATACTAAATACACAGAATATACTTTGAGAAAAGTCTCTCTGCTTAGCCTAACCTTTGGGAGCCTCCATAGCCCAGTGGTTAGGCAACCCGCCTACAGTGCAGATGGTGATTGCAGGGTCACAGATTCGAATCCCAGGTTCAACTGGTGTTTGTAGTATTTGTCATTTTCCACCTAATAGTGCTAACAGTCTCAATACTTAAATGGCCTTGTGGTTACCCAGTGAGTACCTTAGAAATGCTTCCATATGGCTTAGAGTAAATGGGCATGTGGATTATGGTTGTATACTTAGTTGAATGTTGCACTGTGTTTATTATTATTATTGTAATTGATTTTGATAAAGTTCAACATCAATACTAAATACACAGAATATACTTTGAGAAAAGTCTCTCTGCTTAGCATGATCTTTGGGAGGCTCCATAGCCCAGTGGTTAGGCAACCCACCTACAGGGCAGATGATGATTGCAGGGTCACAGGTTCAAATCCCAGGTTCAACTGGTGTTTGTAGTATTTGTCATTTTCCACCTGATAGTGCTAACAGTCTCAATACATAAATGGCCATGTGGTTCCCCAGTGAGTACCTTGGAAATGCTTCCATACGGCTTAGAATAAATGTGCGTGTGGATGATGGTTGGATGTTGCACTGTGTTTATTATTATTATTTTAATTGATTTTGTTAAAGTTCTACATCAATACTAAATACACAGAATATACTTTGAGAAAAGTCTCTCTGCTTAGCATAATCTTTGGGAGCCTCCATAGCCCAGTGGTTAGGCAACCCGCCTACAGTGCAGATGGTGATTGCAGGGTCACAGGTTCGAATCCCAGGTTCAACTGGTGTTTGTAGTATTTGTCATTTTCCACCTGATAGTGCTAACAGTCTCAATGCATAAATGGCCATGTGGTTACCCAGTGAGTACCTTAGAAATGCTTCCATATGGCTTAGAGGAAATGGGCATGTGGATGATGGTTGTATACTTAGTTGCATGTTGCACTGTGTTTATTATTATTATTGTAATTGATTTTGATAAAGTTCAACATCAATACTAAATACACAGAATATACTTTGAGAAAAGTCTCTCTGCTTAGCATAATCTTTGGAAGGCTCCATAGCCCAGTGGTTAGGCAACCCGCCTGCAGTGCAGATGGTGATTGCAGGATCACAGGTTCGAATCCCAGGTTCAACTGGTGTTTGTAGTATTTGTCATTTTCCACCTGATAGTGCTAACAGTCTCAATACATAAATGGCCATGTGGTTCCCCAGTGAGTACCTTGGAAATGCTTCCATACGGCTTAGAATAAATGTGCGTGTGGATGATGGTTGGATGTTGCACTGTGTTTATTATTATTTTTATTTTAATTGATTTTGTTAAAGTTCTACATCAATACTAAATACACAGAATATACTTTGAGAAAAGTCTCTCTGCTTAGCATAATCTTTGGGAGGCTCCATAGCCCAGTGGTTAGGCAACCCGCCTACAGTGCAGATGGTGATTGCAGGGTCACAGGTTCGAATCCCAGGTTCAACTGGTGTTTGTAGTATTTGTCATTTTCCACCTGATAGTGCTAACAGTCTCAATACATAAATGGCCATGTGGTAACCCAGTGAGTACCTTAGAAATGCTTCCATATGGCTTCGAGTAAATGGGCATGTGGATGATGGTTGTATACTTAGTTGCATGTTGCACTGTGTTTATTATTATTATTGTAATTGATTTTGATAAAGTTCAACATCAATACTAAATACACAGAATATACTTTGAGAAAAGTCTCTCTGCTTAGCATAATCTTTCGAAGGCTCCATAGCCCAGTGGTTAGGCAACCCGCCTGCAGTGCAGATGGTGATTGCAGGATCACAGGTTCGAATCCCAGGTTCAACTGGTGTTTGTAGTATTTGTCATTTTCCACCTGATAGTGCTAACAGTCTCAATACATAAATGGCCATGTGGTTCCCCAGTGAGTACCTTGGAAATGCTTCCATATGGCTTAGAATAAATGTGCGTGTGGATGATGGTTGGATGTTGCACTGTGTTTATTATTATTATTTTAATTGATTTTGTTAAAGTTCTACATCAATACTAAATACACAGAATATACTTTGAGAAAAGTCTCTCTGCTTAGTATAATCTTTGGGAGCCTCCATAGTCCAGTGGTTAGGCAACCCGCCTACAGTGTAGATGGTGATTGCAGGGTCACAGGTTCGAATCCTAGGTTCAACTGGTGTTTGTAGTATTTGTCATTTTCCACCTGATAGTGCTAACAGTCTCAATACATAAATGGCCATGTGGTTACCCAGTGAGTACCTTAGAAATGCTTCCATATGGCTTAGAGTAAATGGGCATGTGTATGATGGTTGTATACTTAGTTGCATGTTGCACTGTGTTTATTATTATTATTGTAATTGATTTTGATAAAGTTCAACATCAATACTAAATACACAGAATATACTTTGAGAAAAGTCTCTCTGCTTAGCATAATCTTCGGGAGGCTCCATAGCCCAGTGGTTAGGCAACCCGCCTACAGTGCAGATGGTGATTGCAGGGTCACAGGTTCGAATCCCAGGTTCAACTGGTGTTTGTAGTATTTGTCATTTTCCACCTGATAGTGCTAACAGTCTCAATACATAAATGGCCATGTGGTTCCCCAGTGAGTACCTTGGAAATGCTTCCATACGGCTTAGAATAAATGTGCGTGTGGATGATGGTTGGATGTTGCACTGTGTTTATTATTATTATTATTTTAATTGATTTTGTTAAAGTTCTACATCAATACTAAATACACAGAATATACTTTGAGAAAAGTCTCTCTGCTTAGCATAATCTTTGGGAGGCTCCATAGCCCAGTGGTTAGGCAACCCGCCTACAGTGCAGATGGTGATTGCAGGGTCACAGGTTCGAATCCCAGGTTCAACTGGTGTTTGTAGTATTTGTCATTTTCCACCTGATAGTGCTAACAGTCTCAATACATAAATGGCCATGTGGTAACCCAGTGAGTACCTTAGAAATGCTTCCATATGGCTTCGAGTAAATGGGCATGTGGATGATGGTTGTATACTTAGTTGCATGTTGCACTGTGTTTATTATTATTGTAATTGATTTTGGTAAAGTTCAACATCAATACTAAATACACAGAATATACTTTGAGAAAAGTCTCTCTGCTTAGCATAATCTTTGGGAGGCTCCATAGGCCAGTGGTTAGGCAACCCACCTACAGTGCAGATGGTGATTTCAGGGTCACAGGTTCGAATCCCAGGTTCAACTGGTGTTTGTAGTATTTGTCATTTTCCACCTGATAGTGCTAACAGTCTCAATACATAAATGGCCATGTGGTTACCCAGTGAGTACCTTAGAAATGCTTCCATACGGCTTAGAGTAAATGGGCATGTGGATGATGGTTGTATACTTAGTTGCATGTTGCACTGTGTTTATTATTATTATTGTAATTGATTTTGATAAAGTTCAACATCAATACTAAATACATAGAATATACTTTGAGAAAAGTCTCTCTGCTTAGCATAATCTTTGGGAGGCTCCATAGCCCAGTGGTTAGGCAACCCGCCTACAATGCAGATGGTGATTGCAGGGTCACAGGTTCGAATCCCAGGTTCAACTGGTGTTTGTAGTATTTGTCATTTTCCACCTGATAGTGCTAACAGTCTCAATACATAAATGGCCATGTGGTTCCCCAGTGAGTACCTTGGAAATGCTTCTATACGGCTTAGAATAAATGTGCGTGTGGATGATGGTTGGATGTTGCACTGTGTTTATTATTTTTATTTTAATTGATTTTGTTAAAGTTCTACATCAATACTAAATACACAGAATATACTTTGAGAAAAGTCTCTCTGCTTAGCATAATCTTTGGGAGGCTCCATAGCCCAATGGCTAGGCAACCCACCTACAGTGCAGATGGTGATTGCAGGGTCACAGGTTCGAATCCTAGGTTCAACTGGTGTTTGTAGTATTTGTCATTTTCCACCTGATAGTGCTAACAGTCTCAATACATAAATGGCCATGTGGTTCCCCAGTGAGTACCTTGGAAATGCTTCCATACGGCTTAGAATAAATGTGCGCGTGGATGATGGTTGGATGTTGCACTGTGTTTATTATTATTATTTTAATTGATTTTGTTAAAGTTCTACATCAATACTAAATACACAGAATATACTTTGAGAAAAGTCTCTCTGCTTAGCATAATGTTGCACTGTGTTTATTATTATTATTTTAATTGATTTTGTTAAAGTTCTACATCAATACTAAATACACAGAATATACTTTGAGAAAAGTCTCTCTGCTTAGCATAATCTTTGGGAGCCTCCATAGCCCAGTGGTTAGGCAACCCGCCTACAGTGCAGATGGTGATTGCAGGGTCACAGGTTCGAATCCCAGGTTCAACTGGTGTTTTTAGTATTTGTCATTTTCCACCTGATAGTGCTAACAGTCTCAATACATAAATGGCCATGTGGTTACCCAGTGAGTACCTTAGAAATGCTTCCATATGGCTTAGAGTAAATGGGCATGTGGATGATGGTTGTATACTTAGTTGCATGTTGCACTGTGTTTATTATTATTATTGTAATTGATTTTGATAAAGTTCAACATCAATACTAAATACACAGAATATACTTTGAGAAAAGTCTCTCTGCTTAGCATAATCTTTGGGAGGCTCCATAGCCCACTGGTTAGGCAACCCGCCTACAGTGCAGATGGTGATTGCAGGGTCACAGGTTTGAATCCCAGGTTCAACTGGTGTTTGTAGTATTTGTCATTTTCCACCTGATAGTGCTAACAGTCTCAATACATAAATGGCCATGTGGTTCCCCAGTGAGTACCTTGGAAATGCTTCCATACGGCTTAGAATAAATGTGCGTGTGGATGATGGTTGGATGTTGCACTGTGTTTATTATTATTTTAATTGATTTTGTTAAAGTTCTACATCAATACTAAATACACAGAATATACTTTGAGAAAAGTTTCTCTGCTTAGCATAATCTTTGGGAGGTTCCATAGGCCAGTGGTTAGGCAACCCGCCTACAGTACAGATGGTGATTGCAGGGTCACAGGTTCGAATCCCAGGTTCAACTGGTGTTTGTAGTATTTGTCATTTTCCACCTGATAGTGCTAACAGTCTCAATACATAAATGGCCATGTGGTTACCCAGTGAGTACCTTAGAAATGCTTCCATATGGCTTAGAGTAAATGGGCATGTGAATGATGGTTGTATACTTAGTTGCATGTTGCACTGTGTTTATTATTATTATTGTAATTGATTTTGATAAAGTTCAACATCAATACTAAATACATAGAATATACTTTGAGAAAAGTCTCTCTGCTTAGCATAATCTTTGGGAGGCTCCATAGCCCAGTGGTTAGGCAACCCGCCTACAGTGCAGATGGTGATTGCAGGGTCACAGGTTCGAATCCCAGGTTCAACTGGTGTTTGTAGTATTTGTCATTTTCCACCTGATAAGTGCTAACAGTCTCAATACGTAAATGGCCATGTGGTTCCCCAGTGAGTACCTTGGAAATGCTTCCTTACGGCTTAGAATAAATGTGCATGTGGATGATGGTTGGATGTTGCACTGTGTTTATTATTATTATTTTAATTGATTTTGTTAAAGTTCTACATCAATACTAAATACACAGAATATACTTTGAGAAAAGTCTCTCTGCTTAGCATAATCTTTGGGAGGCTCCATAGCCCAATGGCTAGGCAACCCACCTACAGTGCAGATGGTGATTGCAGGGTCACAGGTTCGAATCCCAGGTTCAACTGGTGTTTGTAGTATTTGTCATTTTCCACCTGATAGTGCTAACAGTCTCAATACATAAATGGCCATGTGGTTCCCCAGTGAGTACCTTGGAAATGCTTCCATACGGCTTAGAATAAATGTGCGTGTGGATGATGGTTGGATGTTGCACTGTGTTTATTATTATTATTTTAATTGATTTTGTTAAAGTTCTACATCAATACTAAATACATAGAATATACTTTGAGAAAAGTCTCTCTGCTTAGCATAATCTTTGGGAGGCTCCATAGCCCAGTGGTTAGGCAACCCGCCTACAGTGCAGATGGTGATTGCAGGGTCACAGGTTCGAATCCCAGGTTCAACTGGTGTTTGTAGTATTTGTCATTTTCCACCTGATAGTGCTAACAGTCTCAATACATAAATGGCCATGTGGTTCCCCAGTGAGTACCTTGGAAATGCTTCCATATGGCTTAGAATAAATGTGCGTGTGGATGATGGTTGGATGTTGCACTGTGTTTATTATTTTTATTTTAATTGATTTTGTTAAAGTTCTACATCAATACTAAATACACAGAATATACTTTGAGAAAAGTCTCTCTGCTTAGCATAATCTTTGGAAGGCTCCATAGCCCAGTGGTTAGGCAACCCGCCTGCAGTGCAGATGGTGATTGCAGAATAAAGGTTCGAATCCCAGGTTCAACTGGTGTTTGTAGTATTTGTCATTTTCCATCTGATAGTGCTAACAGTCTCAATACATAAATGGCCATGTGGTTCCCCAGTGAGTACCTTGGAAATGCTTCCATACGGCTTAGAATAAATGTGCGTGTGGATGATGGTTGGATGTTGCACTGTGTTTATTATTATTTTAATTGATTTTGTTAAAGTTCTACATCAATACTAAATACACAGAATATACTTTGAGAAAAGTCTCTCTGCTTAGCATAATCTTTGGGAGCCTTCATAGCCCAGTGGTTAGGCAACCCTCCTACAGTGTAGATGGTGATTGCAGGGTCACAGGTTCGAATCCCAGGTTCAACTGGTGTTTGTAGTATTTGTCATTTTCCACCTGATAGTGCTAACAGTCTCAATACATAAATGGCCATGTGGTTACCCAGTGAGTACCTTAGAAATGCTTCCATATGGCTTAGAGTAAATGGGCATGTGTATGATGGTTGTATACTTAGTTGCATGTTGCACTGTGTTTATTATTATTATTGTAATTGATTTTGATAAAGTTCAACATCAATACTAAATACACAGAATATACTTTGAGAAAAGTCTCTCTGCTTAGCATAATCTTCGGGAGGCTCCATAGCCCAGTGGTTAGGCAACCCGCCTACAGTGCAGATGGTGATTGCAGGGTCACAGGTTCGAATCCCAGGTTCAACTGGTGTTTGTAGTATTTGTCATTTTCCACCTGATAGTGCTAACAGTCTCAATACATAAATGGCCATGTGGTAACCCAGTGAGTACCTTAGAAATGCTTCCATATGGCTTCGAGTAAATGGGCATGTGGATGATGGTTGTATACTTAGTTGCATGTTGCACTGTGTTTATTATTATTGTAATTGATTTTGATAAAGTTCAACATCAATACTAAATACACAGAATATACTTTGAGAAAAGTCTCTCTGCTTAGCATAATCTTCGGGATGCTCCATAGGCTAGTGGTTAGGCAACCCGCCTACAGTGCAGATGGTGATTTCAGGGTCACAGGTTCGAATCCCAGGTTCAACTGGTGTTTGTAGTATTTGTCATTTTCCACCTGATAGTGCTAACAGTCTCAATACATAAATGGCCATGTGGTTACCCAGTGAGTACCTTAGAAATGCTTCCATATGGCTTAGAGCAGGCCTGGCCAACCTGTGGCTCTCCAGATGTAGTGAAACTACACATCCCAGCATGCCTTGCCACAGTTTTAGCATTCCCTAATAGCAAAACTGTGGCAAGGCATGATGGGACTTGTAGTTTCACAACAGCTGGAGAGCCACAGGTTGGCCAGGCCTGGCTTAGAGTAAATGGGCATGTGGATGATGGTTGTATACTTAGTTGCATGTTGCACTGTGTTTATTATTATTATTGTAATTGATTTTGATAAAGTTCAACATCAATACTAAATACACAGAATATACTTTGAGAAAAGTCTCTCTGCTTAGCATAATCTTTGGGAGGCTCCATAGCCCACTGGTTAGGCAACCCGCCTACAGTGCAGATGGTGATTGCAGGGTCACAGGTTTGAATCCCAGGTTCAACTGGTGTTTGTAGTATTTGTCATTTTCCACCTGATAGTGCTAACAGTCTCAATACGTAAATGGCCATGTGGTTCCCCAGTGAGTACCTTGGAAATGCTTCCATACGGCTTAGAATAAATGTGCGTGTGGATGATGGTTGGATGTTGCACTGTGTTTATTATTATTATTTTAATTGATTTTGTTAAAGTTCTACATCAATACTAAATACACAGAATATACTTTGAGAAAAGTTTCTCTGCTTAGCATAATCTTTGGGAGGTTCCATAGGCCAGTGGTTAGGCAACCCGCCTACAGTACAGATGGTGATTGCAGGGTCACAGGTTCGAATCACAGGTTCAACTGGTGTTTGTAGTATTTGTCATTTTCCACCTGATAGTGCTAACAGTCTCAATACATAAATGGCCATGTGGTTACCCAGTGAGTACCTTAGAAATGCTTCCATACGGCTTAGAGTAAATGGGCATGTGGATGATGGTTGTATACTTAGTTGCATGTTGCACTGTGTTTATTATTATTATTGTAATTGATTTTGATAAAGTTCAACATCAATACTAAATACATAGAATATACTTTGAGAAAAGTCTCTCTGCTTAGCATAATCTTTGGGAGGCTCCATAGCCCAATGGCTAGGCAACCCACCTACAGTGCAGATGGTGATTGCAGGGTCACAGATTCGAATCCCGGGTTCAACTGGTGTTTGTAGTATTTGTCATTTTCCACCTGATAGTGCTAACAGTCTCAATACATAAATGGCCATGTGGTTCCCCAGTGAGTACCTTGGAAATGCTTCCATACGGCTTAGAATAAATGTGCGTGTGGATGATGGTTGGATGTTGCACTGTGTTTATTATTATTATTTTAATTGATTTTGTTAAAGTTCTACATCAATACTAAATACACAGAATATACTTTGAGAAAAGTTTCTCTGCTTAGCATAATCTTTGGGAGGTTCCATAGGCCAGTGGTTAGGCAACCCGCCTACAGTACAGATGGTGATTGCAGAATCACAGGTTCAACTGGTGTTTGTAGTATTTGTCATTTTCCACCTGATAGTGCTAACAGTCTCAATACATAAATGGCCATGTGGTTACCCAGTGAGTACCTTAGAAATGCTTCCATACGGCTTAGAATAAATGGGCATGTGGATGATGGTTGTATACTTAGTTGCATGTTGCACTGTGTTTATTATTATTATTGTAATTGATTTTGATAAAGTTCAACATCAATACTAAATACATAGAATATACTTTGAGAAAAGTCTCTCTGCTTAGCATAATCTTCGGGAGGCTCCATAGCCCAGTGGTTAGGCAACCCGCCTACAATGCAGATGGTGATTGCAGGGTCACAGGTTCGAATCCCAGGTTCAACTGGTGTTTGTAGTATTTGTCATTTTCCACCTGATAGTGCTAACAGTCTCAATACATAAATGGCCATGTGGTTCCCCAGTGAGTACCTTGGAAATGCTTCTATACGGCTTAGAATAAATGTGCGTGTGGATGATGGTTGGATGTTGCACTGTGTTTATTATTTTTATTTTAATTGATTTTGTTAAAGTTCTACATCAATACTAAATACACAGAATATACTTTGAGAAAAGTCTCTCTGCTTAGCATAATCTTTGGGAGGCTCCATAGCCCAATGGCTAGGCAACCCACCTACAGTGCAGATGGTGATTGCAGGGTCACAGGTTCGAATCCTAGGTTCAACTGGTGTTTGTAGTATTTGTCATTTTCCACCTGATAGTGCTAACAGTCTCAATACATAAATGGCCATGTGGTTCCCCAGTGAGTACCTTGGAAATGCTTCCATACGGCTTAGAATAAATGTGCGCGTGGATGATGGTTGGATGTTGCACTGTGTTTATTATTATTATTTTAATTGATTTTGTTAAAGTTCTACATCAATACTAAATACACAGAATATACTTTGAGAAAAGTCTCTCTGCTTAGCATAATGTTGCACTGTGTTTATTATTATTATTTTAATTGATTTTGTTAAAGTTCTACATCAATACTAAATACACAGAATATACTTTGAGAAAAGTCTCTCTGCTTAGCATAATCTTTGGGAGCCTCCATAGCCCAGTGGTTAGGCAACCCACCTACAGTGCAGATGGTGATTGCAGGGTCACAGGTTCGAATCCCAGGTTCAACTGGTGTTTGTAGTATTTGTCATTTTCCACCTGATAGTGCTAACAGTCTCAATACATAAATGGCCATGTGGTTACCCAGTGAGTACCTTAGAAATGCTTCCATATGGCTTAGACTAAATGGGCATGTGGATGATGGTTGTATACTTAGTTGCATGTTGCACTGTGTTTATTATTATTATTGTAATTGATTTTGATAAAGTTCAACATCAATACTAAATACACAGAATATACTTTGAGAAAAGTCTCTCTGCTTAGCATAATCTTTGGGAGTCTCCATAGCCCACTGGTTAGGCAACCCGCCTACAGTGCAGATGGTGATTGCAGGGTCACAGGTTCAAATCCCAGGTTCAACTGGTGTTTGTAGTATTTGTCATTTTCCACCTGATAGTGGTAACAGTCTCAATACATAAATGGCCATGTGGTTCCCCAGTGAGTACCTTGGAAATACTTCCATACGGCTTAGAATAAATGTGCGTGTGGATGATGGTTGGATGTTGCACTGTGTTTATTATTATTATTTTAATTGATTTTGTTAAAGTTCTACATCAATACTAAATGCACAGAATATACTTTGAGAAAAGTCTCTCTGCTTTGCATAATCTTTGGGAGCCTCCATATCCCAGTGGTTAGGCAACCTGCCTACAGTGCAGATGGTGATTGCAGGGTCACAGGTTCGAATCCCAGGTTCAACTGGTGTTTGTAGTATTTGTCATTTTCCACCTGATAGTGCTAACAGTCTCAATACATAAATGGCCATGTGGTTACCCAGTGAGTACCTTAGAAATGCTTCCATATGGCTTAGAGTAAATGGGCATGTGGATGATGGTTGTATACTTAGTTGCATGTTGCACTGTGTTTATTATTATTGTAATTGATTTTGATATAGTTCAACATCAATACTAAATACACAGAATATACTTTGAGAAAAGTCTCTCTGCTTAGCATGATCTTTGGGAGGCTCCATAGGCCAGTGGTTAGGCAACCCACCTACAGTGCAGATGGTGACTTCAGGGTCACAGGTTCGAATCCCAGGTTCAACTGGTGTTTGTAGTATTTGTCATTTTCCACCTGATTGTGCTAACAGTCTCAATACATAAATGGCCATGTGGTTACCCAGTGAGTACCTTAGAAATGCTTCTATATGGCTTAGAGTAAATGGGCATGTGGATGATGGTTGTATACTTAGTTGCATGTTGCACTGTGTTTATTATTATTATTGTAATTGATTTTGATAAAGTTCAACATCAATACTAAATACACAGAATATACTTTGAGAAAAGTCTCTCTGCTTAGCATAATCTTCGGGAGGCTCCATAGCCCAGTGGTTAGGCAACCCGCCCACAGTGCAGATGGTGATTGCAGGGTCACAAGTTCGAATCCCAGGTTCAACTGGTGTTTGCAGTATTTGTCATTTTCCACCTGATAGTGCTAACAGTCTCAATACATAAATGGCCATGTGGTTCCCCAGTGAGTACCTTGGAAATGCTTCCATACGGCTTAGAATAAATGTGCGTGTGGATGTTGCACTGTGTTTATTATTATTATTATTTTAATTGATTTTGTTAAAGTTCTACATCAATACTAAATACACAGAATATACTTTGAGAAAAGTCTCTCTGCTTAGCATAATCTTTGGGAGGCTCCATAGGCCAGTGGTTAGGCAACCCGCCTACAGTGCAGATGGTGATTTCAGGGTCACAGGTTCGAATCCCAGGTTCAACTGGTGTTTGTAGTATTTGTCATTTTCCACCTGATAGTGCTAACAGTCTCAATACATAAATGGCCATGTGGTTCCCCAGTGAGTACCTTGGAAATGCTTCCATATGGCTTAGAATAAATGTGCGTGTGGATGATGGTTGGATGTTGCGCTGTGTTTATTATAATTATTTTAATTGATTTTGTTAAAGTTCTACATCAATACTAAATACACAGAATATACTTTGAGAAAAGTCTCTCTGCTTAGCATAATCTTTGGGAGGCTCCATAGGCCAGTGGTTAGGCAACCCGCCTACAGTGCAGATGGTGATTGCAGGGTCACAGGTTCGAATCCCAGGTTCAACTGGTGTTTGTAGTATTTGTCATTTTCCACCTGATAGTGCTAACAGTCTCAATACATAAATGGCCATGTGGTTACCCAGTGAGTACCTTAGAAATGCTTCCATATGGCTTAGAGTAAATGGGCATGTGGATGATGGTTGTATACTTAGTTGCATGTTGCACTGTGTTTATTATTATTATTGTAATTGATTTTGATAAAGTTCAACATCAATACTAAATACACAGAATATACTTTGAGAAAAGTCTCTCTGCTTAGCATAATCTTTGGGAGGCTCCATAGCCCAGTGGTTAGGCAACTTCCTACAGTGCAGATGGTGATTACAGTGTCACAGGTTCGAATCCCAGGTTCAACTGGTGTTTGTAGTATTTGTCATTTTCCACCTGATAGTGCTAACAGTCTCAATACATAAATGGCCATGTGGTTACCCAGTGAGTACCTTAAAAATGCTTCCATATGGCTTAGAGTAAATGGGCATGTGGATGATGGTTGTATACTTAGTTGCATGTTGCACTGTGTTTATTATTATTATTGTAATTGATTTTGATAAAGTTCAAAATCAATACTAAATACACAGAATATACTTTGAGAAAAGGCTCTCTGCTTAGCACAAACTTTGGGAGGCTCCATAGCCCAGTGGTTAGGCAACCCACCTACAGGGCAGATGATGATTGCAGGGTCACAGGCTCGAATCCCAGGTTCAACTGGTGTTTGTAGTATTTGTCATTTTCCACCTGATAGTGCTAACAGTCTCAATACATAAATGGCCATGTGGTTACCCAGTGAGTACCTTAGAAATGCATCCATATGGCTTAGAGTAAATGGGCATGTGGATGATGGTTGTATACTTAGTTGCATGTTGCACTGTGTTTATTATTATTATTGTAATTGATTTTGATAAAGTTCAACATCAATACTAAATACACAGAATATACTTTGAGAAAAGTCTCTCTGCTTAGCACAAACTTTGGGAGCCTCCATAGCCCAGTGCTTAGGCAACCTGCCTACAGTGCAGATGGTGATTGCAGGGTCAAAGGTTCGAATCCCAGGTTCAACTGGTGTTTGTAGTATTTGTCATTTTCCACCTGATAGTGCTAACAGTCTCAATACATAATTGGCCATGTGGTTACCCAGTGAGTACCTTAGAAATGCTTCCATATGGCTTAGAGTAAATGGGCATGTGGATGATGGTTGTATACTTAGTTGCATGTTGCACTGTGTTTATTATTATTATTGTAATTGATTTTGATAAAGTTCAACATCAATACTAAATACACAGAATATACTTTGAGAAAAGTCTCTCTGCTTAGCATAATCTTTGGGAGGCTCCATAGCCCAGTGGTTAGGCAACCCGCCAACAGTGCAGATGGTGATTGCAGGGTCACAGGTTCGAATCCCAGGTTCAAATCCCAGGTTCAACTGGTGTTTGTAGTATTTGTTATTTTCCACCTGATAGTGCTAACAGGCTCAATACATAAATGGCCATGTGGTTCCCCAGTGAGTACCTTGGAAATGCTTCCATATGGCTTAGAATAAATGTGCGTGTGGATGATGGTTGGATGTTGCACTGTGTTTATTATTATTATTTTAATTGATTTTGTTAAAGTTCTACATCAATACTAAATACACAGAATATACTTTGAGAAAAGTCTCTCTGCTTAGCGTAATCTTTGGGAGCCTCCATAGCCCAGTGGTTAGGCAACCCGCCTACAGTGTAGATGGTGATTGCAGGGTCACAGGTTCGAATCCTAGGTTCAACTGGTGTTTGTAGTATTTGTCATTTTCCACCTGATAGTGCTAACAGTCTCAATACATAAATGGCCATGTGGTTCCCCAGTGAGTACCTTGGAAATTCTTCCATACGGCTTAGAATAAATGTG
This sequence comes from Pseudophryne corroboree, assembly GCF_028390025.1. NCBI lineage: Eukaryota > Metazoa > Chordata > Amphibia > Anura > Myobatrachidae > Pseudophryne > Pseudophryne corroboree. Next base: position 68,899,080 of record NC_086453.1, read on the forward strand.
CGTGTGGATGATGGTTGGATGTTGCACTGTGTTTATTATTATTATTTTAATTGATTTTGTTAAAGTTCTACATCAATACTAAATACACAGAATATACTTTGAGAAAAGTCTCTCTGCTTAGCGTAATCTTTGGGAGCCTCCATAGCCCAGTGGTTAGGCAACCCGCCTACAGTGTAGATGGTGATTGCAGGGTCACAGGTTCGAATCCTAGGTTCAACTGGTGTTTGTAGTATTTGTCATTTTCCACCTGATAGTGCTAACAGTCTCAATACATAAATGGCCATGTGGTTACCCAGTGAGTACCTTAGAAATGCTTCCATATGGCTTAGAGTAAATGGGCATGTGTATGATGGTTGTATACTTAGTTGCATGTTGCACTGTGTTTATTATTATTATTATTGTAATTGATTTTGATAAAGTTCAACATCAATACTAAATACACAGAATATACTTTGAGAAAAGTCTCTCTGCTTAGCATAATCTTTGGGAGGCTCCATAGCCCAGTGGTTAGGCAACCCGCCTACAGTGCAGATGGTGATTGCAGGGTCACAGGTTCGAATCCCAGGTTCAACTGGTGTTTGTAGTATTTGTCATTTTCCACCTGATAGTGCTAACAGTCTCAATACATAAATGGCCATGTGGTTCCCCAGTGAGTACCTTGGAAATGCTTCCATACGGCTTAGAATAAATGTGCGTGTGGATGATGGTTGGATGTTGCACTGTGTTTATTATTATTATTATTTTAATTGATTTTGTTAAAGTTCTACATCAATACTAAATACACAGAATATACTTTGAGAAAAGTCTCTCTGCTTAGCATAATCTTTGGGAGGCTCCATAGCCCAGTGGTTAGGCAACCCACCTACAGTGCAGATGGTGATTGCAGGGTCACAGGTTCGAATCCCAGGTTCAACTGGTGTTTGTAGTATTTGTCATTTTCCACCTGATAGTGCTAACAGTCTCAATACATAAATGGCCATGTGGTAACCCAGTGAGTACCTTAGAAATGCTTCCATATGGCTTCGAGTAAATGGGCATGTGGATGATGGTTGTATACTTATTTGCATGTTGCACTGTGTTTATTATTATTGTAATTGATTTTGGTAAAGTTCAACATCAATACTAAATACACAGAATATACTTTGAGAAAAGTCTCTCTGCTTAGCATAATCTTTGGGAGGCTCCATAGCCCACTGGTTAGGCAACCCGCCTACAGTGCAGACGGTGATTTCAGGGTCACAGGTTCGAATCCCAGGTTCAACTGGTGTTTGTAGTATTTGTCATTTTCCACCTGATAGTGCTAACAGTCTCAATACATAAATGGCCATGTGGTTACCCAGTGAGTACCTTAGAAATGCTTCCATATGGCTTAGAGTAAATGGGCATGTGGATGATGGTTGTATACTTAGTTGCATGTTGCACTGTGTTTATTATTATTATTGTAATTGATTTTGATAAAGTTCAACATCAATACTAAATACACAGAATATACTTTGAGAAAAGTCTCTCTGCTTAGCATAATCTTTGGGAGGCTCCATAGCCCACTGGTTAGGCAACCCGCCTACAGTGCAGATGGTGATTGCAGGGTCACAGGTTTGAATCCCAGGTTCAACTGGTGTTTGTAGTATTTGTCATTTTCCACCTGATAGTGCTAACAGTCTCAATACATAAATGGCCATGTGGTTCCCCAGTGAGTACCTTGGAAATGCTTCCATACGGCTTAGAATAAATGTGCGTGTGGATGATGGTTGGATGTTGCACTGTGTTTATTATTATTATTTTAATTGATTTTGTTAAAGTTCTACATCAATACTAAATACACAGAATATACTTTGAGAAAAGTTTCTCTGCTTAGCATAATCTTTGGGAGGTTCCATAGGCCTGTGGTTAGGCAACCCGCCTACAGTACAGATGGTGATTGCAGGGTCACAGGTTCGAATCCCAGGTTCAAATGGTGTTTGTAGTATTTGTCATTTTCCACCTGATAGTGCTAACAGTCTCAATACATAAATGGCCATGTGGTTACCCAGTGAGTACCTTAGAAATGCTTCCATATGGCTTAGAGTAAATGGGCATGTGGATGATGGTTGTATACTTAGTTGCATGTTGCACTGTGTTTATTATTATTATTGTAATTGATTTTGATAAAGTTCAACATCAATACTAAATACATAGAATATACTTTGAGAAAAGTCTCTCTGCTTAGCATAATCTTTGGGAGGCTCCATAGCCCAGTGGTTAGGCAACCCACCTACAGTGCAGATGGTGATTGCAGGGTCACAGGTTTGAATCCCAGGTTCAACTGGTGTTTGTAGTATTTGTCATTTTCCACCTGATAGTGCTAACAGTCTCAATACATAAATGGCCATGTGGTTCCCCAGTGAGTACCTTGGAAATGCTTCCATACGGCTTAGAATAAATGTGCGTGTGGATGATGGTTGGATGTTGCACTGTGTTTATTATTATTATTTTAATTGATTTTGTTAAAGTTCTACATCAATACTAAATACACAGAATATACTTTGAGAAAAGTTTCTCTGCTTAGCATAATCTTTGGGAGGTTCCATAGGCCTGTGGTTAGGCAACCCGCCTACAGTACAGATGGTGATTGCAGGGTCACAGGTTCGAATCCCAGGTTCAAATGGTGTTTGTAGTATTTGTCATTTTCCACCTGATAGTGCTAACAGTCTCAATACATAAATGGCCATGTGGTTACCCAGTGAGTACCTTAGAAATGCTTCCATATGGCTTAGAGTAAATGGGCATGTGGATGATGGTTGTATACTTAGTTGCATGTTGCACTGTGTTTATTATTATTATTGTAATTGATTTTGATAAAGTTCAACATCAATACTAAATACATAGAATATACTTTGAGAAAAGTCTCTCTGCTTAGCATAATCTTTGGGAGGCTCCATAGCCCAGTGGTTAGGCAACCCACCTACAGTGCAGATGGTGATTGCAGGGTCAGAGGTTCGAATCCCAGGTTCAACTGGTGTTTGTAGTATTTGTCATTTTCCACCTGATAGTGCTAACAGTCTCAATACGTAAATGGCCATGTGGTTCCCCAGTGAGTACCTTGGAAATGCTTCCATACGGCTTAGAATAAATGTGCGTGTGGATGATGGTTGGATGTTGCACTGTGTTTATTATTATTATTTTAATTGATTTTGTTAAAGTTCTACATCAATACTAAATACACAGAATATACTTTGAGAAAAGTCTCTCTGCTTAGCATAATCTTTGGGAGGCTCCATAGCCCAATGGTTAGGCAACCCACCTACAGTGCAGATGGTGACCTCAGGGTCACAGGTTCGAATCCCAGGTTCAACTGGTGTTTGTAGTATTTGTCATTTTCCACCTGATAGTGCTAACAGTCTCAATACATAAATGGCCATGTGGTTACCCAGTGAGTACCTTAGAAATGCTTCCATATGGCTTAGAGTAAATGGGCATGTGGATGATGGTTGTATACTTAGTTGCATGTTGCACTGTGTTTATTATTATTATTGTAATTGATTTTGATAAAGTTCAACATCAATACTAAATACACAGAATATACTTTGAGAAAAGTCTCTCTGCTTAGCATAATCTTCGGGAGGCTCCATAGCCCAGTGGTTAGGCAACCCGCCTACAGTGCAGATGGTGATTGTAGGGTCACAAGTTCGAATCCCAGGTTCAACTGGTGTTTGCAGTATTTGTCATTTTCCACCTGATAGTGCTAACAGTCTCAATACATAAATGGCCATGTGGTTCCCCAGTGAGTACCTTGGAAATGCTTCCATACGGCTTAGAATAAATGTGCGTGTGGATGATGGTTGGATGTTGCACTGTGTTTATTATTATTATTATTTTAATTGATTTTGTTAAAGTTCTACATCAATACTAAATACACAGAATATACTTTGAGAAAAGTCTCTCTGCTTAGCATAATCTTTGGGAGGCTCCATAGGCCAGTGCTTAGGCAACCCGCCTACAGCGCAGATGGTGATTTCAGGGTCACAGGTTCGAATCCCAGGTTCAACTGGTGTTTGTAGTATTTGTCATTTTCCACCTGATAGTGCTAACAGTCTCAATACATAAATGGCCATGTGGTTCCCCAGTGAGTACCTTGGAAATGCTTCCATATGGCTTAGAATAAATGTGCGTGTGGATGATGGTTGGATGTTGCACTGTGTTTATTATAATTATTTTAATTGATTTTGTTAAAGTTCTACATCAATACTAAATACACAGAATATACTTTGAGAAAAGTCTCTCTGCTTAGCATAATCTTTGGGAGGCTCCATAGGCCAGTGGTTAGGCAACCCGCCTACAGTGCAGATGGTGATTGCAGGGTCACAGGTTCGAATCCCAGGTTCAACTGGTGTTTGTAGTATTTGTCATTTTCCACCTGATAGTGCTAACAGTCTCAATACATAAATGGCCATGTGGTTACCCAGTGAGTACCTTAGAAATGCTTCCATATGGCTTAGAGTAAATGGGCATGTGGATGATGGTTGTATACTTAGTTGCATGTTGCACTGTGTTTATTATTATTATTGTAATTGATTTTGATAAAGTTCAACATCAATACTAAATACACAGAATATACTTTGAGAAAAGTCTCTCTGCTTAGCATAATCTTTGGGAGGCTCCATAGCCCAGTGGTTAGGCAACTTCCTACAGTGCAGATGGTGATTACAGTGTCACAGGTTCGAATCCCAGGTTCAACTGGTGTTTGTAGTATTTGTCATTTTCCACCTGATAGTGCTAACAGTCTCAATACATAAATGGCCATGTGGTTACCCAGTGAGTACCTTAAAAATGCTTCCATATGGCTTAGAGTAAATGGGCATGTGGATGATGGTTGTATACTTAGTTGCATGTTGCACTGTGTTTATTATTATTATTGTAATTGATTTTGATAAAGTTCAAAATCAATACTAAATACACAGAATATACTTTGAGAAAAGTCTCTCTGCTTAGCACAAACTTTGAGAGGCTCCATAGCCCAGTGGTTAGGCAACCCACCTACAGGGCAGATGATGATTGCAGGGTCACAGGCTCGAATCCCAGGTTCAACTGGTGTTTGTAGTATTTGTCATTTTCCACCTGATAGTGCTAACAGTCTCAATACATAAATGGCCATGTGGTTCCCCAGTGAGTACCTTGGAAATGCTTCCATACGGCTTAGAATAAATGTGCGTGTGGATGATGGTTGGATGTTGCACTGTGTTTATTATTATTATTTTAATTAATTTTGTTAAAGTTCTACATCAATACTAAATACACAGAATATACTTTGAGAAAAGTCTCTCTGCTTAGCATAATCTTTGGGAGCCTCCATAGCCCAGTGCTTAGGCAACCTGCCTACAGTGCAGATGGTGATTGCAGGGTCAAAGGTTCGAATCCCAGGTTCAACTGGTGTTTGTAGTATTTGTCATTTTCCACCTGATAGTGCTAACAGTCTCAATACATAAATGGCCATGTGGTTACCCAGTGAGTACCTTAGAAATGCTTCCATATGGCTTAGAGTAAATGGGCATGTGGATGATGGTTGTATACTTAGTTGCATGTTGCACTGTGTTTATTATTATTATTGTAATTGATTTTGATAAAGTTCAACATCAATACTAAATACACAGAATATACTTTGAGAAAAGTCTCTCTGCTTAGCATAATCTTTGGGAGGCTCCATAGCCCAGTGGTTAGGCAACCCGCCAACAGTGCAGATGGTGATTGCAGGGTCACAGGTTCGAATCCCAGGTTCAAATCCCAGGTTCAACTGGTGTTTGTAGTATTTGTTATTTTCCACCTGATAGTGCTAACAGTCTCAATACATAAATGGTCATGTGGTTCCCCAGTGAGTACCTTGGAAATGCTTCCATATGGCTTAGAATAAATGTGCGTGTGGATGATGGTTGGATGTTGCACTGTGTTTATTATTATTATTTTAATTGATTTTGTTAAAGTTCTACATCAATACTAAATACACAGAATATACTTTGAGAAAAGTCTTTCTGCTTAGCCTAATCTTTGGGAGCCTCCATAGCCCAGTGGTTAGGCAACCCGCCTACAGTGCAGATGGTGATTGCAGGGTCACAGGTTCGAATCCCAGGTTCAACTGGTGTTTGTAGTATTTGTCATTTTCCACCTAATAGTGCTAACAGTCTCAATACTTAAATGGCCTTGTGGTTACCCAGTGAGTACCTTAGAAATGCTTCCATATGGCTTAGAGTAAATGGGCATGTGGATTATGGTTGTATACTTAGTTGCATGTTGCACTGTGTTTATTATTATTATTGTAATTGATTTTGATAAAGTTCAACATCAATACTAAATACACAGAATATACTTTGAGAAAAGTCTCTCTGCTTAGCATAATCTTTGGAAGGCTCCATAGCCCAGTGGTTAGGCAACCCGCCTGCAGTGCAGATGGTGATTGCAGGATCACAGGTTCGAATCCCAGGTTCAACTGGTGTTTGTAATATTTGTCATTTTCCACCTGATAGTGCTAACAGTCTCAATACATAAATGGCCATGTGGTTCCCCAGTGAGTACCTTGGAAATGCTTCCATACGGCTTAGAATAAATGTGCGTGTGGATGATGGTTGGATGTTGCACTGTGTTTATTATTATTATTTTAATTGATTTTGTTAAAGTTCTACATCAATACTAAATACACAGAATATACTTTGAGAAAAGTCTCTCTGCTTAGCATAATCTTTGGGAGCCTCCATAGCCCAGTGGTTAGGCAACCCGCCTACAGTGTAGATGGTGATTGCAGGGTCACAGGTTCGAATCCTAGGTTCAACTGGTGTTTGTAGTATTTGTCATTTTCCACCTGATAGTGCTAACAGTCTCAATACATAAATGGCCATGTGGTTACCCAGTGAGTACCTTAGAAATGCTTCCATATGGCTTAGAGTAAATGGGCATGTGTATGATGGTTGTATACTTAGTTGCATGTTGCACTGTGTTTATTATTATTATTATTGTAATTGATTTTGATAAAGTTCAACATCAATACTAAATACACAGAATATACTTTGAGAAAAGTCTCTCTGCTTAGCATAATCTTTGGGAGGCTCCATAGCCCAGTGGTTAGGCAACCCGCCTACAGTGCAGATGGTGATTGCAGGGTCACAGGTTCGAATCCCAGGTTCAACTGGTGTTTGTAGTATTTGTCATTTTCCACCTGATAGTGCTAACAGTCTCAATACATAAATGGCCATGTGGTTCCCCAGTGAGTACCTTGGAAATGCTTCCATACGGCTTAGAATAAATGTGCGTGTGGATGATGGTTGGATGTTGCACTGTGTTTATTATTATTATTATTTTAATTGATTTTGTTAAAGTTCTACATCAATACTAAATACACAGAATATACTTTGAGAAAAGTCTCTCTGCTTAGCATAATCTTTGGGAGGCTCCATAGCCCAGTGGTTAGGCAACCCGCCTACAGTGCAGATGGTGATTGCAGGGTCACAGGTTCGAATCCCAGGTTCAACTGGTGTTCGTAGTATTTGTCATTTTCCACCTGATAGTGCTAACAGTCTCAATACATAAATGGCCATGTGGTAACCCAGTGAGTACCTTAGAAATGCTTCCATATGGCTTCAAGTAAATGGGCATGTGGATGATGGTTGTATACTTAGTTGCATGTTGCACTGTGTTTATTATTATTGTAATTGATTTTGGTAAAGTTCAACATCAATACTAAATACACAGAATATACTTTGAGAAAAGTCTCTCTGCTTAGCATAATCTTTGGGAGGCTCCATAGCCCACTGGTTAGGCAACCCGCCTACAGTGCAGATGGTGATTTCAGGGTCACAAGTTCGAATCCCAGGTTCAACTGGTGTTTGTAGTATTTGTCATTTTCCACCTGATAGTGCTAACAGTCTCAATACATAAATGGCCATGTGGTTACCCAGTGAGTACCTTAGAAATGCTTCCATATGGCTTAGAGTAAATGGGCATGTGGATGATGGTTGTATACTTAGTTGCATGTTGCACTGTGTTTATTATTATTATTGTAATTGATTTTGATAAAGTTCAACATCAATACTAAATACACAGAATATACTTTGAGAAAAGTCTCTCTGCTTAGCATAATCTTTGGGAGGCTCCATAGCCCACTGGTTAGGCAACCCGCCTACAGTGCAGATGGTGATTGCAGGGTCACAGGTTTGAATCCCAGGTTCAACTGGTGTTTGTAGTATTTGTCATTTTCCACCTGATAGTGCTAACAGTCTCAATACATAAATGGCCATGTGGTTCCCCAGTGAGTACCTTGGAAATGCTTCCATACGGCTTAGAATAAATGTGCGTGTGGATGATGGTTGGATGTTGCACTGTGTTTATTATTATTATTTTAATTGATTTTGTTAAAGTTCTACATCAATACTAAATACACAGAATATACTTTGAGAAAAGTTTCTCTGCTTAGCATAATCTTTGGGAGGTTCCATAGGCCTGTGGTTAGGCAACCCGCCTACAGTACAGATGGTGATTGCAGGGTCACGGGTTCGAATCCCAGGTTCAACTGGTGTTTGTAGTATTTGTCATTTTCCACCTGATAGTGCTAACAGTCTCAATACATAAATGGCCATGTGGTTACCCAGTGAGTACCTTAGAAATGCTTCCATATGGCTTAGAGTAAATGGGCATGTGGATGATGGTTGTATACTTAGTTGCATGTTGCACTGTGTTTATTATTATTATTGTAATTGATTTTGATAAAGTTCAACATCAATACTAAATACATAGAATATACTTTGAGAAAAGTCTCTCTGCTTAGCATAATCTTTGGGAGGCTCCATAGCCCAGTGGTTAGGCAACCCACCTACAGTGCAGATGGTGATTGCAGGGTCAGAGGTTCGAATCCCAGGTTCAACTGGTGTTTGTAGTATTTGTCATTTTCCACCTGATAGTGCTAACAGTCTCAATACGTAAATGGCCATGTGGTTCCCCAGTGAGTACCTTGGAAATGCTTCCATACGGCTTAGAATAAATGTGCTTTGGATGATGGTTGGATGTTGCACTGTGTTTATTATTATTATTTTAATTGATTTTGTTAAAGTTCTACATCAATACTAAATACACAGAATATACTTTGAGAAAAGTCTCTCTGCTTAGCATAATCTTTGGGAGGCTCCATAGCCCACTGGTTAGGCAACCCGCCTACAGTGCAGATGGTGATTGCAGGGTCACAGGTTTGAATCCCAGGTTCTACTGGTGTTTGTAGTATTTGTCATTTTCCACCTGATAGTGCTAACAGTCTCAATACATAAATGGCCATGTGGTTCCCCAGTGAGTACCTTGGAAATGCTTCCATACGGCTTAGAATAAATGTGCGTGTGGATGATGGTTGGATGTTGCACTGTGTTTATTATTATTATTTTAATTGATTTTGTTAAAGTTCTACATCAATACTAAATACACAGAATATACTTTGAGAAAAGTTTCTCTGCTTAGCATAATCTTTGGGAGGTTCCATAGGCCTGTGGTTAGGCAACCCGCCTACAATACAGATGGTGATTGCAGGGTCACAGGTTCGAATCCCAGGTTCAACTGGTGTTTGTAGTATTTGTCATTTTCCACCTGATAGTGCTAACAGTCTCAATACATAAATGGCCATGTGGTTACCCAGTGAGTACCTTAGAAATGCTTCCATATGGCTTAGAGTAAATGGGCATGTGGATGATGGTTGTATACTTAGTTGCATGTTGCACTGTGTTTATTATTATTATTGTAATTGATTTTGATAAAGTTCAACATCAATACTAAATACATAGAATATACTTTGAGAAAAGTCTCTCTGCTTAGCATAATCTTTGGGAGGCTCCATAGCCCAGTGGTTAGGCAACCCACCTACAGTGCAGATGGTGATCGCAGGGTAAGAGGTTCGAATCCCAGGTTCAACTGGTGTTTGTAGTATTTGTCATTTTCCACCTGATAGTGCTAACAGTCTCAATACGTAAATGGCCATGTGGTTCCCCAGTGAGTACCTTGGAAATGCTTCCATACGGCTTAGAATAAATGTGCTTTGGATGATGGTTGGATGTTGCACTGTGTTTATTATTATTATTTTAATTGATTTTGTTAAAGTTCTACATCAATACTAAATACACAGAATATACTTTGAGAAAAGTCTCTCTGCTTAGCATAATCTTTGGGAGGCTCCATAGCCCAATGGCTAGGCAACCCACCTACAGTGCAGATGGTGATTGCAGGGTCACAGGTTCGAATCCCAGGTTCAACTGGTGTTTGTAGTATTTGTCATTTTCCACCTGATAGTGCTAACAGTCTCAATACATAAATGGCCATGTGGTTCCCCAGTGAGTACCTTGGAAATGATTCCATACGGCTTAGAATAAATGTGCGTGTGGATGATGGTTGGATGTTGCACTGTGTTTATTATTATTATTTTAATTGATTTTGTTAAAGTTCTACATCAATACTAAATACATAGAATATACTTTGAGAAAAGTCTCTCTGCTTAGCATAATCTTCGGGAGGCTCCATAGCCCAGTGGTTAGGCAACCCGCCTACAGTGCAGATGGTGATTGCAGGGTCACAGGTTCGAATCCCTGGTTCAACTGGTGTTTGTAGTATTTGTCATTTTCCACCTGATAGTGCTAACAGTCTCAATACATAAATGGCCATGTGGTTCCCCAGTGAGTACCTTGGAAATGCTTCCATATGGCTTAGTATAAATGTGCGTGTGGATGATGGTTGGATGTTGCACTGTTTATTATTTTTATTTTAATTGATTTTGTTAAAGTTCTACATCAATACTAAATACACAGAATATACTTTGAGAAAAGTCTCTCTGCTTAGCATAATCTTTGGAAGGCTCCATAGCCCAGTGGTTAGGCAACCCGCCTGCAGTGCAGATGGTGATTGCAGGATCACAGGTTCGGATCCCAGGTTCAACTGGTGTTTGTAGTATTTGTCATTTTCCACCTGATAGTGCTAACAGTCTCAATACATAAATGGCCATGTGGTTCCCCAGTGAGTACCTTGGAAATGCTTCCATACGGCTTAGAATAAATGTGCGTGTGGATGATGGTTGGATGTTGCACTGTGTTTATTATTATTATTTTAATTGATTTTGTTAAAGTTCTACATCAATACTAAATACACAGAATATACTTTGAGAAAAGTCTCTCTGCTTAGCATAATCTTTGGAAGGCTCCATAGCCCAGTGGTTAGGCAACCCGCCTGCAGTGCAGATGGTGATTGCAGGATCACAGGTTCGGATCCCAGGTTCAACTGGTGTTTGTAGTATTTGTCATTTTCCACCTGATAGTGCTAACAGTCTCAATACATAAATGGCCATGTGGTTCCCCAGTGAGTACCTTGGAAATGCTTCCATATGGCTTAGTATAAATGTGCGTGTGGATGATGGTTGGATGTTGCACTGTTTATTATTTTTATTTTAATTGATTTTGTTAAAGTTCTACATCAATACTAAATACACAGAATATACTTTGAGAAAAGTCTCTCTGCTTAGCATAATCTTTGGGAGGCTCCATAGCCTAGTGTTTAGGCAACCCGCCTACAGTGCAGATGGTGATTGCAGGGTCACAGGTTCGAATCCCAGGTTCAACTGGTGTTTGTAGTATTTGTCATTTTCCACCTGATAGTGCTAACAGTCTCAATACATAAATGGCCATGTGGTTCCCCAGTGAGTACCTTGGAAATGCTTCCATACGGCTTAGAATAAATGTGCGTGTGGATGATGGTTGGATGTTGCACTGTGTTTATTATTATTGTAATTGATTTTGATAAAGTTCAACATCAATACTAAATACACAGAATATACTTTGAGAAAAGTCTCTCTGCTTAGCATAACCTTCGGAGGCTCCATAGGCCAGTGGTTAGGCAACCCGCCTACAGTGCAGATGGTGATTTCAGGGTCACAGGTTCGAATCCCAGGTTCAACTGGTGTTTGTAGTATTTGTCATTTTCCACCTGATAGTGCTAACAGTCTCAATACATAAATGGCCATGTGGTTACCCAGTGAGTACCTTAGAAATGCTTCCATATGGCTTAGAGCAGGCCTGGCCAACCTGTGGCTCTCCAGATGTAGTGAAACTACACATCCCAGCATGCCTTGCCACAGTTTTAGCATTCCCTAATAGCAAAACTGTGGCAAGGCATGATGGGACTTGTAGTTTCACAACAGCTGGAGAGCCACAGGTTGGCCAGGCCTGGCTTAGAGTAAATGGGCATGTGGATTATGGTTGTATACTTAGTTGCATGTTGCACTGTGTTTATTATTATTATTGTAATTGATTTTGTTAAAGTTCTACATCAATACTAAATACACAGAATATACTTTGAGAAAAGTCTCTCTGCTTAGCATAATCTTTGGGAGCCTCCAAAGCCCAGTGGTTAGGCAACCCGCCTACAGTGCAGATGGTGATTGCAGGGTCACAGGTTCGAATCCCAGGTTCAACTGGTGTTTGTAGTATTTGTCATTTTCCACCTGATAGTGCTAACAGTCTCAATACATAAATGGCCATGTGGTTACCCAGTGAGTACCTTAGAAATGCTTCCATATGGCTTAGAGTACATGGGCATGTGGATGATGGTTGTATACTTAGTTGCATGTTGCACAGTGTTTATTATTATTATTATTGTAATTGATTTTGATAAAGTTCAACATCAATACTAAATACACAGAATATACTTTGAGAAAAGTCTCTCTGCTTAGCATAATCTTTGGGAGGCTCCATAGCCCAGTGGTTAGGCAACCCGCCTACAGTGCAGATGGTGATTGCAGGGTCACAGGTTCAAATCCCAGGTTCAACTGGTGTTTGTATTATTTGTTATTTTCCACCTGATATTGCTAACAGTCTCAATACATAAATGGCCATGTGGTTCCCCAGTGAGTACCTTGGAAATGCTTCCATATGGCTTAGAATAAATGTGCGTGTTGATGATGGTTGGATGTTGCACTGTGTTTATTATTATTATTTTAATTGATTTTGTTAAAGTTCTACATCAATACTAAATACACAGAATATACTTTGAGAAAAGTCTCTCTGCTTAGCATAATCTTTGGGAGCTTCCATAGCCCAGTGGTTAGGCAACCTGCCTACAGTGCAGATGGTGATTGCAGGGTCACAGGTTTGAATCCCAGGTTCAACTGGTGTTTGTAGTATTTGTCATTTTCCACCTGATAGTGCTTCAGTCTCAATACATAAATGGCCATGTGGTTACCCAGTGAGTACCTTAGAAATGCTTCCATATGGCTTAGAGTAAATGGGCATGTGGATGATGGTTGTATACTTAGTTGCATGTTGCACTGTGTTTATTATTATTATTGTAATTGATTTTGAGAAAGTTCAACATCAATACTAAATACACAGAATATACTTTGAGAAAAGCCTCTCTGCTTAGCATAATCTTTGGGAGGCTCCATAGCCCAGTGGCTAGGCAACCCACCTACAGGGCAGATGATGATTGCAGGGTCACAGGTTCGAATCCCAGGTTAAACTGGTGTTTGTAGTATTTGTCATTTTCCACCTGATAGTGCTAACAGTCTCAATACATAAATGGCCATGTGGTTCCCCAGTGAGTACCTTGGAAATGCTTCCATACGGCTTAGAATAAATGTGCGTGTGGATGATGGTTGGATGTTGCACTGTTTATTATTATTATTTTAATTTATTTTGTTAAAGTTCTACATCAATACTAAATACACAGAATATACTTTGAGAAAAGTCTCTCTGCTTAGCATAATCTTTGGGAGCCTCCATAGCCCAGTGCTTAGGCAACCCGCCTACAGTGCAGATGGTGATTGCAGGGTCACAGGTTCGAATCCCAGGTTCAACTGGTGTTTGTAGTATTTGTCATTTTCCACTTGATAGTGCTAACAGTCTCAATACATAAATGGCCATGTGGTTACCCAGTGAGTACCTTAGAAATGCTTCCATATGGCTTAGAGTAAATGGGCATGTGTATGATGGTTGTATACTTAGTTGCATGTTGTCACTGTGTTTATTATTATTATTGTAATTGATTTTGATAAAGTTCAACATCAATACTAAATACACAGAATATACTTTGAGAAAAGTCTCTCTGCTTAGCATAATCTTCGGGAGGCTCCATAGCCCAGTGGTTAGGCAACCCGCCTACAGTGCAGATGGTGATTGCAGGGTCACAGGTTCGAATCCCAGGTTCAACTGGTGTTTGTAGTATTTGTCATTTTCCACCTGATAGTGCTAACAGTCTCAATACATAAATGGCCATGTGGTTCCCCAGTGAGTACCTTGGAAATGCTTCCATACGGCTTAGAATAAATGTGCGTGTGGATGATGGTTGGATGTTGCACTGTGTTTATTATTATTATTATTATTTTAATTGATTTTGTTAAAGTTCTACATCAATACTAAATACACAGAATATACTTTGAGAAAAGTCTCTCTGCTTAGCATAATCTTTGGGAGGCTCCATAGCCTAGTGGTTAGGCAACCCGCCTACAGTGCAGATGGTGATTGCAGGGTCACAGGTTCGAATCCCAGGTTCAACTGGTGTTTGTAGTATTTGTCATTTTCCACCTGATAGTGCTAACAGTCTCAATACATAAATGGCCATGTGGTTCCCCAGTGAGTACCTTGGAAATGCTTCCATACGGCTTAGAATAAATGTGCGTGTGGATGATGGTTGGATGTTGCACTGTGTTTATTATTATTGTAATTGATTTTGATAAAGTTCAACATCAATACTAAATACACAGAATATACTTTGAGAAAAGTCTCTCTGCTTAGCATAACCTTCGGAGGCTCCATAGGCCAGTGGTTAGGCAACCCGCCTACAGTGCAGATGGTGATTTCAGGGTCACAGGTTCGAATCCCAGGTTCAACTGGTGTTTGTAGTATTTGTCATTTTCCACCTGATAGTGCTAACAGTCTCAATACATAAATGGCCATGTGGTTACCCAGTGAGTACCTTAGAAATGCTTCCATATGGCTTAGAGCAGGCCTGGCCAACCTGTGGCTCTCCAGATGTAGTGAAACTACACATCCCAGCATGCCTTGCCACAGTTTTAGCATTCCCTAATAGCAAAACTGTGGCAAGGCATGATGGGACTTGTAGTTTCACAACAGCTGGAGAGCCACAGGTTGGCCAGGCCTGGCTTAGAGTAAATGGGCATGTGGATTATGGTTGTATACTTAGTTGCATGTTGCACTGTGTTTATTATTATTATTGTAATTGATTTTGTTAAAGTTCTACATCAATACTAAATACACAGAATATACTTTGAGAAAAGTCTCTCTGCTTAGCATAATCTTTGGGAGCCTCCAAAGCCCAGTGGTTAGGCAACCCGCCTACAGTGCAGATGGTGATTGCAGGGTCACAGGTTCGAATCCCAGGTTCAACTGGTGTTTGTAGTATTTGTCATTTTCCACCTGATAGTGCTAACAGTCTCAATACATAAATGGCCATGTGGTTACCCAGTGAGTACCTTAGAAATGCTTCCATATGGCTTAGAGTACATGGGCATGTGGATGATGGTTGTATACTTAGTTGCATGTTGCACAGTGTTTATTATTATTATTATTGTAATTGATTTTGATAAAGTTCAACATCAATACTAAATACACAGAATATACTTTGAGAAAAGTCTCTCTGCTTAGCATAATCTTTGGGAGGCTCCATAGCCCAGTGGTTAGGCAACCCGCCTACAGTGCAGATGGTGATTGCAGGGTCACAGGTTCAAATCCCAGGTTCAACTGGTGTTTGTATTATTTGTTATTTTCCACCTGATATTGCTAACAGTCTCAATACATAAATGGCCATGTGGTTCCCCAGTGAGTACCTTGGAAATGCTTCCATATGGCTTAGAATAAATGTGCGTGTTGATGATGGTTGGATGTTGCACTGTGTTTATTATTATTATTTTAATTGATTTTGTTAAAGTTCTACATCAATACTAAATACACAGAATATACTTTGAGAAAAGTCTCTCTGCTTAGCATAATCTTTGGGAGCTTCCATAGCCCAGTGGTTAGGCAACCTGCCTACAGTGCAGATGGTGATTGCAGGGTCACAGGTTTGAATCCCAGGTTCAACTGGTGTTTGTAGTATTTGTCATTTTCCACCTGATAGTGCTTCAGTCTCAATACATAAATGGCCATGTGGTTACCCAGTGAGTACCTTAGAAATGCTTCCATATGGCTTAGAGTAAATGGGCATGTGGATGATGGTTGTATACTTAGTTGCATGTTGCACTGTGTTTATTATTATTATTGTAATTGATTTTGAGAAAGTTCAACATCAATACTAAATACACAGAATATACTTTGAGAAAAGCCTCTCTGCTTAGCATAATCTTTGGGAGGCTCCATAGCCCAGTGGTTAGGCAACCCACCTACAGGGCAGATGATGATTGCAGGGTCACAGGTTCGAATCCCAGGTTAAACTGGTGTTTGTAGTATTTGTCATTTTCCACCTGATAGTGCTAACAGTCTCAATACATAAATGGCCATGTGGTTCCCCAGTGAGTACCTTGGAAATGCTTCCATACGGCTTAGAATAAATGTGCGTGTGGATGATGGTTGGATGTTGCACTGTTTATTATTATTATTTTAATTTATTTTGTTAAAGTTCTACATCAATACTAAATACACAGAATATACTTTGAGAAAAGTCTCTCTGCTTAGCATAATCTTTGGGAGCCTCCATAGCCCAGTGCTTAGGCAACCCGCCTACAGTGCAGATGGTGATTGCAGGGTCACAGGTTCGAATCCCAGGTTCAACTGGTGTTTGTAGTATTTGTCATTTTCCACCTGATAGTGCTAACAGTCTCAATACATAAATGGCCATGTGGTTACCCAGTGAGTACCTTAGAAATGCTTTCATATGGCTTAGAGTAAATGGACATGTGGATGATGGTTGTATACTTAGTTGCATGTTGCACTGTGTTTATTTTTATTATTGTAATTGATTTTGATAAAGTTCAACATCAATACTAAATACACAGAATATACTTTGAGAAAAGTCTCTCTGCTTAGCATAATCTTTGGGAGCCTCCATAGCCCAGTGCTTAGGCAACCCACCTACAGTGCAGATGGTGATTGCAGGGTCACAGGTTCGAATCCCAGGTTCAACTGGTGTTTGTAGTATTTGTCATTTTCCACCTGATAGTGCTAACAGTCTCAATACATAAATGGCCATGTGGTTCCCCAGTGAGTACCTTGGAAATGCTTCCATATGGCTTAGAATAAATGTGCGTGTGGATGATGGTTGGATGTTGCACTGTGTTTATTATTATTATTTTAATTGATTTTGTTAAAGTTCTACATCAATACTAAATACACAGAATATACTTTGAGAAAAGTCTCTCTGCTTAGCATAATCTTTGGGAGCCTCCATAGCCCAGTGGTTAGGCAACCCGCCTACAGTGCAGATGGTGATTGCAGGGTCACAGGTTCGAATCCCAGGTTCAACTGGTGTTTGTAGTATTTGTCATTTTCCACCTGATAGTGCTAACAGTCTCAATACATAAATGGCCATGTGGTTACCCAGTGAGTACCTTAGAAATGCTTCCATATGGCTTAGAGTAAATGGGCATGTGGATGATGGTTGTATACTTAGTTGCATGTTGCACTGTGTTTATTATTATTATTGTAATTGATTTTGATAAAGTTCAACATCAATACTAAATACACAGAATATACTTTGAGAAACATCTCTCTGCTTAGCATAATCTTTGGGAGGCTCCATAGCCCAGTGGCTAGGCAACCCGCCTACAGTGCAGATGGTGATTGCAGGGTCACAGGTTCGAATCCCAGGTTCAACTGGTGTTTGTAGTATTTGTCATTTTCCACCTGATAGTGCTAACAGTCTCAATACATAAATGGCCATGTGGTTCCCCAGTGAGTACCTTAGAAATGCTTCCATATGGCTTAGAGTAAATGGGCATGTGGATGATGGTTGTATACTTAGTTGCATGTTGCACTGTTTATTATTATTATTGTAATTGATTTTGATAAAGTTCAACATCAATACTAAATACACAGAATATACTTTGAGAAAAGTCTCTCTGCTTAGCATAACCTTTGGGAGGCTCCATAGCCCAGTGGTTAGGCAACCCACCTACAGGGCAGATGATGATTGCAGGGTCACAGGTTCGAATCCCAGGTTCAACTGGTGTTTGTAGTATTTGTCATTTTCCACCTGATAGTGCTAACAGTCTCAATACATAAATGGCCATGTGGTTCCCCAGTGAGTACCTTGGAAATGCTTCCATACAGCTTAGAATAAATGTGCATGTGGATGATGGTTGGATGTTGCACTGTGTTTATTATTATTATTTTAATTAATTTTGTTAAAGTTCTACATCAATACTAAATACACAGAATATACTTTGAGAAAAGTCTCTCTGCTTAGCATAATCTTTGGGAGCCTCCATAGCCCAGTGGTTAGGCAACCCGCCTACAGTGCAGATGGTGATAGCAGGGTCACAGTTTTGAATCCCAGGTTCAACTGGTGTTTGTAGTATTTGTCATTTTCCACCTGATAGTGCTAACAGTCTCAATACATAAATGGCCATGTGGTAACCCAGTGAGTACCTTAGAAATGCTTCCATATGGCTTAGAGTAAATGTGGATGATGGTTGTATACTTAGTTGCATGTTGCACTGTTTATTATTATTATTGTAATTGATTTTGATAAAGTTCAACATCAATACTAAATACACAGAATATACTTTGAGAAAAGTCTCTCTGCTTAGCATAATCTTCGGGAGGCTCCATAGCCAAGTGGTTAGGCAACCCACCTACAGTGCAGATGGTGATAGCAGGGTCACAGTTTTGAATCCCAGGTTCAACTGGTGTTTGTAGTATTTGTCATTTTCCACCTGATAGTGCTAACAGTCTCAATACATAAATGGCCATGTGGTTCCCCAGTGAGTACCTTGGAAATGCTTCCATATGGCTTAGAATAAATGTGCGTGTGGATGATGGTTGGATGTTGCACTGTGTTTATTATTATTATTTTAATTGATTTTGTTAAAGTTCTACATCAATACTAAATACACAGAATATACTTTGAGAAAAGTCTCTCTGCTTAGCATAATCTTTGGGAGCCTCCATAGCCCAGTGGTTAGGCAACCCGCCTACAGTGCAGATGGTGATAGCAGGGTCACAGTTTTGAATCCCAGGTTCAACTGGTGTTTGTAGTATTTGTCATTTTCCACCTGATAGTGCTAACAGTCTCAATACATAAATGGCCATGTGGTAACCCAGTGAGCACCTTAGAAATGCTTCCATATGGCTTAGAGTAAATGTGGATGATGGTTGTATACTTAGTTGCATGTTGCACTGTTTATTATTATTATTGTAATTGATTTTGATAAAGTTCAACATCAATACTAAATACACAGAATATACTTTGAGAAAAGTCTCTCTGCTTAGCATAATCTTCGGGAGGCTCCATAGCCAAGTGGTTAGGCAACCCACCTACAGTGCAGATGGTGATTGCAGGGTCACAGGTTCGAATCCCAGGTTCAACTGGTGTTTGTAGTATTTGTCATTTTCCACCTGATAGTGCTAACAGTCTCAATACATAAATGGCCATGTGGTTCCCCAGTGAGTACCTTGGAAATGCTTCCATATGGCTTAGAATAAATGTGCGTGTGGATGATGGTTGGATGTTGCACTGTGTTTATTATTATTATTTTAATTGATTTTGTTAAAGTTCTACATCAATACTAAATACACAGAATATACTTTGAGAAAAGTCTCTCTGCTTAGCATAATCTTTGGGAGCCTCCATAGCCCAGTGGTTAGGCAACCCGCCTACAGTGCAGATGGTGATAGCAGGGTCACAGTCTTGAATCCCAGGTTCAACTGGTGTTTGTAGTATTTGTCATTTTCCACCTGATAGTGCTAACAGTCTCAATACATAAATGGCCATGTGGTAACCCAGTGAGTACCTTAGAAATGCTTCCATATGGCTTAGAGTAAATGTGGATGATGGTTGTATACTTAGTTGCATGTTGCACTGTTTATTATTATTATTGTAATTGATTTTGATAAAGTTCAACATCAATACTAAATACACAGAATATACTTTGAGAAAAGTCTCTCTGCTTAGCATAATCTTCGGGAGGCTCCATAGCCAAGTGGTTAGGCAACCCACCTACAGTGCAGATGGTGATAGCAGGGTCACAGTTTTGAATCCCAGGTTCAACTGGTGTTTGTAGTATTTGTCATTTTCCACCTGATAGTGCTAACAGTCTCAATACATAAATGGCCATGTGGTTCCCCAGTGAGTACCTTGGAAATGCTTCCATATGGCTTAGAATAAATGTGCGTGTGGATGATGGTTGGATGTTGCACTGTGTTTATTATTATTATTTTAATTGATTTTGTTAAAGTTCTACATCAATACTAAATACACAGAATATACTTTGAGAAAAGTCTCTCTGCTTAGCATAATCTTTAGGAGCCTCCATAGCCCAGTGGTTAGGCAACCCGCCTACAGTGCAGATGGTGATAGCAGGGTCACAGTTTTGAATCCCAGGTTCAACTGGTGTTTGTAGTATTTGTCATTTTCCACCTGATAGTGCTAACAGTCTCAATACATAAATGGCCATGTGGTAACCCAGTGAGTACCTTAGAAATGCTTCCATATGGCTTAGAGTAAATGTGGATGATGGTTGTATACTTAGTTGCATGTTGCACTGTTTATTATTATTATTGTAATTGATTTTGATAAAGTTCAACATCAATACTAAATATACAGAATATACTTTGAGAAAAGTCTCTCTGCTTAGCATAATCTTCGGGAGGCTCCATAGCCAAGTGGTTAGGCAACCCACCTACAGTGCAGATGGTGATTGCAGGGTCACAGGTTCGAATCCCAGGTTCAACTGGTGTTTGTAGTATTTGTCATTTTCCACCTGATAGTGCTAACAGTCTCAATACATAAATGGCCATGTGGTTACCCAGTGAGTACCTTAGAAATGCTTCCATACGGCTTAGAGTAAATGTGCGTGTGGATGATGGTTGGATGTTGCACTGTGTTTATTATTATTATTTTAATTGATTTTGTTAAAGTTCTACATCAATACTAAATACACAGAATATACTTTGAGAAAAGTCTCTCTGCTTAGCATAATCTTTGGGAGGCTCCATAGCCCAGTGGTTAGGCAACCCACTTACAGTGCAGATGGTGATAGCAGGGTCACAGTTTTGAATCCCAGGTTCAACTGGTGTTTGTAGTATTTGTCATTTTCCACCTGATAGTGCTAACAGTCTCAATACATAAATGGCCATGTGGTAACCCAGTGAGTACCTTAGAAATGCTTCCATATGGCTTAGAGTAAATGTGGATGATGGTTGTATACTTAGTTGCATGTTGCACTGTTTATTATTATTATTGTAATTGATTTTGATAAAGTTCAACATCAATACTAAATACACAGAATATACTTTGAGAAAAGTCTCTCTGCTTAGCATAATCTTTGGGAGGCTCCATAGCCCAGTGGTTAGGCAACCCGCCTATAGTGCAGATGGTGATTGCAGGGTCACAGGTTCGAATCCCAGGTTAAACTGGTGTTTGTAGTATTTGTCATTTTCCACCTGATAGTGCTAACAGTCTCAATACATAAATGGCCATGTGGTTCCCCAGTGAGTACCTTGGAAATGCCTCCATACGGCTTAGAATAAATGTGCGTGTGGATGATGGTTGGATGTTGCACTGTGTTTATTATTATTATTTTTATTTTTATTGATTTTGTTAAAGTTCTACATCAATACTAAATACACAGAATATACTTTGAGAAAAGTCTCTCTGCTTAGCATAATCTTTGGGAGCCTCCAAAGCCCAGTGGTTAGGCAACCCGCCTACAGTGCAGATGGTGATTGCAGGGTCACAGGTTCGAATCCCAGGTTCAACTGGTGTTTGTAGTATTTGTCATTTTCCACCTGATAGTGCTAACAGTCTCAATACATAAATGGCCATGTGGTTACCCAGTGAGTACCTTAGAAATGCTTCCATATGGCTTAGTGTAAATGGGCATGTGGATGATGGTTGTATACTTAGTTGCATGTTGCACAGTGTTTATTATTATTATTATTTTAATTAATTTTGTTAAAGTTCAACATCAATACTAAATACACAGAATATACTTTGAGAAAAGTCTCTCTGCTTAGCATAATCTTTGGGAGGCTCCATAGCCCAGTGGTTAGGCAACCCGCCTACAGTGCAGATGGTGATTGCAGGGTCAAAGGTTCAAATCCCAGGTTCAACTGGTGTTTGTAGTATTTGTCATTTTCCACCTGATAGTGCTAACAGTCTCAATACATAAATGGCCATGTGGTTACCCAGTGAGTACCTTAGAAATGCTTCCATATGGCTTAGAGTAAATGGGCATGTGGATGATGGTTGTATACTTAGTTGCATGTTGCACTGTGTTTATTATTATTATTGTAATTGATTTTGATAAAGTTCAACATCAATACTAAATACACAGAATATACTTTGAGAAAAGTCTCTCTGCTTAGCATAATCTTTGGGAGGCTCCATAGCCCAGTGCTTAGGCAACCCGCCTACAGTGCAGATGGTGATTGCAGGGTCACAGGTTCGAATCCCAGGTTCAACTGGTGTTTGTAGTATTTGTCATTTTCCACCTGATAGTGCTAACAGTCTCAATACATAAATGGCCATGTGGTTCCCCAGTGAGTACCTTGGAAATGCTTCCATATGGCTTAGAATAAATGTGCGTGTGGATGATGGTTTGATGTTGCAGTGTTTATTATTATTATTTTAATTGATTTTGTTAAAGTTCTACATCAATACTAAATACACAGAATATACTTTGAGAAAAGTCTCTCTGCTTAGCATAATCTTTGGGAGCCTCCATAGCCCAGTGGATAGGCAACCCGCCTACAGTGCAGATGGTGATTGCAGGGTCACAGGTTCGAATCCCAGGTTCAACTGGTGTTTGTAGTATTTGTCATTTTCCACCTGATAGTGCTAACAGTCTCAATACATAAATGGCCATGTGGTTACCCAGTGAGTACCTTAGAAATGCTTCCATATGGCTTAGAGTAAATGGGCATGTGGATGATGGTTGTATACTCAGTTGCATGTTGCACTGTGTTTATTATTATTATTGTAATTGATTTTGATAAAGTTCAACATCAATACTAAATACACAGAATATACTTTGAGAAAAGTCTCTCTGCTTAGCATAATCTTTGGGAGGCTCCATAGCCCAGTGGTTAGGCAACCCGCCTACAGTGCAGATGGTGATTACAGGGTCACAGGCTCGAATCCCAGGTTCAACTGGTGTTTGTAGTATTTGTCATTTTCCACCTGATAGTGCTAACAGTCTCAATACATAAATGGCCATGTGGTTACCCAGTGAGTACCTTAAAAATGCTTCCATATGGCTTAGAGTAAATGGGCATGTGGATGATGGTTGTATACTTAGTTGCATGTTGCACTGTGTTTATTATTATTATTGTAATTGATTTTGATAAAGTTCAAAATCAATACTAAATACACAGAATATACTTTGAGAAAAGTCTCTCTGCTTAGCACAATCTTTGGGAGGCTCCATAGCCCAGTGGTTAGGCATCCCACCTACAGGGCAGATGATGATTGCAGGGTCACAGGCTCGAATCCCAGGTTCAACTGGTGTTTGTAGTATTTGTCATTTTCCACCTGATAGTGCTAACAGTCTCAATACATAAATGGCCATGTGGTTCCCCAGTGAGTACCTTGGAAATGCTTCCATACGGCTTAGAATAAATGTGCGTGTGGATGATGGTTGGATGTTGCACTGTGTTTATTATTATTATTTTAATTAATTTTGTTAAAGTTCTACATCAATACTAAATACACAGAATATACTTTGAGAAAAGTCTCTCTGCTTAGCATAATCTTTGGGAGCCTCCATAGCCCAGTGCTTAGGCAACCTGCCTACAGTGCAGATGGTGATTGCAGGGTCAAAGGTTCGAATCCCAGGTTCAACTGGTGTTTGTAGTATTTGTCATTTTCCACCTGATAGTGCTAACAGTCTCAATACATAAATGGCCATGTGGTTACCCAGTGAGTACCTTAGAAATGCTTCCATATGGCTTAGAGTAAATGGGCATGTGGATGATGGTTGTATACTTAGTTGCATGTTGCACTGTGTTTATTATTATTATTGTAATTGATTTTGATAAAGTTCAACATCAATACTAAATACATAGAATATACTTTGAGAAAAGTCTCTCTGCTTAGCATAATCTTTGGGAGGCTCCATAGCCCAGTGGTTAGGCAACCCGCCTCCAGTGCAGATGGTGATTGCAGGGTCACAGGTTCGAATCCCAGGTTCAACTGGTGTTTGTAGTATATGTCATTTTCCACCTGATAGTGCTAACAGTCTCAATACGTAAATGGCCATGTGGTTCCCCAGTGAGTACCTTGGAAATGCTTCCATACAGCTTAGAATAAATGTGCGTGTGGATGATGGTTGGATGTTGCACTGTGTTTATTATTATTATTTTAATTGATTTTGTTAAAGTTGTACATCAATACTAAATACATAGAATATACTTTGAGAAAAGTCTCTCTGCTTAGCATAATCTTTGGGAGGCTCCATAGTCCAGTGGTTAGGCAACCCGCCTACAGTGCAGATGGTGATTGCAGGGTCACAGGTTCGAATCCCAGGTTCAACTGGTGTCTGTAGTATTTGTCATTTTCCACCTGATAGTGCTAACAGTCTCAATACATAAATGGCCATGTGGTTCCCCAGTGAGTACCTTGGAAATGCTTCCATATGGCTTAGAATAAATGTGCGTGTGGATGATGGTTGGATGTTGCACTGTGTTTATTATTTTTATTTTAATTGATTTTGTTAAAGTTCTACATCAATACTAAATACACAGAATATACTTTGAGAAAAGTCTCTCTGCTTAGCATAATCTTTGGAAGGCTCCATAGCCCAGTGGTTAGGCAACCCGCTTGCAGTGCAGATGGTGATTGCAGAATCACAGGTTTGAATCCCAGGTTCAACTGGTGTTTGTAGTATTTGTCATTTTCCACCTGATAGTGCTAACAGTCTCAATACATAAATGGCCATGTGGTTCCCCAGTGAGTACCTTGGAAATGCTTCCATACGGCTTAGAATAAATGTGCGTGTGGATGATGGTTGGATGTTGCACTGTGTTTATTATTATTATTTTAATTGATTTTGTTAAAGTTCTACATCAATACTAAATACACAGAATATACTTTGAGAAAAGTCTCTCTGCTTAGCATAATCTTTGGGAGCCTCCATAGCCCAGTGGTTAGGCAACCCGCCTACAGTGTAGATGGTGATTGTAGGGTCACAGGTTCGAATCCCAGGTTCAACTGGTGTTTGTAGTATTTGTCATTTTCCACCTGATAGTGCTAACAGTCTCAATACATAAATGGCCATGTGGTTACCCAGTGAGTACCTTAGAAATGCTTCCATATGGCTTAGAGTAAATGGGCATGTGTATGATGGTTGTATACTTAGTTGCATGTTGCACTGTGTTTATTATTATTATTGTAATTGATTTTGATAAAGTTCAACATCAATACTAAATACACAGAATATACTTTGAGAAAAGTCTCTCTGCTTAGCATAATCTTCGGGAGGCTCTATAGGCCAGTGGTTAGGCAACCCGCCTACAGTGCAGATGGTGATTGCAGGGTCACAGGTTCGAATCCCAGGTTCAACTGGTGTTTGTAGTATTTGTCATTTTCCACCTGATAGTGCTAACAGTCTCAATACATAAATGGCCATGTGGTTCCCCGGTGAGTACCTTGGAAATGCTTCCATACGGCTTAGAATAAATGTGCGTGTGGATGATGGTTGGATGTTGCACTGTGTTTATTATTATTATTATTATTTTAATTGATTTTGTTAAAGTTCTACATCAATACTAAATACACAGAATATACTTTGAGAAAAGTCTCTCTGCTTAGCATAATCTTTGGGAGGCTCCATAGCCCAGTGGTTAGGCAACCCGCCTACAGTGCAGATGGTGATTGCAGGGTCACAGGTTCGAATCCCAGGTTCAACTGGTGTTTGTAGTATTTGTCATTTTCCACCTGATAGTGCTAACAGTCTCAATACATAAATGGCCATGTGGTAACCCAGTGAGTACCTTAGAAATGCTTCCATATGGCTTCGAGTAAATGGGCATGTGGATGATGGTTGTATACTTAGTTGCATGTTGCACTGTGTTTATTATTATTATTGTAATTGATTTTGATAAAGTTCAACATCAATACTAAATACACAGAATATACTTTGAGAAAAGTCTCTCTGCTTAGCATAATCTTTGGGAGGCTCCATAGCCCAGTGGTTAGGCAACCCGCCTACAGTGCAGATGGTGATTACAGGGTCACAGGTTCGAATCCCAGGTTCAACTGGTGTTTGTAGTATTTGTCATTTTCCACCTGATAGTGCTAACAGTCTCAATACATAAATGGCCATGTGGTTACCCAGTGAGTACCTTAGAAATGCTTCCATATGGCTTAGAGTAAATGGGCATGTGGATGATGGTTGTATACTTAGTTGCATGTTGCACTGTGTTTATTATTATTATTGTAATTGATTTTGATAAAGTTCAACATCAATACTAAATACACAGAATATACTTTGAGAAAAGTCTCTCTGCTTAGCATAATCTTTGGGAGGCTCCATAACCCAGTGGTTAGGCAACCCGCCAACAGTGCAGATGGTGATTGCAGGGTCACAGGTTCGAATCCCAGGTTCAACTGGTGTTTGTAGTATTTGTTATTTTCCACCTGATAGTGCTAACAGTCTCAATACATAAATGGCCATGTGGTTCCCCAGTGAGTACCTTGGAAATGCTTCCATACGGCTTAGAATAAATGTGCGTGTGGATGATGGTTGGATGTTGCACTGTGTTTATTATTATTATTTTAATTGATTTTGTTAAAGTTCTACATCAATACTAAATGCACAGAATATACTTTGAGAAAAGTCTCTCTGCTTAGCATAATCTTTGGGAGCCTCCATAGCCCAGTGGTTAGGCAACCCGCCTACAGTGCAGATGGTGATTGCAGGGTCACAGGTTCGAATCCCAGGTTCAACTGGTGTTTGTAGTATTTGTCATTTTCCACCTGATAGTGCTAACAGTCTCAATACATAAATGGCCATGTGGTTACCCAGTGAGTACCTTAGAAATGCTTCCATATGGCTTAGAGTAAATGGGCATGTGGATGATGGTTGTATACTTAGTTGCATGTTGCACTGTGTTTATTATTATTGTAATTGATTTTGATATAGTTCAACATCAATACTAAATACACAGAATATACTTTGAGAAAAGTCTCTCTGCTTAGCATGATCTTTGGGAGGCTCCATAGGCCAGTGGTTAGGCAACCCACCTACAGTGCAGATGGTGACTTCAGGGTCACAGGTTAGAATCCCAGGTTCAACTGGTGTTTGTAGTATTTGTCATTTTCCACCTGATAGTGCTAACAGTCTCAATACATAAATGGCCATGTGGTTACCCAGTGAGTACCTTAGAAATGCTTCCATATGGCTTAGAGTAAATGGGCATGTGGATGATGGTTGTATACTTAGTTGCATGTTGCACTGTGTTTATTATTATTATTGTAATTGATTTTGATAAAGTTCAACATCAATACTAAATACACAGAATATACTTTGAGAAAAGTCTCTCTGCTTAGCATAATCTTCGGGAGGCTCCATAGCCCAGTGGTTAGGCAACCCGCCTACAGTGCAGATGGTGATTGCAGGGTCACAAGTTCGAATCCCAGGTTCAACTGGTGTTTGCAGTATTTGTCATTTTCCACCTGATAGTGCTAACAGTCTCAATACATAAATGGCCATGTGGTTCCCCAGTGAGTACCTTGGAAATGCTTCCATACGGCTTAGAATAAATGTGCGTGTGGATGATGGTTGGATGTTGCACTGTGTTTATTATTATTATTATTTTAATTGATTTTGTTAAAGTTCTACATCAATACTAAATACACAGAATATACTTTGAGAAAAGTCTCTCTGCTTAGCATAATCTTTGGGAGGCTCCATAGGCCAGTGGTTAGGCAACCCGCCTACAGCGCAGATGGTGATTTCAGGGTCACAGGTTCGAATCCCAGGTTCAACTGGTGTTTGTAGTATTTGTCATTTTCCACCTGATAGTGCTAACAGTCTCAATACATAAATGGCCATGTGGTTCCCCAGTGAGTACCTTGGAAATGCTTCCATATGGCTTAGAATAAATGTGCGTGTGGATGATGGTTGGATGTTGCACTGTGTTTATTATTATTATTTTAATTGATTTTGTTAAAGTTCTACATCAATACTAAATACACAGAATATACTTTGAGAAAAGTCTCTCTGCTTAGCATAATCTTCGGGAGGCTCCATAGGCCAGTGGTTAGGCAACCCGCCTACAGTGCAGATGGTGATTGCAGGGTCACAGGTTCGAATCCCAGGTTCAACTGGTGTTTGTAGTATTTGTCATTTTCCACCTGATAGTGCTAACAGTCTCAATACATAAATGGCCATGTGGTTACCCAGTGAGTACCTTAGAAATGCTTCCATATGGCTTAGAGTAAATGGGCATGTGGATGATGGTTGTATACTTAGTTGCATGTTGCACTGTGTTTATTATTATTATTGTAATTGATTTTGATAAAGTTCAACATCAATACTAAATACACAGAATATACTTTGAGAAAAGTCTCTCTGCTTAGCATAATCTTTGCGAGGCTCCATAGCCCAGTGGTTAGGTAACTTCCTACAGTGCAGATGGTGATTACAGGGTCACAGGTTCGAATCCCAGGTTCAACTGGTGTTTGTAGTATTTGTCATTTTCCACCTGATAGTGCTAACAGTCTCAATACATAAATGGCCATGTGGTTACCCAGTGAGTACGTTAAAAATGCTTCCATATGGCTTAGAGTAAATGGGCATGTGGATGATGGTTGTATACTTAGTTGCATGTTGCACTGTGTTTATTATTATTATTGTAATTGATTTTGATAAAGTTCAAAATCAATACTAAATACACAGAATATACTTTGAGAAAAGTCTCTCTGCTTAGCACAATCTTTGGGAGGCTCCATAGCCCAGTGGTTAGGCAACCCACCTACAGGGCAGATGATGATTGCAGGGTCACAGGCTCGAATCCCAGGTTCAACTGGTGTTTGTAGTATTTGTTATTTTCCACCTGATAGTGCTAACAGTCTCAATACATAAATGGCCATGTGGTTCCCCAGTGAGTACCTTGGAAATGCTTCCATATGGCTTAGAATAAATGTGCGTGTGGATGATGGTTGGATGTTGCACTGTGTTTATTATTATTATTGTAATTGATTTTGATAAAGTTCAACATCAATACTAAATACACAGAATATACTTTGAGAAAAGTCTCTCTGCTTAGCATAATCTTTGGAAGGCTCCATAGCCCAGTGGTTAGGCAACCCGCCTGCAGTGCAGATGGTGATTGCAGGATCACAGGTTCGAATCCCAGGTTCAACTGGTGTTTGTAATATTTGTCATTTTCCACCTGATAGTGCTAACAGTCTCAATACATAAATGGCCATGTGGTTCCCCAGTGAGTACCTTGGAAATGCTTCCATACGGCTTAGAATAAATGTGCGTGTGGATGATGGTTGGATGTTGCACTGTGTTTATTATTATTATTTTAATTGATTTTGTTAAAGTTCTACATCAATACTAAATACACAGAATATACTTTGAGAAAAGTCTCTCTGCTTAGCATAATCTTTGGGAGCCTCCATAGCCCAGTGGTTAGGCAACCCGCCTACAGTGTAGATGGTGATTGCAGGGTCACAGGTTCGAATCCTAGGTTCAACTGGTGTTTGTAGTATTTGTCATTTTCCACCTGATAGTGCTAACAGTCTCAATACATAAATGGCCATGTGGTTACCCAGTGAGTACCTTAGAAATGCTTCCATATGGCTTAGAGTAAATGGGCATGTGTATGATGGTTGTATACTTAGTTGCATGTTGCACTGTGTTTATTATTATTATTGTAATTGATTTTGATAAAGTTCAACATCAATACAAAATACACAGAATATACTTTGAGAAAAGTCTCTCTGCTTAGCATAATCTTTGGGAGGCTCCATAGCCCAGTGGTTAGGCAACCCGCCTACAGTGCAGATGGTGATTGCAGGGTCACAGGTTCGAATCCCAGGTTCAACTGGTGTTTGTAGTATTTGTCATTTTCCACCTGATAGTGCTAACAGTCTCAATACATAAATGGCCATGTGGTTCCCCAGTGAGTACCTTGGAAATGCTTCCATACGGCTTAGAATAAATGTGCGTGTGGATGATGGTTGGATGTTGCACTGTGTTTATTATTATTATTATTTTAATTGATTTTGTTAAAGTTCTACATCAATACTAAATACACAGAATATACTTTGAGAAAAGTCTCTCTGCTTAGCATAATCTTTGGGAGGCTCCATAGCCCAGTGGTTAGGCAACCCGCCTACAGTGCAGATGGTGATTGCAGGGTCACAGGTTCGAATCCCAGGTTCAACTGGTGTTTGTAGTATTTGTCATTTTCCACCTGATAGTGCTAACAGTCTCAATACATAAATGGCCATGTGGTAACCCAGTGAGTACCTTAGAAATGCTTCCATATGGCTTCGAGTAAATGGGCATGTGGATGATGGTTGTATACTTAGTTGCATGTTGCACTGTGTTTATTATTATTGTAATTGATTTTGGTAAAGTTCAACATCAATACTAAATACACAGAATATACTTTGAGAAAAGTTTCTCTGCTTAGCATAATCTTTGGGAGGTTCCATAGGCCTGTGGTTAGGCAACCCGCCTACAGTACAGATGGTGATTGCAGGGTCACAGGTTCGAATCCCAGGTTCAACTGGTGTTTGTAGTATTTGTCATTTTCCACCTGATAGTGCTAACAGTCTCAATACATAAATGGCCATGTGGTTACCCAGTGAGTACCTAAGAAATGCTTCCATATGGCTTAGAGTAAATGGGCATGTGGATGATGGTTGTATACTTAGTTGCATGTTGCACTGTGTTTATTATTATTATTGTAATTGATTTTGATAAAGTTCAACATCAATACTAAATACATAGAATATACTTTGAGAAAAGTCTCTCTGCTTAGCATAATCTTTGGGAGGCTCCATAGCCCAGTGGTTAGGCAACCCACCTACAGTGCAGATGGTGATTGCAGGGTCAGAGGTTCGAATCCCAGGTTCAACTGGTGTTTGTAGTATTTGTCATTTTCCACCTGATAGTGCTAACAGTCTCAATACGTAAATGGCCATGTGGTTCCCCAGTGAGTACCTTGGAAATGCTTCCATACGGCTTAGAATAAATGTGCGTGTGGATGATGGTTGGATGTTGCACTGTGTTTATTATTATTATTTTAATTGATTTTGTTAAAGTTCTACATCAATACTAAATACACAGAATATACTTTGAGAAAAGTCTCTCTGCTTAGCATAATCTTTGGGAGGCTCCATAGCCCAATGGCTAGGCAACCCACCTACAGTGCAGATGGTGATTGCAGGGTCACAGGTTCGAATCCCAGGTTCAACTGGTGTTTGTAGTATTTGTCATTTTCCACCTGATAGTGCTAACAGTCTCAATACATAAATGGCCATGTGGTTCCCCAGTGAGTACCTTGGAAATGCTTCCATACGGCTTAGAATAAATGTGCGTGTGGATGATGGTTGGATGTTGCACTGTGTTTATTATTATTATTTTAATTGATTTTGTTAAAGTTCTACATCAATACTAAATACATAGAATATACTTTGAGAAAAGTCTCTCTGCTTAGCATAATCTTCGGGAGGCTCCATAGCCCAGTGGATAGGCAACCCGCCTACAGTGCAGATGGTGATTGCAGGGTCACAGGTTCGAATCCCAGGTTCAACTGGTGTTTGTAGTATTTGTCATTTTCCACCTGATAGTGCTAACAGTCTCAATACATAAATGGCCATGTGGTTCCCCAGTGAGTACCTTGGAAATGCTTCCATATGGCTTAGAATAAATGTGCGTGTGTATGATGGTTGGATGTTGCACTGTGTTTATTATTTTTATTTTAATTGATTTTGTTAAAGTTCTACATCAATACTAAATACACAGAATATACTTTGAGAAAAGTCTCTCTGCTTAGCATAATCTTTGGAAGGCTCCATAACCCAGTGGTTAGGCAACCCGCCTGCAGTGCAGATGGTGATTGCAGGATCACAGGTTCGGATCCCAGGTTCAACTGGTGTTTGTAGTATTTGTCATTTTCCACCTGATAGTGCTAACAGTCTCAAAACATAAATGGCCATGTAGTTCCCCAGTGAGTACCTTGGAAATGCTTCCATACGGCTTAGAATAAATGTGCGTGTGGATGATGGTTGGATGTTGCACTGTGTTTATTATTATTATTTTAATTGATTTTGTTAAAGTTCTACATCAATACTAAATACACAGAATATACTTTGAGAAAAGTCTCTCTGCTTAGCATAATCTTTGGGAGCCTCCATAGCCCAGTGGTTAGGCAACCCGCCTACAGTGTAGATGGTGATTGCAGGGTCACAGGTTCGAATCCCAGGTTCAACTGGTGTTTGTAGTATCTGTCATTTTCCACTTGATAGTGCTAACAGTCTCAATACATAAATGGCCATGTGGTTACCCAGTGAGTACCTTAGAAATGCTTCCATATGGCTTAGAGTAAATGGGCATGTGTATGATGGTTGTATACTTAGTTGCATGTTGCACTGTGTTTATTATTATTATTGTAATTGATTTTGATAAAGTTCATCATCAATACTAAATACACAGAATATACTTTGAGAAAAGTCTCTCTGCTTAGCATAATCTTCGGGAGGCTCCATAGCCCAGTGGTTAGGCAACCCGCCTACAGTGCAGATGGTGATTGCAGGGTCACAGGTTCGAATCCCAGGTTCAACTGGTGTTTGTAGTATTTGTCATTTTCCACCTGATAGTGCTAACAGTCTCAATACATAAATGGCCATGTGGTTCCCCAGTGAGTACCTTGGAAATGCTTCCATACGGCTTAGAATAAATGTGCGTGTGGATGATGGTTGGATGTTGCACTGTGTTTATTATTATTATTATTTTAATTGATTTTGTTAAAGTTCTACATCAATACTAAATACACAGAATATACTTTGAGAAAAGTCTCTCTGCTTAGCATAATCTTTGGGAGGCTCCATAGCCCAGTGGTTAGGCAACCCGACTACAGTGCAGATGGTGATTGCAGGGTCACAGGTTCGAATCCCAGGTTCAACTAGTGTTTACAGTATTTGTCATTTTCCACCTGATAGTGCTAACAGTCTCAATACATAAATGGCCATGTGGTTCCCCAGTGAGTACCTTGGAAATGCTTCCATACGGCTTAGAATAAATGTGCGTGTGGATGATGGTTGGATGTTGCACTGTGTTTATTATTTTTATTATTTTAATTGATTTTGTTAAAGTTCTACATCAATACTAAATACACAGAATATACTTTGAGAAAAGTCTCTCTGCTTAGCATAATCTTTGGAAGGCTCCATAGCCCAGTGGTTAGGCAACCCGCCTGCAGTGCAGATGGTGATTGCAGGATCACAGGTTCGGATCCCAGGTTCAACTGGTGTTTGTAGTATTTGTCATTTTCCACCTGATAGTGCTAACAGTCTCAAAACATAAATGGCCATGTAGTTCCCCAGTGAGTACCTTGGAAATGCTTCCATACGGCTTAGAATAAATGTGCGTGTGGATGATGGTTGGATGTTGCACTGTGTTTATTATTATTATTTTAATTGATTTTGTTAAAGTTCTACATCAATACTAAATACACAGAATATACTTTGAGAAAAGTCTCTCTGCTTAGCATAATCTTTGGGAGACTCCATAGCCCAGTGGTTAGGCAACCCGCCTACAGTGTAGATGGTGATTGCAGGGTCACAGGTTCGAATCCCAGGTTCAACTGGTGTTTGTAGTATCTGTCATTTTCCACTTGATAGTGCTAACAGTCTCAATACATAAATGGCCATGTGGTTACCCAGTGAGTACCTTAGAAATGCTTCCATATGGCTTAGAGTAAATGGGCATGTGTATGATGGTTGTATACTTAGTTGCATGTTGCACTGTGTTTATTATTATTATTGTAATTGATTTTGATAAAGTTCATCATCAATACTAAATACACAGAATATACTTTGAGAAAAGTCTCTCTGCTTAGCATAATCTTCGGGAGGCTCCATAGCCCAGTGGTTAGGCAACCCGCCTACAGTGCAGATGGTGATTGCAGGGTCACAGGTTCGAATCCCAGGTTCAACTGGTGTTTGTAGTATTTGTCATTTTCCACCTGATAGTGCTAACAGTCTCAATACATAAATGGCCATGTGGTTCCCCAGTGAGTACCTTGGAAATGCTTCCATACGGCTTAGAATAAATGTGCGTGTGGATAATGGTTGGATGTTGCACTGTGTTTATTATTATTATTATTTTAATTGATTTTGTTAAAGTTCTACATCAATACTAAATACACCGAATATACTTTGAGAAAAGTCTCTCTGCTTAGCATAATCTTTGGGAGGCTCCATAGCCCAGTGGTTAGGCAACCCGCCTACAGTGCAGATGGTGATTGCAGGGTCACAGGTTCGAATCCCAGGTTCAACTAGTGTTTATAGTATTTGTCATTTTCCACCTGATAGTGCTAACAGTCTCAATACATAAATGGCCATGTGGTTCCCCAGTGAGTACCTTGGAAATGCTTCCATACGGCTTAGAATAAATGTGCGTGTGGATGATGGTTGGATGTTGCACTGTGTTTATTATTATTATTATTTTAATTGATTTTGTTAAAGTTCTACATCAATACTAAATACACAGAATATACTTTGAGAAAAGTCTCTCTGCTTAGCATAATCTTTGGAAGGCTCCATAGCCCAGTGGTTAGGCAACCCGCCTTCAGTGCAGATGGTGATTGCAGGGTCACAGGTTCGAATCCCAGGTTCAACTGGTGTTTGTAGTATTTGTCATTTTCCACCTGATAGTGCTAACAGTCTCAATACATAAATGGCCATGTGGTAACCCAGTGAGTACCTTAGAAATGCTTCCATATGGCTTCGAGTAAATGGGCATGTGGATGATGGTTGTATACTTAGTTGCATGTTGCACTGTGTTTATTATTATTGTAATTGATTTTGATAAAGTTCAACATCAATACTAAATACACAGAATATACTTTGAGAAAAGTCTCTCTGCTTAGCATAATCTTCGGGAGGCTCCATAGGCCAGTGGTTAGGCAACCCGCCTACAGTGCAGATGGTGATTTCAGGGTCACAGGTTCGAATCCCAGGTTCAACTGGTGTTTGTAGTATTTGTCATTTTCCACCTGATAGTGCTAACAGTCTCAATACATAAATGGCCATGTGGTTACCCAGTGAGTACCTTAGAAATGCTTCCATATGGCTTAGAGCAGGCCTGGCCAACCTGTGGCTCTCCAGATGTAGTGAAACTACACATCCCAGCATGCCTTGCCACAGTTTTAGCATTCCCTAATAGCAAAACTGTGGCAAGGCATGATGGGACTTGTAGTTTCACAACAGCTGGAGAGCCACAGGTTGGCCAGGCCTGGCTTAGAGTAAATGGGCATGTGGATTATGGTTGTATACTTAGTTGCATGTTGCACTGTGTTTATTATTATTATTGTAATTGATTTTGATAAAGTTCAACATCAATACTAAATACACAGAATATACTTTGAGAAAAGTCTCTCTGCTTAGCATAATCTTTGGGAGGCTCCATAGCCCACTGGTTAGGCAACCCGCCTACAGTGCAGATGGTGATTGCAGGGTCACAGGTTTGAATCCCAGGTACAACTGGTGTTTGTAGTATTTGTCATTTTCCACCTGATAGTGCTAACAGTCTCAATACGTAAATGGCCATGTGGTTCCCCAGTGAGTACCTTGGAAATGCTTCCATACGGCTTAGAATAAATGTGCGTGTGGATGATGGTTGGATGTTGCACTGTGTTTATTATTATTATTTTAATTGATTTTGTTAAAGTTCTACATCAATACTAAATACACAGAATATACTTTGAGAAAAGTCTCTCTGCTTAGCATAATCTTTGGGAGGCTCCATAGCCCAAAGGCTAGGCAACCCACCTTCAGTGCAGATGGTGATTGCAGGGTCACAGGTTCGAATCCCTGGTTCAACTGGTGTTTGTAGTATTTGTCATTTTCCACCTGATAGTGCTAACAGTCTCAATACATAAATGGCCATGTGGTTCCCCAGTGAGTACCTTGGAAATGTTTCCATACGGCTTAGCATAAATGTGCGTGTGGATGATGGTTGGATGTTGCACTGTGTTTATTATTATTATTTTAATTGATTTTGTTAAAGTTCTACATCAATACTAAATACACAGAATATACTTTGAGAAAAGTTTCTCTGCTTAGAATAATCTTTGGGAGGTTCCATAGGCCAGTGGTTAGGCAACCCGCCTACAGTACAGATGGTGATTGCAGGGTCACAGGTTCGAATCCCAGGTTCAACTGGTGTTTGTAGTATTTGTCATTTTCCACCTGATAGTGCTAACAGTCTCAATACATAAATGGCCATGTGGTTACCCAGTGAGTACCTTAGAAATGCTTCCATACGGCTTAGAGTAATTGGGCATGTGGATGATGGTTGTATACTTAGTTGCATGTTGCACTGTGTTTATTATTATTATTGTAATTGATTTTGATAAAGTTCAACATCAATACTAAATACATAGAATATAATTTGAGAAAAGTCTCTCTGCTTAGCATAATCTTTGGGAGGCTCCATAGCCCAGTGGTTAGGCAACCCGCCTACAGTGCAGATGGTGATTGCAGGGTCACAGGTTCGAATCCCAGGTTCAACTGGTGTTTGTAGTATTTGTCATTTTCCACCTGATAGTGCTAACAGTCTCAATACATAAATGGCCATGTGGTTCCCCAGTGAGTACCTTGGAAATGCTTCCATACGGCTTAGAATAAATGTGCGTGTGGATGATGGTTGGATGTTGCACTGTGTTTATTATTTTTATTTTTATTGATTTTGTTAAAGTTCTACATCAATACTAAATACACAGAATATACTTTGAGAAAAGTCTCTCTGCTTAGCATAATCTTTGGGAGGCTCCATAGCCCAATGGCTAGGCAACCCACCTACAGTGCAGATGGTGATTGCAGGGTCACAGGTTCGAATCCTAGGTTCAACTGGTGTTTGTAGTATTTGTCATTTTCCACCTGATAGTGCTAACAGTCTCAATACATAAATGGCCATGTGGTTCCCCAGTGAGTACCTTGGAAATGCTTCCATACGGCTTAGAATAAATGTGCGTGTGGATGATGGTTGGATGTTGCACTGTGTTTATTATTATTATTTTAATTGATTTTGTTAAAGTTCTACATCAATACTAAATACACAGAATATACTTTGAGAAAAGTCTCTCTGCTTAGCATAATGTTGCACTGTTTATTATTATTATTTTAATTGATTTTGTTAAAGTTCTACATCAATACTAAATACACAGAATATACTTTGAGAAAAGTCTCTCTGCTTAGCATAATCTTTGGGAGCCTCCATAGCCCAGTGGTTAGGCAACCCGCCTACAGTGCAGATGGTGATTACAGGGTCACAGGTTCAAATCCCAGGTTCAACTGGTGTTTGTAGTATTTGTCATTTTCCACCTGATAGTGCTAACAGTCTCAATACATAAATGGCCATGTGGTTACCCAGTGAGTACCTTAGAAATGCTTCCATATGGCTTAGAGTAAATGGGCATGTGGATGATGGTTGTATACTTAGTTGCATGTTGCACTGTGTTTATTATTATTATTGTAATTGATTTTGATAAAGTTCAACATCAATACTAAATACACAGAATATACTTTGAGAAAAGTCTCTCTGCTTAGCATAATCTTTGGGAGTCTCCATAGCCCACTGGTTAGGCAACCCGCCTACAGTGCAGATGATGATTGCAGGGTCACAGGTTCAAATCCCAGGTTCAACTGGTGTTCGTAATATTTGTCATTTTCCACCTGATAGTGGAAACAGTCTCAATACATAAATGGCCATGTGGTTCCCCAGTGAGTACCTTGGAAATGCTTCCATACGGCTTAGAATAAATGTGCGTGTGGATGATGGTTGGATGTTGCACTGTGTTTATTATTATTATTTTAATTGATTTTGTTAAAGTTCTACATCAATACTAAATGCACAGAATATACTTTGAGAAAAGTCTCTCTGCTTAGCATAATCTTTGGGAGCCTCCATAGCCCAGTGGTTAGGCAACCCGCCTACAGTGCAGATGGTGATTGCAGGGTCACAGGTTCGAATCCCAGGTTCAACTGGTGTTTGTAGTATTTGTTATTTTCCACCTGTTAGTGCTAACAGTCTCAATACATAAATGGCCATGTGGTTACCCAGTGAGTACCTTAGAAATGCTTCCATATGGCTTAGAGTAAATGGGCATGTGGATGATGGTTGTATACTTAGTTGCATGTTGCACTGTGTTTATTATTATTGTAATTGATTTTGATAAAGTTCAACATCAATACTAAATACACAGAATATACTTTGAGAAAAGTCTCTCTGCTTAGCATAATCCTCGGGAGGCTCCATAGCCCAGTGGTTAGGCAACCCGCCTACAGTGCAGATGGTGATTGCAGGGTCACAAGTTCGAATCCCAGGTTCAACTGGTGTTTGCAGTATTTGTCATTTTCCACCTGATAGTGCTAACAGTCTCAATACATAAATGGCCATGTGGTTCCCCAGTGAGTACCTTGGAAATGCTTCCATACGGCTTAGAATAAATGTGCGTGTGGATGATGGTTGGATGTTGCACTGTGTTTATTATTATTATTATTTTAATTGATTTTGTTAAAGTTCTACATCAATACTAAATACACAGAATATACTTTGAGAAAAGTCTCTCTGCTTAGCATAATCTTTGGGAGGCTCCATAGGCCAGTGGTTAGGCAACCCGCCTACAGCGCAGATGGTGATTTCAGGGTCACAGGTTCGAATCCCAGGTTCAACTGGTGTTTGTAGTATTTGTCATTTTCCACCTGATAGTGCTAACAGTCTCAATACATAAATGGCCATGTGGTTCCCCAGTGAGTACCTTGGAAATGCTTCCATACGGCTTAGAATAAATGTGCGTGTGGATGATGGTTGGATGTTGCACTGTGTTTATTATTATTATTTTAATTGATTTTGTTAAAGTTCTACATCAATACTAAATACACAGAATATACTTTGAGAAAAGTCTCTCTGCTTAGCATAATCTTTGGGAGCCTCCATAGCCCAGTGGTTAGGCAACCCGCCTACAGTGTAGATGGTGATTGCAGGGTCACAGGTTCGAATCCCAGGTTCAACTGGTGTTTGTAGTATTTGTCATTTTCCACTTGATAGTGCTAACAGTCTCAATACATAAATGGCCATGTGGTTACCCAGTGAGTACCTTAGAAATGCTTCCATATGGCTTAGAGTAAATGGGCATGTGTATGATGGTTGTATACTTAGTTGCATGTTGCACTGTGTTTATTATTATTATTGTAATTGATTTTGATAAAGTTCATCATCAATACTAAATACACAGAATATACTTTGAGAAAAGTCTCTCTGCTTAGCATAATCTTCGGGAGGCTCCATAGCCCAGTGGTTAGGCAACCCGCCTACAGTGCAGATGGTGATTGCAGGGTCACAGGTTCGAATCCCAGGTTCAACTGGTGTTTGTAGTATTTGTCATTTTCCACCTGATAGTGCTAACAGTCTCAATACATAAATGGCCATGTGGTTCCCCAGTGAGTACCTTGGAAATGCTTCCATACGGCTTAGAATAAATGTGCGTGTGGATGATGGTTGGATGTTGCACTGTGTTTATTATTATTATTATTTTAATTGATTTTGTTAAAGTTCTACATCAATACTAAATACACAGAATATACTTTGAGAAAAGTCTCTCTGCTTAGCATAATCTTTGGGAGGCTCCATAGCCCAGTGGTTAGGCAACCCGACTACAGTGCAGATGGTGATTGCAGGGTCACAGGTTCGAATCCCAGGTTCAACTAGTGTTTACAGTATTTGTCATTTTCCACCTGATAGTGCTAACAGTCTCAATACATAAATGGCCATGTGGTTCCCCAGTGAGTACCTTG
The DNA here is from genome assembly GCF_028390025.1 of Pseudophryne corroboree. Taxonomy (NCBI): domain Eukaryota; kingdom Metazoa; phylum Chordata; class Amphibia; order Anura; family Myobatrachidae; genus Pseudophryne; species Pseudophryne corroboree. Next base: position 68,939,268 of record NC_086453.1, read on the forward strand.
GAAATGCTTCCATACGGCTTAGAATAAATGTGCGTGTGGATGATGGTTGGATGTTGCACTGTGTTTATTATTTTTATTATTTTAATTGATTTTGTTAAAGTTCTACATCAATACTAAATACACAGAATATACTTTGAGAAAAGTCTCTCTGCTTAGCATAATCTTTGGAAGGCTCCATAGCCCAGTGGTTAGGCAACCCGCCTGCAGTGCAGATGGTGATTGCAGGATCACAGGTTCGGATCCCAGGTTCAACTGGTGTTTGTAGTATTTGTCATTTTCCACCTGATAGTGCTAACAGTCTCAAAACATAAATGGCCATGTAGTTCCCCAGTGAGTACCTTGGAAATGCTTCCATACGGCTTAGAATAAATGTGCGTGTGGATGATGGTTGGATGTTGCACTGTGTTTATTATTATTATTTTAATTGATTTTGTTAAAGTTCTACATCAATACTAAATACACAGAATATACTTTGAGAAAAGTCTCTCTGCTTAGCATAATCTTTGGGAGACTCCATAGCCCAGTGGTTAGGCAACCCGCCTACAGTGTAGATGGTGATTGCAGGGTCACAGGTTCGAATCCCAGGTTCAACTGGTGTTTGTAGTATCTGTCATTTTCCACTTGATAGTGCTAACAGTCTCAATACATAAATGGCCATGTGGTTACCCAGTGAGTACCTTAGAAATGCTTCCATATGGCTTAGAGTAAATGGGCATGTGTATGATGGTTGTATACTTAGTTGCATGTTGCACTGTGTTTATTATTATTATTGTAATTGATTTTGATAAAGTTCATCATCAATACTAAATACACAGAATATACTTTGAGAAAAGTCTCTCTGCTTAGCATAATCTTCGGGAGGCTCCATAGCCCAGTGGTTAGGCAACCCGCCTACAGTGCAGATGGTGATTGCAGGGTCACAGGTTCGAATCCCAGGTTCAACTGGTGTTTGTAGTATTTGTCATTTTCCACCTGATAGTGCTAACAGTCTCAATACATAAATGGCCATGTGGTTCCCCAGTGAGTACCTTGGAAATGCTTCCATACGGCTTAGAATAAATGTGCGTGTGGATAATGGTTGGATGTTGCACTGTGTTTATTATTATTATTATTTTAATTGATTTTGTTAAAGTTCTACATCAATACTAAATACACCGAATATACTTTGAGAAAAGTCTCTCTGCTTAGCATAATCTTTGGGAGGCTCCATAGCCCAGTGGTTAGGCAACCCGCCTACAGTGCAGATGGTGATTGCAGGGTCACAGGTTCGAATCCCAGGTTCAACTAGTGTTTATAGTATTTGTCATTTTCCACCTGATAGTGCTAACAGTCTCAATACATAAATGGCCATGTGGTTCCCCAGTGAGTACCTTGGAAATGCTTCCATACGGCTTAGAATAAATGTGCGTGTGGATGATGGTTGGATGTTGCACTGTGTTTATTATTATTATTATTTTAATTGATTTTGTTAAAGTTCTACATCAATACTAAATACACAGAATATACTTTGAGAAAAGTCTCTCTGCTTAGCATAATCTTTGGAAGGCTCCATAGCCCAGTGGTTAGGCAACCCGCCTTCAGTGCAGATGGTGATTGCAGGGTCACAGGTTCGAATCCCAGGTTCAACTGGTGTTTGTAGTATTTGTCATTTTCCACCTGATAGTGCTAACAGTCTCAATACATAAATGGCCATGTGGTAACCCAGTGAGTACCTTAGAAATGCTTCCATATGGCTTCGAGTAAATGGGCATGTGGATGATGGTTGTATACTTAGTTGCATGTTGCACTGTGTTTATTATTATTGTAATTGATTTTGATAAAGTTCAACATCAATACTAAATACACAGAATATACTTTGAGAAAAGTCTCTCTGCTTAGCATAATCTTCGGGAGGCTCCATAGGCCAGTGGTTAGGCAACCCGCCTACAGTGCAGATGGTGATTTCAGGGTCACAGGTTCGAATCCCAGGTTCAACTGGTGTTTGTAGTATTTGTCATTTTCCACCTGATAGTGCTAACAGTCTCAATACATAAATGGCCATGTGGTTACCCAGTGAGTACCTTAGAAATGCTTCCATATGGCTTAGAGCAGGCCTGGCCAACCTGTGGCTCTCCAGATGTAGTGAAACTACACATCCCAGCATGCCTTGCCACAGTTTTAGCATTCCCTAATAGCAAAACTGTGGCAAGGCATGATGGGACTTGTAGTTTCACAACAGCTGGAGAGCCACAGGTTGGCCAGGCCTGGCTTAGAGTAAATGGGCATGTGGATTATGGTTGTATACTTAGTTGCATGTTGCACTGTGTTTATTATTATTATTGTAATTGATTTTGATAAAGTTCAACATCAATACTAAATACACAGAATATACTTTGAGAAAAGTCTCTCTGCTTAGCATAATCTTTGGGAGGCTCCATAGCCCACTGGTTAGGCAACCCGCCTACAGTGCAGATGGTGATTGCGGGGTCACAGGTTTGAATCCCAGGTACAACTGGTGTTTGTAGTATTTGTCATTTTCCACCTGATAGTGCTAACAGTCTCAATACGTAAATGGCCATGTGGTTCCCCAGTGAGTACCTTGGAAATGCTTCCATACGGCTTAGAATAAATGTGCGTGTGGATGATGGTTGGATGTTGCACTGTGTTTATTATTATTATTTTAATTGATTTTGTTAAAGTTCTACATCAATACTAAATACACAGAATATACTTTGAGAAAAGTCTCTCTGCTTAGCATAATCTTTGGGAGGCTCCATAGCCCAAAGGCTAGGCAACCCACCTTCAGTGCAGATGGTGATTGCAGGGTCACAGGTTCGAATCCCTGGTTCAACTGGTGTTTGTAGTATTTGTCATTTTCCACCTGATAGTGCTAACAGTCTCAATACATAAATGGCCATGTGGTTCCCCAGTGAGTACCTTGGAAATGTTTCCATACGGCTTAGCATAAATGTGCGTGTGGATGATGGTTGGATGTTGCACTGTGTTTATTATTATTATTTTAATTGATTTTGTTAAAGTTCTACATCAATACTAAATACACAGAATATACTTTGAGAAAAGTTTCTCTGCTTAGAATAATCTTTGGGAGGTTCCATAGGCCAGTGGTTAGGCAACCCGCCTACAGTACAGATGGTGATTGCAGGGTCACAGGTTCGAATCCCAGGTTCAACTGGTGTTTGTAGTATTTGTCATTTTCCACCTGATAGTGCTAACAGTCTCAATACATAAATGGCCATGTGGTTACCCAGTGAGTACCTTAGAAATGCTTCCATACGGCTTAGAGTAATTGGGCATGTGGATGATGGTTGTATACTTAGTTGCATGTTGCACTGTGTTTATTATTATTATTGTAATTGATTTTGATAAAGTTCAACATCAATACTAAATACATAGAATATAATTTGAGAAAAGTCTCTCTGCTTAGCATAATCTTTGGGAGGCTCCATAGCCCAGTGGTTAGGCAACCCGCCTACAGTGCAGATGGTGATTGCAGGGTCACAGGTTCGAATCCCAGGTTCAACTGGTGTTTGTAGTATTTGTCATTTTCCACCTGATAGTGCTAACAGTCTCAATACATAAATGGCCATGTGGTTCCCCAGTGAGTACCTTGGAAATGCTTCCATACGGCTTAGAATAAATGTGCGTGTGGATGATGGTTGGATGTTGCACTGTGTTTATTATTTTTATTTTTATTGATTTTGTTAAAGTTCTACATCAATACTAAATACACAGAATATACTTTGAGAAAAGTCTCTCTGCTTAGCATAATCTTTGGGAGGCTCCATAGCCCAATGGCTAGGCAACCCACCTACAGTGCAGATGGTGATTGCAGGGTCACAGGTTCGAATCCTAGGTTCAACTGGTGTTTGTAGTATTTGTCATTTTCCACCTGATAGTGCTAACAGTCTCAATACATAAATGGCCATGTGGTTCCCCAGTGAGTACCTTGGAAATGCTTCCATACGGCTTAGAATAAATGTGCGTGTGGATGATGGTTGGATGTTGCACTGTGTTTATTATTATTATTTTAATTGATTTTGTTAAAGTTCTACATCAATACTAAATACACAGAATATACTTTGAGAAAAGTCTCTCTGCTTAGCATAATGTTGCACTGTTTATTATTATTATTTTAATTGATTTTGTTAAAGTTCTACATCAATACTAAATACACAGAATATACTTTGAGAAAAGTCTCTCTGCTTAGCATAATCTTTGGGAGCCTCCATAGCCCAGTGGTTAGGCAACCCGCCTACAGTGCAGATGGTGATTACAGGGTCACAGGTTCAAATCCCAGGTTCAACTGGTGTTTGTAGTATTTGTCATTTTCCACCTGATAGTGCTAACAGTCTCAATACATAAATGGCCATGTGGTTACCCAGTGAGTACCTTAGAAATGCTTCCATATGGCTTAGAGTAAATGGGCATGTGGATGATGGTTGTATACTTAGTTGCATGTTGCACTGTGTTTATTATTATTATTGTAATTGATTTTGATAAAGTTCAACATCAATACTAAATACACAGAATATACTTTGAGAAAAGTCTCTCTGCTTAGCATAATCTTTGGGAGTCTCCATAGCCCACTGGTTAGGCAACCCGCCTACAGTGCAGATGATGATTGCAGGGTCACAGGTTCAAATCCCAGGTTCAACTGGTGTTCGTAATATTTGTCATTTTCCACCTGATAGTGGAAACAGTCTCAATACATAAATGGCCATGTGGTTCCCCAGTGAGTACCTTGGAAATGCTTCCATACGGCTTAGAATAAATGTGCGTGTGGATGATGGTTGGATGTTGCACTGTGTTTATTATTATTATTTTAATTGATTTTGTTAAAGTTCTACATCAATACTAAATGCACAGAATATACTTTGAGAAAAGTCTCTCTGCTTAGCATAATCTTTGGGAGCCTCCATAGCCCAGTGGTTAGGCAACCCGCCTACAGTGCAGATGGTGATTGCAGGGTCACAGGTTCGAATCCCAGGTTCAACTGGTGTTTGTAGTATTTGTTATTTTCCACCTGTTAGTGCTAACAGTCTCAATACATAAATGGCCATGTGGTTACCCAGTGAGTACCTTAGAAATGCTTCCATATGGCTTAGAGTAAATGGGCATGTGGATGATGGTTGTATACTTAGTTGCATGTTGCACTGTGTTTATTATTATTGTAATTGATTTTGATAAAGTTCAACATCAATACTAAATACACAGAATATACTTTGAGAAAAGTCTCTCTGCTTAGCATAATCCTCGGGAGGCTCCATAGCCCAGTGGTTAGGCAACCCGCCTACAGTGCAGATGGTGATTGCAGGGTCACAAGTTCGAATCCCAGGTTCAACTGGTGTTTGCAGTATTTGTCATTTTCCACCTGATAGTGCTAACAGTCTCAATACATAAATGGCCATGTGGTTCCCCAGTGAGTACCTTGGAAATGCTTCCATACGGCTTAGAATAAATGTGCGTGTGGATGATGGTTGGATGTTGCACTGTGTTTATTATTATTATTATTTTAATTGATTTTGTTAAAGTTCTACATCAATACTAAATACACAGAATATACTTTGAGAAAAGTCTCTCTGCTTAGCATAATCTTTGGGAGGCTCCATAGGCCAGTGGTTAGGCAACCCGCCTACAGCGCAGATGGTGATTTCAGGGTCACAGGTTCGAATCCCAGGTTCAACTGGTGTTTGTAGTATTTGTCATTTTCCACCTGATAGTGCTAACAGTCTCAATACATAAATGGCCATGTGGTTCCCCAGTGAGTACCTTGGAAATGCTTCCATACGGCTTAGAATAAATGTGCGTGTGGATGATGGTTGGATGTTGCACTGTGTTTATTATTATTATTTTAATTGATTTTGTTAAAGTTCTACATCAATACTAAATACACAGAATATACTTTGAGAAAAGTCTCTCTGCTTAGCATAATCTTTGGGAGCCTCCATAGCCCAGTGGTTAGGCAACCCGCCTACAGTGTAGATGGTGATTGCAGGGTCACAGGTTCGAATCCCAGGTTCAACTGGTGTTTGTAGTATTTGTCATTTTCCACTTGATAGTGCTAACAGTCTCAATACATAAATGGCCATGTGGTTACCCAGTGAGTACCTTAGAAATGCTTCCATATGGCTTAGAGTAAATGGGCATGTGTATGATGGTTGTATACTTAGTTGCATGTTGCACTGTGTTTATTATTATTATTGTAATTGATTTTGATAAAGTTCAACATCAATACTAAATACACAGATTATACTTTGAGAAAAGTCTCTCTGCTTAGCATAATCTTCGGGAGGCTCCATAGCCCAGTGGTTAGGCAACCCGCCTACAGTGCAGATGGTGATTGCAGGGTCACAGGTTCGAATCCCAGGTTCAACTGGTGTTTGTAGTATTTGTCATTTTCCACCTGATAGTGCTAACAGTCTCAATACATAAATGGCCATGTGGTTCCCCAGTGAGTACCTTGGAAATGCTTCCATACGGCTTAGAATAAATGTGCGTGTGGATGATGGTTGGATGTTGCACTGTGTTTATTATTATTATTATTTTAATTGATTTTGTTAAAGTTCTACATCAATACTAAATACACAGAATATACTTTGAGAAAAGTCTCTCTGCTTAGCATAATCTTTGGGAGGCTCCATAGGCCAGTGGTTAGGCAACCCGCCTACAGCGCAGATGGTGATTTCAGGGTCACAGGTTCGAATCCCAGGTTCAACTGGTGTTTGTAGTATTTGTCATTTTCCACCTGATAGTGCTAACAGTCTCAATACATAAATGGCCATGTGGTTACCCAGTGAGTACCTTAGAAATGCTTCCATATGGCTTAGAGTAAATGGGCATGTGGATTATGGTTGTATACTTAGTTGCATGTTGCACTGTGTTTATTATTATTATTGTAATTGATTTTGATAAAGTTCAACATCAATACTAAATACACAGAATATACTTTGAGAAAAGTCTCTCTGCTTAGCATAATCTTTGGAAGGCTCCATATCCCAGTGGTTAGGCAACCCGCCTGCAGTGCAGATGGTTGATTGCAGGATCACAGGTTCGAATCCCAGGTTCAACTGGTGTTTGTAATATTTGTCATTTTCCACCTGATAGTGCTAACAGTCTCAATACATAAATGGCCATGTGGTTCCCCAGTGAGTACCTTGGAAATGCTTCCATACGGCTTAGAGTAAATGGGCATGTGGATGATGGTTGTATACTTAGTTGCATGTTGCACTGTGTTTATTATTATTATTGTAATTGATTTTGATAAAGTTCAACATCAATACTAAATACACAGAATATACTTTGAGAAAAGTCTCTCTGCTTAGCATAATCTTTGGGAGGCTCCATAGCCCAGTGGTTAGGCAACCCGCCTACAGTGCAGATGGTGATTGCAGGGTCACAGGTTTGAATCCCAGGTTCAACTGGTGTTTGTAGTATTTGTCATTTTCCACCTGATAGTGCTAACAGTCTCAATACATAAATGGCCATGTGGTTCCCCAGTGAGTACCTTGGAAATGCTTCCATACGGCTTAGAATAAATGTGCGTGTGGATGATGGTTGGATGTTGCACTGTGTTTATTATTATTATTTTAATTGATTTTGTTAAAGTTCTACATCAATACTAAATACTAGAGATGAGCGCCTGAAATTTTTCGGGTTTTGTGTTTTGGTTTTGGGTTCGGTTCCGCGGACGTGTTTTGGGTTCGACCGCGTTTTGGCAAAACCTCACCGAATTTTTTTTGTCGGATTCGGGTGTGTTTTGGATTCGGGTGGTTTTTTCAAAAAACCCTAAAAAACAGCTTAAATCATAGAATTTGGGGGTAATTTTGATCCCAAAGTATTATTAACCTCAAAAAACATAATTTACACTCATTTTCAGCCTATTCTGAACACATCACACCTCACAATATTATTTTTAGTCCTAAAATTTGCACCGAGGTCGCTGTGTGAGTAAGATAAGCGACCCTAGTGGCCGACACAAACACCGGGCCCATCTAGGAGTGGCACTGCAGTGTCACGCAGGATGTCCCTTCCAAAAAACCCTCCCCAAACAGCACATGACGCAAAGAAAAAAAGAGGCGCAATGAGGTAGCTGACTGTGTGAGAAAGATAAGCGACCCTAGTGGCCGACACAAACACCGGGCCCATCTAGGAGTGGCACTGCAGTGTCACGCAGGATGTCCCTTCCAAAAAACCCTCCCCAAACAGCACATGACGCAAAGAAAAAAAGAGGCGCAATGAGGTAGCTGACTGTGTGAGAAAGATAAGCGACCCTAGTGGCCGACACAAACACCGGGCCCATCTAGGAGTGGCACTGCAGTGTCACGCAGGATGTCCCTTCCAAAAAACCCTCCCCAAACAGCACATGACGCAAAGAAAAAAAGAGGCGCAATGAGGTAGCTGTGTGAGAAAGATAAGCGACCCTAGTGGCCGACACAAACACCGGGCCCATCTAGGAGTGGCACTGCAGTGTCACGCAGGATGTCCCTTCCAAAAAACCCTCCCCAAACAGCACATGACGCAAAGAAAAAAAGAGGCGCAATGAGGTAGCTGTGTGAGTAAGATTAGCGACCCTAGTGGCCGACACAAACACCGGGCCCATCTAGGAGTGGCACTGCAGTGTCACGCAGGATGGCCCTTCCAAAAAACCCTCCCCAAACAGCACATGACGCAAAGAAAAAAAGAGGCGCAATGAGGTAGCTGACTGTGTGAGTAAGATTAGCGACCCTAGTGGCCGACACAAACACCGGGCACATCTAGGAGTGGCACTGCAGTGTCACGCAGGATGTCCCTTCCAAAAAACCCTCCCCAAACAGCACATGACGCAAAGAAAAAAAGAGGCGCAATGAGGTAGCTGTGTGAGTAAGATTAGCGACCCTAGTGGCCGACACAAACACCGGGCCCATCTAGGAGTGGCACTGCAGTGTCACGCAGGATGTCCCTTCCAAAAAACCCTCCCCAATCAGCACATGATGCAAAGAAAAAGAAAAGAAAAAAGAGGTGCAAGATGGAATTATCCTTGGGCCCTCCCACCCACCCTTATGTTGTATAAACAAAACAGGACATGCACACTTTAACCAACCCATCATTTCAGTGACAGGGTCTGCCACACGACTGTGACTGATATGACGGGTTGGTTTGGACCCCCCCCAAAAAAGAAGCAATTAATCTCTCCTTGCACAAACTGGCTCTACAGAGGCAAGATGTCCACCTCATCTTCACCCTCCGATATATCACCGTGTACATCCCCCTCCTCACAGATTATCAATTCGTCCCCACTGGAATCCACCATCTCAGCTCCCTGTGTACTTTGTGGAGGCAATTGCTGCTGGTCAATGTCTCCGCGGAGGAATTGATTATAATTCATTTTAATGAACATCATCTTCTCCACATTTTCTGGATGTAACCTCGTACGCCGATTGCTGACAAGGTGAGCGGCGGCACTAAACACTCTTTCGGAGTACACACTTGTGGGAGGGCAACTTAGGTAGAATAAAGCCAGTTTGTGCAAGGGCCTCCAAATTGCCTCTTTTTCCTGCCAGTATAAGTACGGACTGTGTGACGTGCCTACTTGGATGCGGTCACTCATATAATCCTCCACCATTCTATCAATGTTGAGAGAATCATATGCAGTGACAGTAGACGACATGTCCGTAATCGTTGTCAGGTCCTTCAGTCCGGACCAGATGTCAGCATCAGCAGTCGCTCCAGACTGCCCTGCATCACCGCCAGCGGGTGGGCTCGGAATTCTGAGCCTTTTCCTCGCACCCCCAGTTGCGGGAGAATGTGAAGGAGGAGATGTTGACAGGTCGCGTTCCGCTTGACTTGACAATTTTGTCACCAGCAGGTCTTTCAACCCCAGCAGACCTGTGTCTGCCGGAAAGAGAGATCCAAGGTAGGCTTTAAATCTAGGATCGAGCACGGTGGCCAAAATGTAGTGCTCTGATTTCAACAGATTGACCACCCGTGAATCCTTGTTAAGCGAATTAAGGGCTGCATCCACAAGTCCCACATGCCTAGCGGAATCGCTCCGTGTTAGCTCCTTCTTCAATGCCTCCAGCTTCTTCTGCAAAAGCCTGATGAGGGGAATGACCTGACTCAGGCTGGCAGTGTCTGAACTGACTTCACGTGTGGCAAGTTCAAAGGGCATCAGAACCTTGCACAACGTTGAAATCATTCTCCACTGCACTTGAGACAGGTGCATTCCATCTCCTATATCGTGCTCAATTGTATAGGCTTGAATGGCCTTTTGCTGCTCCTCCAACCTCTGAAGCATATAGAGGGTTGAATTCCACCTCGTTACCACTTCTTGCTTCAGATGATGGCAGGGCAGGTTCAGTAGTTTTTGGTGGTGCTCCAGTCTTCTGTACGTGGTGCCTGTACGCCGAAAGTGTCCCGCAATTTTTCTGGCCACCGACAGCATCTCTTGCACGCCCCTGTCGTTTTTTAAAAAATTCTGCACCACCAAATTCAAGGTATGTGCAAAACATGGGACGTGCTGGAATTTGCCCATATTTAATGCACACACAATATTGCTGGCGTTGTCCGATGCCACAAATCCACAGGAGAGTCCAATTGGGGTAAGCCATTCCGCGATGATCTTCCTCAGTTGCCGTAAGAGGTTTTCAGCTGTGTGCGTATTCTGGAAAGCGGTGATACAAAGCGTAGCCTGCCTAGGAAAGAGTTGGCGTTTGCGAGATGCTGCTACTGGTGCCGCCGCTGCTGTTCTTGCGGCGGGAGTCCATACATCTACCCAGTGGGCTGTCACAGTCATATAGTCCTGACCCTGCCCTGCTCCACTTGTCCACATGTCCGTGGTTAAGTGGACATTGGGTACAACTGCATTTTTTAGGACACTGGTGAGTCTTTTTCTGACGTCCGTGTACATTCTCGGTATCGCCTGCCTAGAGAAGTGGAACCTAGATGGTATTTGGTAACGGGGGCACACTGCCTCAATAAATTGTCTAGTTCCCTGTGAACTAACGGCGGATACCGGACGCACGTCTAACACCAACATAGTTGTCAAGGACTCAGTTATCCGCTTTGCAGTAGGATGACTGCTGTGATATTTCATCTTCCTCGCAAAGGACTGTTGAACAGTCAATTGCTTACTGGAAGTAGTACAAGTGGGCTTACGACTTCCCCTCTGGGATGACCATCGACTCCCAGCGGCAACAACAGCAGCGCCAGCAGCAGTAGGCGTTACACGCAAGGATGCATCGGAGGAATCCCAGGCAGGAGAGGACTCGTCAGACTTGCCAGTGACATGGCCTGCAGGACTATTGGCATTCCTGGGGAAGGAGGAAATTGACACTGAGGGAGTTGGTGGGGTGGTTTGCGTGAGCTTGGTTACAAGAGGAAGGGATTTACTGGTCAGTGGACTGCTTCCGCTGTCACCCAAAGTTTTTGAACTTGTCACTGACTTATTATGAATGCGCTGCAGGTGACGTATAAGGGAGGATGTTCCGAGGTGGTTAACGTCCTTACCCCTACTTATTACAGCTTGACAAAGGGAACACACGGCTTGACACCTGTTGTCCGCATTTCTGGTGAAATACCTCCACACCGAAGAGCTGATTTTTTTGGTATTTTCACCTGGCATGTCAACGGCCATATTCCTCCCACGGACAACAGGTGTCTCCCCGGGTGCCTGACTTAAACAAACCACCTCACCATCAGAATCCTCCTGGTCAATTTCCTCCCCAGCGCCAGCAACACCCATATCCTCCTCATCCTGGTGTACTTCAACACTGACATCTTCAATCTGACTATCAGGAACTGGACTGCGGGTGCTCCTTCCAGCACTTGCAGGGGGCATGCAAATAGTGGAAGGCGCATGCTCTTCACGTCCAGTGTTGGGAAGGTCAGGCATCGCAAACGACACAATTGGACTCTCCTTGTGGATTTGGGATTTCAAAGAACGCACAGTTCTTTGCGGTGCTTTTGCCAGCTTGAGTCTTTTCAGTTTTCTAGCGAGAGGCTGAGTGCTTCCATCCTCATGTGAAGCTGAACCACTAGCCATGAACATAGGCCAGGGCCTCAGCCGTTCCTTGCCACTCCGTGTGGTAAATGGCATATTGGCAAGTTTACGCTTCTCCTCCGACAATTTTATTTTAGGTTTTGGAGTCCTTTTTTTTCTGATATTTGGTGTTTTGGATTTGACATGCTCTGTACTATGACATTGGGCATCGGCCTTGGCAGACGACGTTGCTGGCATTTCATCGTCTCGGCCATGACTAGTGGCAGCAGCTTCAGCACGAGGTGGAAGTGGATCTTGATCTTTCCCTAATTTTGGAACCTCAACTTTTTTGTTCTCCATATTTTATAGGCAGAACTAAAAGGCACCTCAGGTAAACAATGGAGATGGATGGATTGGATACTAGTATACAATTATGGACGGACTGCCACGGTTAGGTGGTATAAAAAAACCACGGTTAGGTGGTATATATTATAATAATAATACAATTATGGATGGACGGACTGCCTGCCGACTGCCGACACAGAGGTAGCCACAGCCGTGAACTACCGCACTGTACACTGGTTGATAAAGAGATAGTAGTATACTCGTAACAACTAGTATGACACTATGACGACGGTATAAAGAAAGAAAAAAAAATACCACGGTTAGGTGGTATATATTGTAATACAATTATGGATGGACGGACTGCCTGCCGAGTTCCGACTGCCGACACAGAGGTAGCCACAGCCGTGAACTACCGCACTGTACTGTGTCTGCTGCTAATATAGACTGGTTGATAAAGAGATAGTATACAATACATACAACAATATACTACTATACTGGTGGTCAGGCACTGGTCACCACTAGTCACACTGGCAGTGGCACTCCTGCAGCAAAAGTGTGCACTGTTTAATTTTAAATTAATATAATATTATGTACTCCTGGGGGCTCCTGCTATAACAACCTGCAGTGCTCCCCAGTCTCCCCCACAATTATTATAAGCTTTGCCTTTTATACATTGATGTGCAGCACACTGGGCTGAGCTGAGTGCACACAGACTGAGTCACACTGTGTGTGTGACTGGCTGCTGCTGTGTATCGTTTTTTTTCAGGCAGAGAACGGATATAGCAGAGAACGGATATATTATATTAAAATAAATAAAAGTTAACTAACAACAACTGCACTGGTCACTGTGGTAAACTCTGTCTGACTCTGCACAATCTCTCTCTCTCTTCTAATCTAATTTCTAATGGAGAGGACGCCAGCCACGTCCTCTCCCTATCAATCTCAATGCACGTGTGAAAATGGCGGCGACGCGCGGCTCCTTATATAGAATCCGAGTCTCGCGAGAATCCGACAGCGTCATGATGACGTTCGGGCGCGCTCGGGTTAACCGAGCAAGGCGGGAGGATCCGAGTCTGCTCGGATCCGTGAAAAAAACATGAAGTTCGTGCGGGTTCGGTTTCAGAGAAACCGAACCCGCTCATCTCTACTAAATACACAGAATATACTTTGAGAAAAGTTTCTCTGCTTAGCATAATCTTTGGGAGGTTCCATAGGCCTGTGGTTAGGCAACCCGCCTACAGTACAGATGGTGATTGCAGGGTCACAGGTTCGAATCCCAGGTTCAACTGGTGTTTGTAGTATTTGTCATTTTCCACCTGATAGTGCTAACAGTCTCAATACATAAATGGCCATGTGGTTACCCAGTGAGTACCTTAGAAATGCTTCCATATGGCTTAGAGTAAATGGGCATGTGGATGATGGTTGTATACTTAGTTGCATGTTGCACTGTGTTTATTATTATTATTGTAATTGATTTTGATAAAGTTCAACATCAATACTAAATACATAGAATATACTTTGAGAAAAGTCTCTCTGCTTAGCATAATCTTTGGGAGGCTCCATAGCCCAGTGGTTAGGCAACCCACCTACAGTGCAGATGGTGATTGCAGGGTCAGAGGTTCGAATCCCAGGTTCAACTGGTGTTTGTAGTATTTGTCATTTTCCACCTGATAGTGCTAACAGTCTCAATACGTAAATGGCCATGTGGTTCCCCAGTGAGTACCTTGGAAATGCTTCCATACGGCTTAGAATAAATGTGCGTGTGGATGATGGTTGGATGTTGCACTGTTTATTATTATTATTTTAATTGATTTTGTTAAAGTTCTACATCAATACTAAATACACAGAATATACTTTGAGAAAAGTCTCTCTGCTTAGCATAATCTTTGGGAGGCTCCATAGCCCAATGGCTAGGCAACCCACCTACAGTGCAGATGGTGATTGCAGGGTCACAGGTTCGAATCCCAGGTTCAACTGGTGTTTGTAGTATTTGTCATTTTCCACCTGATAGTGCTAACAGTCTCAATACATAAATGGCCATGTGGTTCCCCAGTGAGTACCTTGGAAATGCTTCCATACGGCTTAGAATAAATGTGCGTGTGGATGATGGTTGGATGTTGCACTGTGTTTATTATTATTATTTTAATTGATTTTGTTAAAGTTCTACATCAATACTAAATACATAGAATATACTTTGAGAAAAGTCTCTCTGCTTAGCATAATCTTCGGGAGGCTCCATAGCCCAGTGGATAGGCAACCCGCCTACAGTGCAGATGGTGATTGCAGGGTCACAGGTTCGAATCCCAGGTTCAACTGGTGTTTGTAGTATTTGTCATTTTCCACCTGATAGTGCTAACAGTCTCAATACATAAATGGCCATGTGGTTCCCCAGTGAGTACCTTGGAAATGCTTCCATATGGCTTAGAATAAATGTGCGTGTGGATGATGGTTGGATGTTGCACTGTGTTTATTATTTTTATTTTAATTGATTTTGTTAAAGTTCTACATCAATACTAAATACACAGAATATACTTTGAGAAAAGTCTCTCTGCTTAGCATAATCTTTGGAAGGCTCCATAGCCCAGTGGTTAGGCAACCCGCCTGCAGTGCAGATGGTGATTGCAGGATCACAGGTTCGGATCCCAGGTTCAACTGGTGTTTGTAGTATTTGTCATTTTCCACCTGATAGTGCTAACAGTCTCAATACATAAATGGCCATGTGGTTACCCAGTGAGTACCTTAGAAATGCTTCCATATGGCTTAGAGTAAATGGGCATGTGTATGATGGTTGTATACTTAGTTGCATGTTGCACTGTGTTTATTATTATTATTGTAATTGATTTTGATAAAGTTCAACATCAATACTAAATACACAGAATATACTTTGAGAAAAGTCTCTCTGCTTAGCATAATCTTCGGGAGGCTCCATAGCCCAGTGGTTAGGCAACCCGCCTACAGTGCAGATGGTGATTGCAGGGTTACAGGTTCGAATCCCAGGTTTAACTGGTGTTTGTAGTATTTGTCATTTTCCACCTGATAGTGCTAACAGTCTCAATACATAAATGGCCATGTGGTTCCCCAGTGAGTACCTTGGAAATGCTTCCATACGGCTTAGAATAAATGTGCGTGTGGATGATGGTTGGATGTTGCACTGTGTTTATTATTATTATTATTTTAATTGATTTTGTTAAAGTTCTACATCAATACTAAATACACAGAATATACTTTGAGAAAAGTCTCTCTGCTTAGCATAATCTTTGGGAGGCTCCATAGCCCAGTGGTTAGGCAACCCGCCTACAGTGCAGATGGTGATTGCAGGGTCACAGGTTCGAATCCCAGGTTTAACTGGTGTTTGTAGTATTTGTCATTTTCCACCTGATAGTGCTAACAGTCTCAATACATAAATGGCCATGTGGTTCCCCAGTGAGTACCTTGGAAATGCTTCCATACGGCTTAGAATAAATGTGCGTGTGGATGATGGTTGGATGTTGCACTGTGTTTATTATTATTATTATTTTAATTGATTTTCTTAAAGTTCTACATCAATACTAAATACACAGAATATACTTTGAGAAAAGTCTCTCTGCTTAGCATAATGTTGCACTGTGTTTATTATTATTATTTTAATTGATTTTGTTAAAGTTCTACATCAATACTAAATACACAGAATATACTTTGAGAAAAGTCTCTCTGCTTAGCATAATCTTTGGGAGCCTCCATAGCCCAGTGGTTAGGCAACCCGCCTACAGTGCAGATGGTGATTACAGGGTCACAGGTTCGAATCCCAGGTTCAACTGGTGTTTGTAGTATTTGTCATTTTCCACCTGATAGTGCTAACAGTCTCAATACATAAATGGCCATGTGGTTACCCAGTGAGTACCTTAGAAATGCTTCCATATGGCTTAGAGTAAATGGGCATGTGGATGATGGTTGTATACTTAGTTGCATGTTGCACTGTGTTTATTATTATTATTGTAATTGATTTTGATAAAGTTCAACATCAATACTAAATACACAGAATATACTTTGAGAAAAGTCTCTCTGCTTAGCATAATCTTTGGGAGTCTCCATAGCCCACTGGTTAGGCAACCCGCCTACAGTGCAGATGATGATTGCAGGGTCACAGGTTCAAATCCCAGGTTCAACTGGTGTTTGTAGTATTTGTCATTTTCCACCTGATAGTGGAAACAGTCTCAATACATAAATGGCCATGTGGTTCCCCAGTGAGTACCTTGGAAATGCTTCCATACGGCTTAGAATAAATGTGCGTGTGGATGATGGTTGGATGTTGCACTGTGTTTATTATTATTATTTTAATTGATTTTGTTAAAGTTCTACATCAATACTAAATGCACAGAATATACTTTGAGAAAAGTCTCTCTGCTTAGCATAATCTTTGGGAGCCTCCATAGCCCAGTGGTTAGGCAACCCGCCTACAGTGCAGATGGTGATTGCAGGGTCACAGGTTCGAATCCCAGGTTCAACTGGTGTTTGTAGTATTTGTTATTTTCCTCCTGATAGTGCTAACAGTCTCAATACATAAATGGCCATGTGGTTACCCAGTGAGTACCTTAGAAATGCTTCCATATGGCTTAGAGTAAATGGGCATGTGGATGATGGTTGTATACTTAGTTGCATGTTGCACTGTGTTTATTATTATTGTAATTGATTTTGATAAAGTTCAACATCAATACTAAATACACAGAATATACTTTGAGAAAAGTCTCTCTGCTTAGCATAATCCTCGGGAGGCTCCATAGCCCAGTGGTTAGGCAACCCGCCTACAGTGCAGATGGTGATTGCAGGGTCACAAGTTCGAATCCCAGGTTCAACTGGTGTTTGCAGTATTTGTCATTTTCCACCTGATAGTGCTAACAGTCTCAATACATAAATGGCCATGTGGTTCCCCAGTGAGTACCTTGGAAATGCTTCCATACGGCTTAGAATAAATGTGCGTGTGGATGATGGTTGGATGTTGCACTGTGTTTATTATTATTATTATTTTAATTGATTTTGTTAAAGTTCTACATCAATACTAAATACACAGAATATACTTTGAGAAAAGTCTCTCTGCTTAGCATAATCTTTGGGAGGCTCCATAGGCCAGTGGTTAGGCAACCCGCCTACAGCGCAGATGGTGATTTCAGGGTCACAGGTTCGAATCCCAGGTTCAACTGGTGTTTGTAGTATTTGTCATTTTCCACCTGATAGTGCTAACAGTCTCAATACATAAATGGCCATGTGGTTACCCAGTGAGTACCTTAGAAATGCTTCCATATGGCTTAGAGTAAATGGGCATGTGGATGATGGTTGTATACTTAGTTGCATGTTGCACTGTGTTTATTATTATTATTGTAATTGATTTTGTTAAAGTTCTACATCAATACTAAATACACAGAATATACTTTGAGAAAAGTCTCTCTGCTTAGCATAATCTTTGGGAGGCTCCATAGCCCAGTGGTTAGGCAACCCGCCTACAGTGCAGATGGTGATTGCAGGGTCACAGGTTCGAATCCCAGGTTCAACTGGTGTTTGTAGTATTTGTCATTTTCCACCTGATAGTGCTAACAGTCTCAATACATAAATGGCCATGTGGTTCCCCAGTGAGTACCTTGGAAATGCTTCCATACGGCTTAGAATAAATGTGCGTGTGGATGATGGTTGGATGTTGCACTGTGTTTATTATTATTATTTTAATTGATTTTGTTAAAGTTCTACATCAATACTAAATACACAGAATATACTTTGAGAAAAGTCTCTCTGCTTAGCATAATCTTTGGGAGGCTCCATAGCCCAATGGTTAGGCAACCTGCCTACAGTGCAGATGGTGATTGCAGGGGCACAGGTTCGAATCCCAGGTTTAACTGGTGTTTGTAGTATTTGTCATTTTCCACCTGATAGTGCTAACAGTCTCAATACATAAATGGCAATGTGGTTCCCCAGTGAGTACCTTGGAAATGCTTCCATACGGCTTAGAATAAATGTGCGTGTGGATGATGGTTGGATGTTGCACTGTGTTTATTATTATTATTTTAATTGATTTTGTTAAAGTTCTACATCAATACTAAATACACAGAATATACTTTGAGAAAAGTTTCTTTGCTTAGCATAATCTTTGGGAGCCTCCATAGCCCAGTGGTTAGGCAACCCGCCTACAGTGCAGATGGTGATTGCAGGGTCACAGGTTCGAATCCCAGGTTCAACTGGTGTTTGTAGTATTTGTCATTTTCCACCTGATATTGCTAACACTCTCAATACATAAATGGCCATGTGGTTACCCAGTGAGTACCTTGGAAATGCTTACATACGGCTTAGAATAAATGTGCGTGTGGATGATAGTTGGATGTTGCACTGTGTTTATTATTATTATTTTAATTGATTTTGTTAAAGTTCTACATCAATACTAAATACACAGAATATACTTTGAGAAAAGTCTCTCTGCTAAGCATAATCTTTGGGAGGCTCTATAGCCCATTGGTTAGGCAACCCGCCTACAGTGCAGATGGCGGTTGCAGGGTCACAGGTTCAAATCCCAGGTTCAACTGGTGTTTGTAGTATTTGTCATTTTCCACCTGATAGTGCTAACAGTCTCAATACATAAATGGCCATGTGGTTACCCAGTGAGTACCTTAGAAATGCTTCCATATGGCTTAGAGTAAATGGGCATGTGGATGATGGTTGTATACTTAGTTGCATGTTGCACTGTGTTTATTATTATTATTGTAATTGATTTTGATAAAGTTCAACATCAATACTAAATACACAGAATATACTTTGAGAAAAGTCTCTCTGCTTAGCATAATCTTTGGGAGTCTCCATAGCCCAGTGGTTAGGCAACCCGCCTACAGTGCAGATGGTGATTGCAGGGTCACAGGTTCGAATCCCAGGTTCAACTGGTGTTTGTAGCATTTGTCATTTTCCACCTGATAGTGCTAACAGTCTCAATACATAAATGGCCATGTGGTTACCCAGTGAGTACCTTAGAAATGCTTCCATATGGCTTAGAGTAAATGGGCATGTGGATGATGGTTGCATGTTGCACTGTGTTTATTATTGTAATTGATTTTGATAAAGTTCAACATCAATACTAAATACACAGAATATACTTTGAGAAAAGTCTCTCTGCTTAGCATAATCTTTGGGAGTCTCCATAGCCCAGTGGTTAGGCAACCCGCCTACAGTGCAGATGGTGATTGCAGGGTCACAGGTTCGAATCCCAGGTTCAACTGGTGTTTGTAGTATTTATCATTTTCCACCTGATAGTGCTAACAGTCTCAATACATAAATGGCCATGTGGTTCCCCAATGAGTACCTTGGAAATGCTTCCATACGGCTTAGAATAAATGTGCGTGTGGATGATGGTTGGATGTTGCACTGTGTTTATTATTATTATTTTAATTGATTTTGTTAAAGTTCTACATCAATACTAAATACACAGAATATACTTTGAGAAAAGTCTCTCTGCTTAGCATAATCTTTGGGAGTCTCCATAGCCCAGTGGTTAGGCAACCCGCCTACAGTGCAGATGGTGATTGCAGGGTCACAGGTTCGAATCCCAGGTTCAACTGGTGTTTGTAGTATTTGTCATTTTCCACCTGATAGTGCTAACAGTCTCAATACATAAATGGCCATGTGGTTACCCAGTGAGTACCTTAGAAATGCTTCCATATGGCTTAGAGTAAATGGGCATGTGGATGATGGTTGCATGTTGCACTGTGTTTATTATTGTAATTGATTTTGATCAAGTTCAACATCAATACTAAATACACAGAATATACTTTGAGAAAAGTCTCTCTGCTTAGCATAATCTTCGGGAGGCTCCATAGCCCAGTGGTTAGGCAACCCACCTACAGTGCAGGTAGTGATTGCAGGGTCACAGGTTCAAATCCCAGGTTCAACTGGTGTTTGTAGTATTTGTCATTTTCCACCTGATAGTGCTAACAGTCTCAATACATAAATGGCCATGTGGTTACCCAGTGAGTACCTTAGAAATGCTTCCATATGGCTTAGAGTAAATGGGCATGAGGATGATGGTTGTATACTTAGTTGCATGTTGCACTGTGTTTATTATTATTATTGTAATTGATTTTGATAAAGTTCAACATCAATACTAAATACACAGAATATACTTTGAGAAAAGTCTCTCTGCTTAGCATAATCTTTGGGAGGCTCCATAGCCCAGTGGTTAGGCAACCCGCCTACAGTGCAGATGGTGATTGCAGGGTCACAGGTTCAAATCCCAGGTTCAACTGGTGTTTGTAGTATTTGTCATTTTCCACCTGATAGTGCTAACAGTCTCAATACATAAATGGCCATGTGGTTCCCCAGTGAGTACCTTGGAAATGCTTCCATACGGCTTAGAATAAATGTGCGTGGATGATGGTTGGATGTTGCACTGTGTTTATTATTATTATTTTAATTGATTTTGTTAAAGTTCTACATCAATACTAAATGCACAGAATATACTTTGAGAAAAGTCTCTCTGCTTAGCATAATCTTTGGGAGCCTCCATAGCCCAGTGGTTAGGCAACCCGCCTACAGTGCAGATGGTGATTGCAGGGTCACAGGTTCGAATCCCAGGTTCAACTGGTGTTTGTAGTATTTGTTATTTTCGACCTGATAGTGCTAACAGTCTCAATACATAAATGGCCATGTGGTTACCCAGTGAGTACCTTAGAAATGCTTCCATATGGCTTAGAGTAAATGGGCATGTGGATGATGGTTGTATACTTAGTTGCATGTTGCACTGTGTTTATTATTATTGTAATTGATTTTGATAAAGTTCAACATCAATACTAAATACACAGAATATACTTTGAGAAAAGTCTCTCTGCTTAGCATAATCCTCGGGAGGCTCCATAGCCCAGTGGTTAGGCAACCCGCCTACAGTGCAGATGGTGATTGCAGGGTCACAAGTTCGAATCCCAGGTTCAACTGGTGTTTGCAGTATTTGTCATTTTCCACCTGATAGTGCTAACAGTCTCAATACATAAATGGCCATGTGGTTCCCCAGTGAGTACCTTGGAAATGCTTCCATACGGCTTAGAATAAATGTGCGTGTGGATGATGGTTGGATGTTGCACTGTGTTTATTATTATTATTATTTTAATTGATTTTGTTAAAGTTCTACATCAATACTAAATACACAGAATATACTTTGAGAAAAGTCTCTCTGCTTAGCATAATCTTTGGGAGGCTCCATAGGCCAGTGGTTAGGCAACCCGCCTACAGCGCAGATGGTGATTTCAGGGTCACAGGTTCGAATCCCAGGTTCAACTGGTGTTTGTAGTATTTGTCATTTTCCACCTGATAGTGCTAACAGTCTCAATACATAAATGGCCATGTGGTTACCCAGTGAGTACCTTAGAAATGCTTCCATATGGCTTAGAGTAAATGGGCATGTGGATGATGGTTGTATACTTAGTTGCATGTTGCACTGTGTTTATTATTATTATTGTAATTGATTTTGTTAAAGTTCTACATCAATACTAAATACACAGAATATACTTTGAGAAAAGTCTCTCTGCTTAGCATAATCTTTGGGAGGCTCCATAGCCCAGTGGTTAGGCAACCCGCCTACAGTGCAGATGGTGATTGCAGGGTCACAGGTTCGAATCCCAGGTTCAACTGGTGTTTGTAGTATTTGTCATTTTCCACCTGATAGTGCTAACAGTCTCAATACATAAATGGCCATGTGGTTCCCCAGTGAGTACCTTGGAAATGCTTCCATACGGCTTAGAATAAATGTGCGTGTGGATGATGGTTGGATGTTGCACTGTGTTTATTATTATTATTTTAATTGATTTTGTTAAAGTTCTACATCAATACTAAATACACAGAATATACTTTGAGAAAAGTCTCTCTGCTTAGCATAATCTTCGGGAGGCTCCATAGCCCAATGGTTAGGCAACCTGCCTACAGTGCAGATGGTGATTGCAGGGTCACAGGTTCGAATCCCAGGTTCAACTGGTGTTTGTAGTATTTGTCATTTTCCACCTGATAGTGCTAACAGTCTCAATACATAAATGGCCATGTGGTTCCCCAGTGAGTACCTTGGAAATGCTTCCATACGGCTTAGAATAAATGTGCGTGTGGATGATGGTTGGATGTTGCACTGTGTTTATTATTATTATTTTAATTGATTTTGTTAAAGTTCTACATCAATACTAAATACACAGAATATACTTTGAGAAAAGTCTCTCTGCTTAGCATAATCTTTGGGAGGCTCCATAGCCCAATGGTTAGGCAACCTGCCTACAGTGCAGATGGTGATTGCAGGGGCACAGGTTCGAATCCCAGGTTTAACTGGTGTTTGTAGTATTTGTCATTTTCCACCTGATAGTGCTAACAGTCTCAATACATAAATGGCAATGTGGTTCCCCAGTGAGTACCTTGGAAATGCTTCCATACGGCTTAGAATAAATGTGCGTGTGGATGATGGTTGGATGTTGCACTGTGTTTATTATTATTATTTTAATTGATTTTGTTAAAGTTCTACATCAATACTAAATACACAGAATATACTTTGAGAAAAGTTTCTTTGCTTAGCATAATCTTTGGGAGCCTCCATAGCCCAGTGGTTAGGCAACCCGCCTACAGTGCAGATGGTGATTGCAGGGTCACAGGTTCGAATCCCAGGTTCAACTGGTGTTTGTAGTATTTGTCATTTTCCACCTGATATTGCTAACACTCTCAATACATAAATGGCCATGTGGTTACCCAGTGAGTACCTTGGAAATGCTTACATACGGCTTAGAATAAATGTGCGTGTGGATGATGGTTGGATGTTGCACTGTGTTTATTATTATTATTTTAATTGATTTTGTTAAAGTTCTACATCAATACTAAATACACAGAATATACTTTGAGAAAAGTCTCTCTGCTAAGCATAATCTTTGGGAGGCTCTATAGCCCATTGGTTAGGCAACCCGCCTACAGTGCAGATGGCGATTGCAGGGTCACAGGTTCAAATCCCAGGTTCAACTGGTGTTTGTAGTATTTGTCATTTTCCACCTGATAGTGCTAACAGTCTCAATACATAAATGGCCATGTGGTTACCCAGTGAGTACCTTAGAAATGCTTCCATATGGCTTAGAGTAAATGGGCATGTGGATGATGGTTGTATACTTAGTTGCATGTTGCACTGTGTTTATTATTATTATTGTAATTGATTTTGATAAAGTTCAACATCAATACTAAATACACAGAATATACTTTGAGAAAAGTCTCTCTGCTTAGCATAATCTTTGGGAGTCTCCATAGCCCAGTGGTTAGGCAACCCGCCTACAGTGCAGATGGTGATTGCAGGGTCACAGGTTCGAATCCCAGGTTCAACTGGTGTTTGTAGCATTTGTCATTTTCCACCTGATAGTGCTAACAGTCTCAATACATAAATGGCCATGTGGTTACCCAGTGAGTACCTTAGAAATGCTTCCATATGGCTTAGAGTAAATGGGCATGTGGATGATGGTTGCATGTTGCACTGTGTTTATTATTGTAATTGATTTTGATAAAGTTCAACATCAATACTAAATACACAGAATATACTTTGAGAAAAGTCTCTCTGCTTAGCATAATCTTTGGGAGTCTCCATAGCCCAGTGGTTAGGCAACCCGCCTACAATGCAGATGGTGATTGCAGGGTCACAGGTTCGAATCCCAGGTTCAACTGGTGTTTGTAGTATTTATCATTTTCCACCTGATAGTGCTAACAGTCTCAATACATAAATGGCCATGTGGTTCCCCAATGAGTACCTTGGAAATGCTTCCATACGGCTTAGAATAAATGTGCGTGTGGATGATGGTTGGATGTTGCACTGTGTTTATTATTATTATTTTAATTGATTTTGTTAAAGTTCTACATCAATACTAAATACACAGAATATACTTTGAGAAAAGTCTCTCTGCTTAGCATAATCTTTGGGAGTCTCCATAGCCCAGTGGTTAGGCAACCCGCCTACAGTGCAGATGGTGATTGCAGGGTCACAGGTTCGAATCCCAGGTTCAACTGGTGTTTGTAGTATTTGTCATTTTCCACCTGATAGTGCTAACAGTCTCAATACATAAATGGCCATGTGGTTACCCAGTGAGTACCTTAGAAATGCTTCCATATGGCTTAGAGTAAATGGGCATGTGGATGATGGTTGCATGTTGCACTGTGTTTATTATTGTAATTGATTTTGATCAAGTTCAACATCAATACTAAATACACAGAATATACTTTGAGAAAAGTCTCTCTGCTTAGCATAATCTTCGGGAGGCTCCATAGCCCAGTGGTTAGGCAACCCACCTACAGTGCAGGTAGTGATTGCAGGGTCACAGGTTCAAATCCCAGGTTCAACTGGTGTTTGTAGTATTTGTCATTTTCCACCTGATAGTGCTAACAGTCTCAATACATAAATGGCCATGTGGTTACCCAGTGAGTACCTTAGAAATGCTTCCATATGGCTTAGAGTAAATGGGCATGAGGATGATGGTTGTATACTTAGTTGCATGTTGCACTGTGTTTATTATTATTATTGTAATTGATTTTGATAAAGTTCAACATCAATACTAAATACACAGAATATACTTTGAGAAAAGTCTCTCTGCTTAGCATAATCTTTGGGAGGCTCCATAGCCCAGTGGTTAGGCAACCCACCTACAGTGCAGATGGTGATTGCAGGGTCACAGGTTCAAATCCCAGGTTCAACTGGTGTTTGTAGTATTTGTCATTTTCCACCTGATAGTGCTAACAGTCTCAATACATAAATGGCCATGTGGTTCCCCAGTGAGTACCTTGGAAATGCTTCCATACGGCTTAGAATAAATGTGCGTGTGGATGATGGTTGGATGTTGCACTGTGTTTATTATTATTATTTTAATTGATTTTGTTAAAGTTCTACATCAATACTAAATGCACAGAATATACTTTGAGAAAAGTCTCTCTGCTTAGCATAATCTTTGGGAGCCTCCATAGCCCAGTGGTTAGGCAACCCGCCTACAGTGCAGATGATGATTGCAGGGTCACAGGTTCGAATCCCAGGTTCAACTGGTGTTTGTAGTATTTGTTATTTTCCACCTGATAGTGCTAACAGTCTCAATACATAAATGGCCATGTGGTTACCCAGTGAGTACCTTAGAAATGCTTCCATATGGCTTAGAGTAAATGGGCATGTGGATGATGGTTGTATACTTAGTTGCATGTTGCACTGTGTTTATTATTATTGTAATTGATTTTGATAAAGTTCAACATCAATACTAAATACACAGAATATACTTTGAGAAAAGTCTCTCTGCTTAGCATAATCCTCGGGAGGCTCCATAGCCCAGTGGTTAGGCAACCCGCCTACAGTGCAGATGGTGATTGCAGGGTCACAAGTTCGAATCCCAGGTTCAACTGGTGTTTGCAGTATTTGTCATTTTCCACCTGATAGTGCTAACAGTCTCAATACATAAATGGCCATGTGGTTCCCCAGTGAGTACCTTGGAAATGCTTCCATACGGCTTAGAATAAATGTGCGTGTGGATGATGGTTGGATGTTGCACTGTGTTTATTATTATTATTATTTTAATTGATTTTGTTAAAGTTCTACATCAATACTAAATACACAGAATATACTTTGAGAAAAGTCTCTCTGCTTAGCATAATCTTTGGGAGGCTCCATAGGCCAGTGGTTAGGCAACCCGCCTACAGCGCAGGTGGTGATTTCAGGGTCACAGGTTCGAATCCCAGGTTCAACTGGTGTTTGTAGTATTTGTCATTTTCCACCTGATAGTGCTAACAGTCTCAATACATAAATGGCCATGTGGTTACCCAGTGAGTACCTTAGAAATGCTTCCATATGGCTTAGAGTAAATGGGCATGTGGATGATGGTTGTATACTTAGTTGCATGTTGCACTGTGTTTATTATTATTATTGTAATTGATTTTGTTAAAGTTCTACATCAATACTAAATACACAGAATATACTTTGAGAAAAGTCTCTCTGCTTAGCATAATCTTTGGGAGGCTCCATAGCCCAGTGGTTAGGCAACCCGCCTACAGTGCAGATGGTGATTGCAGGGTCACAGGTTCGAATCCCAGGTTCAACTGGTGTTTGTAGTATTTGTCATTTTCCACCTGATAGTGCTAACAGTCTCAATACATAAATGGCCATGTGGTTCCCCAGTGAGTACCTTGGAAATGCTTCCATACGGCTTAGAATAAATGTGCGTGTGGATGATGGTTGGATGTTGCACTGTGTTTATTATTATTATTTTAATTGATTTTGTTAAAGTTCTACATCAATACTAAATACACAGAATATACTTTGAGAAAAGTCTCTCTGCTTAGCATAATCTTCGGGAGGCTCCATAGCCCAATGGTTAGGCAACCTGCCTACAGTGCAGATGGTGATTGCAGGGTCACAGGTTCGAATCCCAGGTTCAACTGGTGTTTGTAGTATTTGTCATTTTCCACCTGATAGTGCTAACAGTCTCAATACATAAATGGCCATGTGGTTCCCCAGTGAGTACCTTGGAAATGCTTCCATACGGCTTAGAATAAATGTGCGTGTGGATGATGGTTGGATGTTGCACTGTGTTTATTATTATTATTTTAATTGATTTTGTTAAAGTTCTACATCAATACTAAATACACAGAATATACTTTGAGAAAAGTCTCTCTGCTTAGCATAATCTTCGGGAGGCTCCATAGCCCAATGGTTAGGCAACCTGCCTACAGTGCAGATGGTGATTGCAGGGGCACAGGTTCGAATCCCAGGTTTAACTGGTGTTTGTAGTATTTGTCATTTTCCACCTGATAGTGCTAACAGTCTCAATACATAAATGGCAATGTGGTTCCCCAGTGAGTACCTTGGAAATGCTTCCATACAGCTTAGAATAAATGTGCGTGTGGATGATGGTTGGATGTTGCACTGTGTTTATTATTATTATTTTAATTGATTTTGTTAAAGTTCTACATCAATACTAAATACACAGAATATACTTTGAGAAAAGTTTCTTTGCTTAGCATAATCTTTGGGAGCCTCCATAGCCCAGTGGTTAGGCAACCCGCCTACAGTGCAGATGGTGATTGCAGGGTCACAGGTTCGAATCCCAGGTTCAACTGGTGTTTGTAGTATTTGTCATTTTCCACCTGATATTGCTAACACTCTCAATACATAAATGGCCATGTGGTTACCCAGTGAGTACCTTGGAAATGCTTACATACGGCTTAGAATAAATGTGCGTGTGGATGATGGTTGGATGTTGCACTGTGTTTATTATTATTATTTTAATTGATTTTGTTAAAGTTCTACATCAATACTAAATACACAGAATATACTTTGAGAAAAGTCTCTCTGCTAAGCATAATCTTTGGGAGGCTCTATAGCCCATTGGTTAGGCAACCCGCCTACAGTGCAGATGGCGATTGCAGGGTCACAGGTTCAAATCCCAGGTTCAACTGGTGTTTGTAGTATTTGTCATTTTCCACCTGATAGTGCTAACAGTCTCAATACATAAATGGCCATGTGGTTACCCAGTGAGTACCTTAGAAATGCTTCCATATGGCTTAGAGTAAATGGGCATGTGGATGATGGTTGTATACTTAGTTGCATGTTGCACTGTGTTTATTATTATTATTGTAATTGATTTTGATAAAGTTCAACATCAATACTAAATACACAGAATATACTTTGAGAAAAGTCTCTCTGCTTAACATAATCTTTGGGAGTCTCCATAGCCCAGTGGTTAGGCAACCCGCCTACAGTGCAGATGGTGATTGCAGGGTCACAGGTTCGAATCCCAGGTTCAACTGGTGTTTGTAGCATTTGTCATTTTCCACCTGATAGTGCTAACAGTCTCAATACATAAATGGCCATGTGGTTACCCAGTGAGTACCTTAGAAATGCTTCCATATGGCTTAGAGTAAATGGGCATGTGGATGATGGTTGCAAGTAGCACTGTGTTTATTATTGTAATTGATTTTGATAAAGTTCAACATCAATACTAAATACACAGAATATACTTTGAGAAAAGTCTCTCTGCTTAGCATAATCTTTGGGAGTCTCCATAGCCCAGTGGTTAGGCAACCCGCCTACAGTGCAGATGGTGATTGCAGGGTCACAGGTTCGAATCCCAGGTTCAACTGGTGTTTGTAGTATTTATCATTTTCCACCTGATAGTGCTAACAGTCTCAATACATAAATGGCCATGTGGTTCCCCAATGAGTACCTTGGAAATGCTTCCATACGGCTTAGAATAAATGTGCGTGTGGATGATGGTTGGATGTTGCACTGTGTTTATTATTGTTATTTTAATTGATTTTGTTAAAGTTCTACATCAATACTAAATACACAGAATATACTTTGAGAAAAGTCTCTCTGCTTAGCATAATCTTTGGGAGTCTCCATAGCCCAGTGGTTAGGCAACCCGCCTACAGTGCAGATGGTGATTGCAGGGTCACAGGTTCGAATCCCAGGTTCAACTGGTGTTTGTAGTATTTGTCATTTTCCACCTGATAGTGCTAACAGTCTCAATACATAAATGGCCATGTGGTTACCCAGTGAGTACCTTAGAAATGCTTCCATATGGCTTAGAGTAAATGTGCATGTGGATGATGGTTGCATGTTGCACTGTGTTTATTATTGTAATTGATTTTGATCAAGTTCAACATCAATACTAAATACACAGAATATACTTTGAGAAAAGTCTCTCTGCTTAGCATAATCTTCGGGAGGCTCCATAGCCCAGTGGTTAGGCAACCCACCTACAGTGCAGGTAGTGATTGCAGGGTCACAGGTTCAAATCCCAGGTTCAACTGGTGTTTGTAGTATTTGTCATTTTCCACCTGATAGTGCTAACAGTCTCAATACATAAATGGCCATGTGGTTACCCAGTGAGTACCTTAGAAATGCTTCCATATGGCTTAGAGTAAATGGGCATGAGGATGATGGTTGCATGTTGCACTGTGTTTATTATTGTAATTGATTTTGATAAAGTTCAACATCAATACTAAATACACAGAATATACTTTGAGAAAAGTCTCTCTGCTTAGCATAATCTTTGGGAGGCTCCATAGCCCAGTGGTTAGGCAACCCGCCTACAGTGCAGATGGTGATTGCAGGGTCACAGGTTCAAATCCCAGGTTCAACTGGTGTTTGTAGTATTTGTCATTTTCCACCTGATAGTGCTAACAGTCTCAATACATAAATGGCCATGTGGTTCCCCAGTGAGTACCTTGGAAATGCTTCCATACGGCTTAGAATAAATGTGCGTGTGGATGATGGTTGGATGTTGCACTGTGTTTATTATTATTATTTTAATTGATTTTGTTAAAGTTCTACATCAATACTAAATACACAGAATATACTTTGAGAAAAGTCTCTCTCCTTAGCATAATCTTCGGGAGCCTCCATAGCCCAGTGGTTAGGCAACCCGCCTACAGTGCAGATGGTGATTGCAGGGTCACAGGTTCAAATCCCAGGTTCAACTGGTGTTTGTAGTATTTGTCATTTTCCACCTGATAGTGCTAACAGTCTCAATACATAAATGGCCATGTGGTTACCCAGTGAGTACCTTAGAAATGCTTCCATATGGCTTAGAGTAAATGGGCATGTGGATGATGGTTGTATACTTAGTTGCATGTTGCACTGTGTTTATTATTATTGTAATTGATTTTGATAAATTTCAACATCAATACTAAATACACAGAATATACTTTGAGAAAAGTCTCTCTGCTTAGCATAATCTTTGGGAGGCTCCATAGGCCAGTGGTTAGGCAACCCACCTACAGTGCAGATGGTGATTGCAGGGTCACAGGTTCGAATCCCAGGTTCAACTGGTGTTTGCAGTATTTGTCATTTTCCACCTGATAGTGCTAACAGTCTCAATACATAAATGGCCATGTGGTTCCCCAGTGAGTACCTTGGAAATGCTTCCATACGGCTTAGAATAAATGTGCGGGTGGATGATGGTTGGATGTTGCACTGTGTTTATTATTATTATTTTAATTGATTTTGTTAAAGTTCTACATCAATACTAAATACACAGAATATACTTTGAGAAAAGTCTCTCTGCTTAGCATAATCTTTGGGAGTCTCCATAGCCCAGTGGTTAGGCAACCCGCCCACAGTGCAGATGGTGATTGCAGGGTCACAGGTTCGAATCCCAGGTTCAACTGGTGTTTGTAGTATTTGTCATTTTCCACCTGATAGTGCTAACAGTCTCAATACATAAATGGCCATGTGGTTCCCCAGTGAGTACCTTGGAAATGCTTCCATACGGCTTAGAGTAAATGTGCGTGTGGATGATGGTTGGATGTTGCACTGTGTTTATTATTATTATTTTAATTGATTTTGTTAAAGTTCTACATCAATACTAAATACACAGAATATACTTTGAGAAAAGTCTCTCTGCTTAGCATAATCTTCGGGAGGCTCCATAGCCCAGTGGTTAGGCAACCCACCTACAATGCAGATAGTGATTGCAGGGTCACAGGTTCAAATCCCAGGTTCAACTGGTGTTTGTAGTATTTGTCATTTTCCACCTGATAGTGCTAACAGTCTCAATACATAAATGGCCATGTGGTTCCCCAGTGAGTACCTTAGAAATGCTTCCATATGGCTTAGAGTAAATGGGCATGTGGATGATGGTTGTATACTTAGTTGCATGTTGCACTGTGTTTATTATTATTATTGTAATTGATTTTGATAAAGTTCAACATCAATACTAAATACACAGAATATACTTTGAGAAAAGTCTCTCTGCTTAGCATAATCTTTGGGAGGCTTCATAGGCCAGTGGTTAGGCAACCCGCCTACAGTGCAGATAGTGATTGCAGGGTCACAGGTTCAAATCCCAGGTTCAACTGGTGTTTGTCGTATTTGTCATTTTCCACCTGATAGTGCTAACAGTCTCAATACATAAATGGCCATGTGGTTCCCCAGTGAGTACCTTAGAAATGCTTCCATATGGCTTAGAGTAAATGGGCATGTGGATGATGGTTGTATACTTAGTTGCATGTTGCACTGTGTTTATTATTATTATTGTAATTGATTTTGATAAAGTTCAACATCAATACTAAATACACAGAATATACTTTGAGAAAAGTCTCTCTGCTTAGCATAATCTTTGGGAGCCTCCATAGCCCAGTGGTTAGGCAACCCGCCTACAGTGCAGATGGTGATTGCAGGGTCACAGGTTCGAATCCCAGGTTCAACTGGTATTTGTCATTTTCCACCTGATAGTGCTAACAGTCTCAATACATAAATGGCCATGTGGTTCCCCAGTGAGTACCTTAGAAATGCTTCCATATGGCTTAGAGTAAATGGGCATGTGGATGATGGTTGTATATTTAGTTGCATGTTGCAC
Source organism: Pseudophryne corroboree (assembly GCF_028390025.1). NCBI lineage: Eukaryota > Metazoa > Chordata > Amphibia > Anura > Myobatrachidae > Pseudophryne > Pseudophryne corroboree. The sequence continues at coordinate 68,970,903 of NC_086453.1, forward strand.
TGTGTTCGACATCAATACTAAATACACAGAATATACTTTGAGAAAAGTCTCTCTGCTTAGCATAATCATTGGGAGGCTTCATAGGCCAGTGGTTAGGCAACCCGCCTACAGTGCAGATGGTGATTGCAGGGTCACAGGTTCGAATCCCAGGTTCAACTGGTGTTTGTAGTATTTGTCATTTTCCACCTGATAGTGCTAACAGTCTCAATACATAAATGGCCATGTGGTTCCCCAGTGAGTACCTTGGAAATGCTTCCATACGGCTTAGAATAAATGTGCGTGTGGATGATGGTTGGATGTTGCACTGTGTTTATTATTATTATTTTAATTGATTTTGTTAAAGTTCTACATCAATACTAAATACACAGAATATACTTTGAGAAAAGTCTCTCTGCTTAGCATAATCTTTGGGAGGCTCCATAGCCCAATGGTTAGGCAACCCGCCTACAGTGCAGATGGTGATTGCAGGGGCACAGGTTCGAATCCCAGGTTCAACTGGTGTTTGTAGTATTTGTCATTTTCCACCTGATAGTGCTAACAGTCTCAATACATAAATGGCAATGTGGTTCCCCAGTGAGTACCTTGGAAATGCTTCCATACGGCTTAGAATAAATGTGCGTGTGGATGATGGTTGGATGTTGCACTGTGTTTATTATTATTATTTTAATTGATTTTGTTAAAGTTCTACATCAATACTAAATACACAGAATATACTTTGAGAAAAGTCTCTCTGCTTAGCATAATCTTTTTGTTAGCCTCCATAGCCCAGTGGTTAGGCAACCCGCCTACAGTGCAGATGGTGATTGCAGGGTCACAGGTTCGAATCCCAGGTTCAACTGGTGTTTGTAGTATTTGTCATTTTCCACCTGATATTGCTAACACTCTCAATACATAAATGGCCATGTGGTTCCCCAGTGAGTACCTTGGAAATGCTTACATACGGCTTAGAATAAATGTGCGTGTGGATGATGGTTGGATGTTGCACTGTGTTTATTATTATTATTTTAATTGATTTTGTTAAAGTTCTACATCAATACTAAATACACAGAATATACTTTGAGAAAAGTCTCTCTGCTTAGCATAATCTTTGGGAGGCTCTATAGCCCATTGGTTAGGCAACCCGCCTACAGTGCAGATGGTGATTGCAGGGTCACAGGTTCGAATCCCAGGTTCCACTGGTGATTGTAGTATTTGTCATTTTCCACCTGATAGTGCTAACAGTCTCAATACATAAATGGCCATGTGGTTACCCAGTGAGTACTTTAGAAATGCTTCCATATGGCTTAGAGTAAATGGGCATGTGGATGATGGTTGTATACTTAGTTGCATGTTGCACTGTGTTTATTATTATTATTGTAATTGATTTTGATAAAGTTCAACATCAATACTAAATACACAGAATATACTTTGAGAAAAGTCTCTCTGCTTAGCATAATCTTTGGGAGGCTCCATAGCCCAGTGGTTAGGCAACCCGCCTACAGTGCAGATGGTGATTGCAGGGTCACAGGTTCGAATCCCAGGTTCAACTAGTGTATGTAGTATTTGTCATTTTCCACCTGATAGTGCTAACAGTCTCAATACATAAATGGCCATGTGGTTCCCCAGTGAGTACCTTGGAAATGCTTCCATACGGCTTAGAATAAATGTGCGTGTGGATGATGGTTGGATGTTGCACTGTGTTTATTATTATTATTATTTTAATTGATTTTGTTAAAGTTCTACATCAATACTAAATACACAGAATATACTTTGAGAAAAGTCTCTCTGCTTAGCATAATCTTTGGGAGGCTCCATAGCCCAGTGGTTAGGCAACCCGCCTACAGTGTAGATGGTGATTGCAGGGTCACAGGTTCGAATCCCAGGTTCAACTGGTGTTTGTAGTATTTGTCATTTTCCACCTGATAGTGCTAACAGTCTCAATACATAAATGGCCATGTGGTAACCCAGTGAGTACCTTAGAAATGCTTCCATATGGCTTCGAGTAAATGGGCATGTGGATGATGGTTGTATACTTAGTTGCATGTTGCACTGTGTTTATTATTATTGTAATTGATTTTGATAAAGTTCAACATCAATACTAAATACACAGAATATACTTTGAGAAAAGTCTCTCTGCTTAGCATAATCTTCGGGAGGCTCCATAGGCCAGTGGTTAGGCAACCCGCCTACAGTGCAGATGGTGATTTCAGGGACACAGGTTCGAATCCCAGGTTCAACTGGTGTTTGTGGTATTTGTCATTTTCCACCTGATAGTGCTAACAGTCTCAATACATAAATGGCCATGTGGTTACCCAGTGAGTACCTTAGAAATGCTTCCATATGGCTTAGAGCAGGCCTGGCCAACCTGTGGCTCTCCAGATGTAGTGAAACTACACATCCCAGCATGCCTTGCCACAGTTTTAGCATTCCCTAATAGCAAAACTGTGGCAAGGCATGATGGGACTTGTAGTTTCACAACAGCTGGAGAGCCACAGGTTGGCCAGGCCTGGCTTAGAGTAAATGGGCATGTGGATTATGGTTGTATACTTTGTTGCATGTTGCACTGTGTTTATTATTATTATTGTAATTGATTTTGATAAAGTTCAACATCAATACTAAATACACAGAATATACTTTGAGAAAAGTCTCTCTGCTTAGCATAATCTTTGGGAGGCTCCATAGCCCACTGGTTAGGCAACCCGCCTACAATGCAGATGGTGATTGCAGGGTCACAGGTTTGAATCCCAGGTTCAACTGGTGTTTGTAGTATTTGTCATTTTCCACCTGATAGTGCTAACAGTCTCAATACGTAAATGGCCATGTGGTTCCCCAGTGAGTACCTTGGAAATGCTTCCATACGGCTTAGAATAAATGTGCGTGTGGATGATGGTTGGATGTTGCACTGTGTTTATTATTATTATTTTAATTGATTTTGTTAAAGTTCTACATCAATACTAAATACACAGAATATACTTTGAGAAAAGTCTCTCTGCTTAGCATAATCTTTGGGAGGCTGCATAGCCCAATGGCTAGGCAACCCACCTACAGTGCAGATGGTGATTGCAGGGTCACAGGTTCGAATCCCTGGTTCAACTGGTGTTTGTAGTATTTGTCATTTTCCACCTGATAGTGCTAACAGTCTCAATACATAAATGGCCATGTGGTTCCCCAGTGAGTACCTTGGAAATGTTTCCATACGGCTTAGCATAAATGTGCGTGTGGATGATGGTTGGATGTTGCACTGTGTTTATTATTATTATTTTAATTGATTTTGTTAAAGTTCTACATCAATACTAAATACACAGAATATACTTTGAGAAAAGTTTCTCTGCTTAGAATAATCTTTGGGAGGTTCCATAAGCCAGTGGTTAGGCAACCCGCCTACAGTACAGATGGTGATTGCAGGGTCACAGGTTCGAATCCCAGGTTCAACTGGTGTTTGTAGTATTTGTCATTTTCCACCTGATAGTGCTAACAGTCTCAATACATAAATGGCCATGTGGTTACCCAGTGAGTACCTTAGAAATTCTTCCATACGGCTTAGAGTAATTGGGCATGTGGATGATGGTTGTATACTTAGTTGCATGTTGCACTGTGTTTATTATTATTATTGTAATTGATTTTGATAAAGTTCAACATCAATACTAAATACATAGAATATAATTTGAGAAAAGTCTCTCTGCTTAGCATAATCTTTGGGAGGCTCCATAGCCCAGTGGTTAGGCAACCCGCCTACAGTGCAGATGGTGATTGCAGGGTCACAGGTTCGAATCCCAGGTTCGAATCCCAGGTTCAACTGGTGTTTGTAGTATTTTTCATTTTCCACCTGATAGTGCTAACAGTCTCAATACATAAATGGCCATGTGGTTCCCCAGTGAGTACCTTGGAAATGCTTCCATACGGCTTAGAATAAATGTGCGTGTGGATGATGGTTGGATGTTGCACTGTGTTTATTATTATTATTTTAATTGATTTTGTTAAAGTTCTACATCAATACTAAATACACAGAATATACTTTGAGAAAAGTTTCTCTGCTTAGCATAATCTTTGGGAGCCTCCATAGCCCAGTGGTTAGGCAACCCGCCTACAGTGCAGATGGTGATTGCAGGGTCACAGGTTCGAATCCCAGGTTCAACTGGTGTTTGTAGTATTTGTCATTTTCCACCTGATATTGCTAACACTCTCAATACATAAATGGCCATGTGGTTACCCAGTGAGTACCTTGGAAATGCTTACATACGGCTTAGAATAAATGTGCGTGTGGATGATGGTTGGATGTTGCACTGTGTTTATTATTATTATTTTAATTGATTTTGTTAAAGTTCTACATCAATACTAAATACACAGAATATACTTTGAGAAAAGTCTCTCTGCTAAGCATAATCTTTGGGAGGCTCTATAGCCCATTGGTTAGGCAACCCGCCTACAGTGCAGATGGTGATTGCAGGGTCACAGGTTCAAATCCCAGGTTCAACTGGTGTTTGTAGTATTTGTCATTTTCCACCTGATAGTGCTAACAGTCTCAATACATAAATGGCCATGTGGTTACCCAGTGAGTACCTTAGAAATGCTTCCATATGGCTTAGAGTAAATGGGCATGTGGATGATGGTTGTATACTTAGTTGCATGTTGCACTGTGTTTATTATTATTATTGTAATTGATTTTGATAAAGTTCAACATCAATACTAAATACACAGAATATACTTTGAGAAAAGTCTCTCTGCTTAGCATAATCTTTGGGAGTCTCCATAGCCCAGTGGTTAGGCAACCCGCCTACAGTGCAGATGGTGATTGCAGGGTCACAGGTTCGAATCCCAGGTTCAACTGGTGTTTGTAGCATTTGTCATTTTCCACCTGATAGTGCTAACAGTCTCAATACATAAATGGCCATGTGGTTACCCAGTGAGTACCTTAGAAATGCTTCCATATGGCTTAGAGTAAATGGGCATGTGGATGATGGTTGCATGTTGCACTGTGTTTATTATTGTAATTGATTTTGATAAAGTTCAACATCAATACTAAATACACAGAATATACTTTGAGAAAAGTCTCTCTGCTTAGCATAATCTTTGGGAGTCTCCATAGCCCAGTGGTTAGGCAACCTGCCTACAGTGCAGATGGTGATTGCAGGGTCACAGGTTCGAATCCCAGGTTCAACTGGTGTTTGTAGTATTTATCATTTTCCACCTGATAGTGCTAACAGTCTCAATACATAAATGGCCATGTGGTTCCCCAATGAGTACCTTGGAAATGCTTCCATACGGCTTAGAATAAATGTGCGTGTGGATGATGGTTGGATGTTGCACTGTGTTTATTATTATTATTTTAATTGATTTTGTTAAAGTTCTACATCAATACTAAATACACAGAATATACTTTGAGAAAAGTCTCTCTGCTTAGCATAATCTTTGGGAGTCTCCATAGCCCAGTGGTTAGGCAACCCGCCTACAGTGCAGATGGTAATTGCAGGGTCACAGGTTCGAATCCCAGGTTCAACTGGTGTTTGTAGTATTTGTCATTTTCCACCTAATAGTGCTAACAGTCTCAATACATAAATGGCCATGTGGTTACCCAGTGAGTACCTTAGAAATGCTTCCATATGGCTTAGAGTAAATGGGCATGTGGATGATGGTTGCATGTTGCACTGTGTTTATTATTGTAATTGATTTTGATAAAGTTCAACATCAATACTAAATACACAGAATATACTTTGAGAAAAGTCTCTCTGCTTAGCATAATCTTCGGGAGGCTCCATAGCCCAGTGGTTAGGCAACCCACCTACAGTGCAGATAGTGATTGCAGGGTCACAGGTTCAAATCCCAGGTTCAACTGGTGTTTGTAGTATTTGTCATTTTCCACCTGATAGTGCTAACAGTCTCAATACATAAATGGCCATGTGGTTCCCCAGTGAGTACCTTGGAAATGCTTCCATACGGCTTAGAATAAATGTGCGTGTGGATGATGGTTGGATGTTGCACTGTGTTTATTATTATTATTTTAATTGATTTTGTTAAAGTTCTACATCAATACTAAATACACAGAATATACTTTGAGAAAAGTCTCTCTGCTTAGCATAATCTTTGGGAGTCTCCATAGCCCAGTGGTTAGGCAACCCGCCTACAGTGCAGATAGTGATTGCAGGGTCACAGGTTCAAATCCCAGGTTCAACTGGTGTTTGTAGTATTTGTCATTTTCCACCTGATAGTGCTAACAGTCTCAATACATAAATGGCCATGTGGTTACCCAGTGAGTACCTTAGAAATGCTTCCATATGGCTTAGAGTAAATGGGCATGTGGATGATGGTTGCATGTTGCACTGTGTTTATTATTGTAATTGATTTTGATAAAGTTCAACATCAATACTAACTACACAGAATATACTTTGAGAAAAGTCTCTCTGCTTAGCATAATCTTCGGGAGGCTCCATAGCCCAGTGGTTAGGCAACCCACCTACAGTGCAGATAGTGATTGCAGGGTCACAGGTTCAAATCCCAGGTTCAACTGGTGTTTGTAGTATTTGTCATTTTCCACCTGATAGTGCTAACAGTCTCAATACATAAATGGCCATGTGGTTCCCCAGTGAGTACCTTAGAAATGCTTCCATATGGCTTAGAGTAAATGGGCATGTGGATGATGGTTGTATACTTAGTTGCATGTTGCACTGTGTTTATTATTATTATTGTAATTGATTTTGATAAAGTTCAACATCAATACTAAATACACAGAATATACTTTGAGAAAAGTCTCTCTGCTTAGCATAATCTTTGGGAGGCTTCATAGGCCAGTGGTTAGGCAACCCGCCTACAGTGCAGATGGTGATTGCATGGTCACAGGTTCGAATCCCAGGTTCAACTGGTGTTTGTAGTATTTGTCATTTTCCACCTGATAGTGCTAACAGTCTCAATACATAAATGGCCATGTGGTTCCCCAGTGAGTACCTTGGAAATGCTTCCATACGGCTTAGAGTAAATGTGCGTGTGGATGATGGTTGGATGTTGCACTGTGTTTATTATTATTATTTTAATTGATTTTGTTAAAGTTCTACATCAATACTAAATACACAGAATATACTTTGAGAAAAGTTTCTCTGCTTAGCATAATCTTTGGGAGCCTCCATAGCCCAGTGGTTAGGCAACCCGCCTACAGTGCAGATGGTGATTGCAGGGTCACAGGTTCAAATCCCAGGTTCAACTGGTGTTTGTAGTATTTGTCATTTTCCACCTGATAGTGCTAACAGTCTCAATACATAAATGGCCATGTGGTTCCCCAGTGAGTACCTTGGAAATGCTTCCATACGGCTTAGAGTAAATGTGCGTGTGGATGATGGTTGGATGTTGCACTGTTTATTATTATTATTTTAATTGATTTTGTTAAAGTTCTACATCAATACTAAATACACAGAATATACTTTGAGAAAAGTTTCTCTGCTTAGCATAATCTTTGGGAGCCTCCATAGCCCAGTGGTTAGGCAACCCGCCTACAGTGCAGATGGTGATTGCAGGGTCACAGTTTCGAATCCCAGGTTCAACTGGTGTTTGTAGTATTTGTCATTTTCCACCTGATAGTGCTAACAGTCTCAATACATAAATGGCCATGTGGTTCCCCAGTGAGTACCTTAGAAATGCTTCCATATGGCTTAGAGTAAATGGGCATGTGGATGATGGTTGTATACTTAGTTGCATGTTGCACTGTGTTTATTATTATTATTGTAATTGATTTTGATAAAGTTCAACATCAATACTAAATACACAGAATATACTTTGAGAAAAGTCTCTCTGCTTAGCATTATCTTTGGTAGCCTCCATAGCCCAGTGGTTAGGCAACCCGCCTACAGTGCAGATGGTGATTGCAGGGTCACAGGTTCAAATACCAGGTTCAACTGGTATTTGTCATTTTCCACCTGATAGTGCTAACAGTCTCAATACATAAATGGCCATGTGGTTCCCCAGTGAGTACCTTAGAAATGCTTCCATATGGCTTAGAGTAAATGGGCATGTGGATGATGGTTGTATACTTAGTTGCATGTTGCACTGTGTTCAACATCAATACTAAATACACAGAATATACTTTGAGAAAAGTCTCTCTGCTTAGCATAATCTTTGGGAGGCTTCATAGGCCAGTGGTTAGGCAACCCGCCTACAGTGCAGATGGTGATTGCAGGGTCACAGGTTCGAATCCCAGGTTCAACTGGTGTTTGTAGTATTTGTCATTTTCCACCTGATAGTGCTAACAGTCTCAATACATAAATGGCCATGTGGTTCCCCAGTGAGTACCTTGGAAATGCTTCCATACGGCTTAGAGTAAATGTGCGTGTGGATGATGGTTGGATGTTGCACTGTGTTTATTATTATTATTTTAATTGATTTTGTTAAAGTTCTACATCAATACTAAATACACAGAATATACTTTGAGAAAAGTCTCTCTGCTTAGCATAATCTTCGGGAGGCTCCATAGCCCAGTGGTTAGGCAACCCACCTACAGTGCAGATAGTGATTGCAGGGTCACAGGTTCAAATCCCAGGTTCAACTGGTGTTTGTAGTATTTGTCATTTTCCACCTGATAGTGCTAACAGTCTCAATACATAAATGGCCATGTGGTTCCCCAGTGAGTACCTTAGAAATGCTTCCATATGGCTTAGAGTAAATGGGCATGTGGATGATGGTTGTATACTTAGTTGCATGTTGCACTGTGTTTATTATTATTATTGTAATTGATTTTGATAAAGTTCAACATCAATACTAAATACACAGAATATACTTTGAGAAAAGTCTCTCTGCTTAGCATAATCTTTGGGAGGCTTCATAGGCCAGTGGTTAGGCAACCCGCCTACAGTGCAGATAGTGATTGCAGGGTCACAGGTTCAAATCCCAGGTTCAACTGGTGTTTGTCGTATTTGTCATTTTCCACCTGATAGTGCTAACAGTCTCAATACATAAATGGCCATGTGGTTCCCCAGTGAGTACCTTAGAAATGCTTCCATACGGCTTAGAGCAGGCCTGGCCAACCTGTGGCTCTCCAGATGTTGTGAAACTACACATCCCAGCATGCCCTGCCACAGTTTTAGCATTCCCTAATGGCAAACCTGTGGCAAAGCATGATGGGACTTGTAGTTTTACAACAGCTGGAGAGCCACAGGTTGGCCAGGCCTGGCTTAGAGTAAATGTGCGTGTGGATGATGGTTGGATGTTGCACTGTGTTTATTATTATTATTTTAATTGATTTTGTTAAAGTTCTACATCAATACTAAATACACAGAATATACTTTGAGAAAAGTTTCTCTGCTTAGCATAATCTTTGGGAGCCTCCATAGCCCAGTGGTTAGGCAACCCGCCTACAGTGCAGATGGTAATTGCAGCGTCACAGGTTCAAATCCCAGGTTCAACTGGTGTTTGTAGTATTTGTCATTTTCCACCTGATAGTGCTAACAGTCTCAATACATAAATGGCCATGTGGTTCCCCAGTGAGTACCTTGGAAATGCTTCCATACGGCTTAGAGTAAATGTGCGTGTGGATGATGGTTGGATGTTGCACTGTGTTTATTATTATTATTTTAATTGATTTTGTTAAAGTTCTACATCAATACTAAATACACAGAATATACTTTGAGAAAAGTTTCTCTGCTTAGCATAATCTTTGGGAGCCTCCATAGCCCAGTGGTTAGGCAACCCGCCTACAGTGCAGATGGTGATTGCAGGGTCACAGGTTCGAATCCCAGGTTCAACTGGTGTTTGTAGTATTTGTCATTTTCCGCACTGATAGTGCTAACAGTCTCAATACATAAATGGCCATGTGGTTCCCCAGTGAGTACCTTTGAAATGCTTCCATATGGCTTAGAGTAAATGGGCATGTGGATGATGGTTGTATACTTAGTTGCATGTTGCACTGTGTTTATTATTATTATTGTAATTGATTTTGATAAAGTTCAACATCAATACTAAATACACAGAATATACTTTGAGAAAAGTCTCTCTGCTTAGCATAATCTTCGGGAGCCTCCATAGCCCAGTGGTTAGGCAACCCACCTACAGTGCAGATGGTGATTGCAGGGTCACAGGTTCGAATCCCAGGTTCAACTGGTATTTGTCATTTTCCACCTGATAGTGCTAACAGTCTCAATACATAAATGGCCATGTGGTTCCCCAGTGAGTACCTTAGAAATGCTTCCATATGGCTTAGAGTAAATGGGCATGTGGATGATGGTTATATACTTAGTTGCATGTTGCACTGTGTTCGACATCAATACTAAATACACAGAATATACTTTGAGAAAAGTCTCTCTGCTTAGCATAATCTTTGGGAGGCTTCATAGGCCAGTGGTTAGGCAACCCGCCTACAGTGCAGATGGTGATTGCAGGGTCAGAGGTTCGAATCCCAGGTTCAACTGGTGTTTGTAGTATTTGTCATTTTCCACCTGATAGTGCTAACAGTCTCAATACATAAATGGCCATGTGGTTCCCCAGTGAGTACCTTGGAAATGCTTCCATACGGCTTAGAATAAATGTGCGTGTGGATGATGGTTGGATGTTGCACTGTGTTTATTATTATTATTTTAATTGATTTTGTTAAAGTTCTACATCAATACTAAATACACAGAATATACTTTGAGAAAAGTCTCTCTGCTTAGCATAATCTTTGGGAGGCTCCATATCCCAATGGTTAGGCAACCCGCCTACAGTGCAGATGGTGATTGCAGGGGCACAGGTTCGAATCCCAGGTTCAACTGGTGTTTGTAGTATTTGTCATTTTCCACCTGATAGTGCTAACAGTCTCAATACATAAATGGCAATGTGGTTCCCCAGTGAGTACCTTGGAAATGCTTCCATACGGCTTAGAATAAATGTGCGTGTGGATGATGGTTGGATGTTGCACTGTGTTTATTATTATTATTTTAATTGATTTTGTTAAAGTTCTACATCAATACTAAATACACAGAATATACTTTGAGAAAAGTCTCTCTGCTTAGCATAATCTTTGGGAGCCTCCATAGCCCAGTGGTTAGGCAACCCGCCTACAGTGCATATGGTGATTGCAGGGTCACAGGTTCGAATCCCAGGTTCAACTGGTGTTTGTAGTATTTGTCATTTTCCACCTGATATTGCTAACACTCTCAATACATAAATGACCATGTGGTTCCCCAGTGAGTACCTTGGAAATGCTTCCATACGGCTTAGAATAAATGTGCGTGTGGATGATGGTTGGATGTTGCACTGTGTTTATTATTATTATTTTAATTGATTTTGTTAAAGTTCTACATCAATACTAAATACACAGAATATACTTTGAGAAAAGTCTCTCTCCTTAGCATAATCTTCGGGAGCCTCCATAGCCCAGTGGTTAGGCAACCCGCCTACAGTGCAGATGGTGATTGCAGGGTCACAGGTTCAAATCCCAGGTTCAACTGGTGTTTGTAGTATTTGTCATTTTCCACCTGATAGTGCTAACAGTCTCAATACATAAATGGCCATGTGGTTACCCAGTGAGTACCTTAGAAATGCTTCCATATGGCTTAGAGTAAATGGGCATGTGGATGATGGTTGTATACTTAGTTGCATGTTGCACTGTGTTTATTATTATTATTGTAATTGATTTTGATAAAGTTCAACATCAATACTAAATACACAGAATATACTTTGAGAAAAGACTCTCTGCTTAGCATAATCTTTGGGAGGCTCCATAGCCCAGTGGTTAGGCAACCCACCTACAGTGCAGATGGAGATTGCAGGGTCACAGGTTTGAATCCCAGGTTCAACTGGTGTTTGTAGTATTTGTCATTTTCCACCTGATAGTGCTAACAGTCTCAATACATAAATGGCCATGTGGTTCCCCAGTGAGTACCTTGGAAATGCTTCCATACGGCTTAGAATAAATGTGCGTGTGGATGATGGTTGGATGTTGCACTGTGTTTATTATTATTATTTTAATTGATTTTGTTAAAGTTCTACATCAATACTAAATACACAGAATATACTTTGAGAAAAGTCTCTCTGCTTAGCATAATCTTTGGGAGTCTCCATAGCCCAGTGGTTAGGCAACCCGCCTACAGTGCAGATGGTGATTGCAGGGTCACAGGTTTGAATCCCAGGTTCAACTGGTGTTTGTAGTATTTGTCATTTTCCACCTGATAGTGCTAACAGTCTCAATACATAAATGGCCATGTGGTTACCCAGTGAGTACCTTAGAAATGCTTCCATATGGCTTAGAGTAAATGGGCATGTGGATGATGGTTGCATATTGCACTGTGTTTATTATTGTAATTGATTTTGATAAAGTTCAACATTAATACTAAATACACAGAATATACTTTGAGAAAAGTATCTCTGCTTAGCATAATCTTCAGGAGGCTCCATAGCCCAGTGGTTAGGCAACCCACCTACAGTGCAGATAGTGATTGCAGGGTCACAGGTTCAAATCCCAGGTTCAACTGGTGTTTGTAGTATTTGTCATTTTCCACCTGATAGTGCTAACAGTCTCAATACATAAATGGCCATGTGGTTACCCAGTGAGTACCTTAGAAATGCTTCCATATGGCTTAGAGTAAATGGGCATGAGCATGATGGTTGTATACTTAGTTGCATGTTGCACTGTGTTTATTATTATTATTGTAATTGATTTTGATAAAGTTCAACATCAATACTAAATACACAGAATATACTTTGAGAAACGTCTCTCTGCTTAGCATAATCTTTGGGAGGCTCCATAGCCCAGTGGTTAGGCAACCCGCCTACAGTGCAGATGGTGATTGCAGGGTCCCAGGTTCAACTGGTGTTTGTAGTATTTGTCATTTTCCACCTGATAGTGCTAACAGTCTCAATACATAAATGGCCATGTGGTTCCCCAGTGAGTACCTTGGAAATGCTTCCATACGGCTTAGAATAAATGTGCGTGTGGATGATGGTTGGATGTTGCACTGTGTTTATTATTATTATTTTAATTGATTTTGTTAAAGTTCTACATCAATACTAAATACACAGAATATACTTTGAGAAAAGTCTCTCTCCTTAGCATAATCTTCGGGAGCCTCCATAGCCCAGTGGTTAGGCAACCCGCCTACAGTGCAGATGGTGATTGCAGGGTCACAGGTTCAAATCCCAGGTTCAACTGGTGTTTGTAGTATTTGTCATTTTCCACCTGATAGTGCTAACAGTCTCAATACATAAATGGCCATGTGGTTACCCAGTGAGTACCTTAGAAATGCTTCCATATGGCTTAGAGTAAATGGGCATGTGGATGATGGTTGTATACTTAGTTGCATGTTGCCCTGTGTTTATTATTATTGTAATTGATTTTGATAAATTTCAACATCAATACTAAATACACAGAATATACTTTGAGAAAAGTCTCTCTGCTTAGCATAATCTTTGGGAGGCTCCATAGGCCAGTGGTTAGGCAACCCGCCTACAGTGCAGATGGTGATTGCAGGGTCACAGGTTCGAATCCCAGGTTCAACTGGTGTTTGCAGTATTTGTCATTTTCCACCTGATAGTGCTAACAGTCTCAATACATAAATGGCCATGTGGTTCCCCAGTGAGTACCTTGGAAATGCTTCCATACGGCTTAGAATAAATGTGCGTGTGGATGATGGTTGGATGTTGCACTGTGTTTATTATTATTATTTTAATTGATTTTGTTAAAGTTCTACATCAATACTAAATACACAGAATATACTTTGAGAAAAGTCTCTCTGCTTAGCATAATCTTTGGGAGGCTCCATAGGCCAGTGGTTAGGCAACCCGCCTACAGTGCAGATGGTGATTGCAGGGTCACAGGTTCGAATCCCGGGTTCAACCGGTGTTTGCAGTATTTGTCATTTTCCACCTGATAGTGCTAACAGTCTCAATACATAAATGGCCATGTGGTTCCCCAGTGAGTACCTTGGAAATGCTTCCATACGGCTTAGAATAAATGTGCGTGGATGATGGTTGGATGTTGCACTGTGTTTATTATTATTATTTTAATTGATTTTGTTAAAGTTCTACATCAATACTAAATACACAGAATATACTTTGAGAAAAGTCTCTCTGCTTAGCATAATCTTTGGGAGTCTCCATAGCCCAGTGGTTAGGCAACCCGCCTACAGTGCAGATGGTGATTGCAGGGTCACAGGTTCGAATCCCAGGTTCAACTGGTGTTTGTAGTATTTGTCATTTTCCACCTGATAGTGCTAACAGTCTCAATACATAAATGGCCATGTGGTTCCCCAGTGAGTACCTTAGAAATGCTTCCATATGGCTTAGAGTAAATGGGCATGTGGATGATGGTTGTATACTTAGTTGCATGTTGCACTGTGTTTATTATTATTATTGTAATTGATTTTGATAAAGTTCAACATCAATACTAAATACACAGAATATACTTTGAGAAAAGTCTCTCTGCTTAGCATAATCTTTGGGAGCCTCCATAGCCCAGTGGTTAGGCAACCCACCTACAGTGCAGATGGTGATTGCAGGGTCACAGGTTCGAATCCCAGGTTCAACTGGTATTTGTCATTTTCCACCTGATAGTGCTAACAGTCTCAATACATAAATGGCCATGTGGTTCCCCAGTGAGTACCTTAGAAATGCTTCCATATGGCTTAGAGTAAATGGGCATGTGGATGATGGTTGTATACTTAGTTGCATGTTGCACTGTGTTCAACATCAATACTAAATACACAGAATATACTTTGAGAAAAGTCTCTCTGCTTAGCATAATCTTTGGGAGGCTTCATAGGCCAGTGGTTAGGCAACCCGCCTACAGTGCAGATGGTGATTGCAGGGTCACAGGTTCGAATCCCAGGTTCAACTGGTGTTTGTAGTATTTGTCATTTTCCACCTGATAGTGCTAACAGTCTCAATACATAAATGGCCATGTGGTTCCCCAGTGAGTACCTTGGAAATGCTTCCATACGGCTTAGAGTAAATGTGCGTGTGGATGATGGTTGGATGTTGCACTGTGTTTATTATTATTATTATTTTAATTGATTTTGTTAAAGTTCTACATCAATACTAAATACACAGAATATACTTTGAGAAAAGTTTCTCTGCTTAGCATAATCTTTGGGAGCCTCCATAGCCCAGTGGTTAGGCAACCCACCTACAGTGCAGATGGTGATTGCAGGGTCACAGGTTCGAATCCCTTGTTCAACTGGTGTTTGTAGTATTTGTCATTTTCCACCTGATAGTGCTAACAGTCTCAATACATAAATGGCCATGTGGTTCCCCAATGAGTACCTTAGAAATGCTTCCATATGGCTTAGAGTAAATGGGCATGTGGATGATGGTTGTATACTTAGTTGCATGTTGCACTGTGTTTATTATTATTGTAATTGATTTTGATAAAGTTCAACATCAATACTAAATACACAGAATATACTTTGAGAAAAGTCTCTCTGCTTAGCATAATCTTCGGGAGGCTTCATAGGCCAGTGGTTAGTCAACCCGCCTACAGTGCAAATGGTGATTGCAGGGTCACAGGTTCGAATCCCAGGTTCAACTGGTGTTTGTAGTATTTGTCATTTTCCACCTGATAGTGCTAACAGTCTCAATACATAAATGGCCATGTGGTTCCCCAGTGAGTACCTTGGAAATGCTTCCATACGGCTTAGAGTAAATGTGCGTGTGGATGATGGTTGGATGTTGCACTGTGTTTATTATTATTATTTTGATTGATTTTGTTAAAGTTCTACATCAATACTAAATACACAGAATATACTTTGAGAAAAGTCTCTCTGCTTAGCATAACCTTTGGGAGGCTCCATAGCCCAGTGGTTAGGCAACCCGCCTACAGCGCAGATGGTGATTGCAGGGTCACAGGTTCAAATCCCAGGTTCAACTGGTGTTTGTAGTATTTGTAATTTTCCACCTGATAGTGCTAACAGTCTCAATACATAAATGGCCATGTGGTTCCCCAGTGAGTACCTTGGAAATGCTTCCATACGGCTTAGAGTAAATGTGCGTGTGGATGATGGTTGGATGTTGCACTGTGTTTATTATTATTATTTTAATTGATTTTGTTAAAGTTCTATATCAATACTAAATACACAGAATATACTTTGATAAAAGTCTCTCTGCTTAGCATAATCTTTGGGAGCCTCCATAGCCAAGTGGTTAGGCAACCCACCTACAGTGCAGATGGTGGTTGCAGGGTCACAGGTTCGAATCCCAGGTTCAACTGGTGTTTGTAGTATATGTAATTTTCCACCTGATAGTGCTAACAGTCTCAATACATAAATGGCCATGTGGTTCCCCAGTGAGTACCTTAGAAATGCTTCCATATGGCTTAGAGTAAATGGGCATGTGGATGATGGTTGTATACTTAGTTGCATGTTGCACTGTGTTTATTATTATTATTTTGATTGATTTTGTTAAAGTTCTACATCAATACTAAATACACAGAATATACTGTGAGAAAAGTCTCTCTGCTTAGCATAACCTTTGGGAGGCTCCATAGCCCAGTGGTTAGGCAACCCGCCTACAGCGCAGATGGTGATTGCAGGGTCACAGGTTCAAATCCCAGGTTCAACTGGTGTTTGTAGTATTTGTCATTTTCCACCTGATAGTGCTAACAGTCTCAATACATAAATGGCCATGTGGTTCCCCAGTGAGTACCTTGGAAATGCTTCCATACGGCTTAGAGTAAATGTGCGTGTGGATGATGGTTGGATGTTGCACTGTGTTTATTATTATTATTTTAATTGATTTTGTTAAAGTTCTATATCAATACTAAATACACAGAATATACTTTGATAAAAGTCTCTCTGCTTAGCATAATCTTTGGGAGCCTCCATAGCCCAGTGGTTAGGCAACCCACCTACAGTGCAGATGGTGATTGCAGGGTCACAGGTTCGAATCCCAGGTTCAACTGGTGTTTGTAGTATATGTAATTTTCCACCTGATAGTGCTAACAGTCTCAATACATAAATGGCCATGTGGTTCCCCAGTGAGTACCTTAGAAATGCTTCCATATGGCTTAGAGTAAATGGGCATGTGGATGATGGTTGTATACTTAGTTGCATGTTGCACTGTGTTTATTATTATTATTGTAATTGATTTTGATAAAGTTCAACATCAATACTAAATACACAGAATATACTTTGAGAAAAGTCTCTCTGCTTAGCATAATCTTCGGGAGGCTTCATAGGCCAGTGGTTAGGCAACCTGCCTACAGTGCAGATGGTGATTGCAGGGTCACAGGTTCAAATCTCAGGTTCAACTGGTGTTTGTAGTATTTGTTATTTTCCACCTGATAGTGCTAACAGTCTCAATACATAAATGGCCATGTGGTTCCCCAGTGAGTACCTTGGAAATGCTTCCATACGGCTTAGAGTAAATGTGCGTGTGGATGATGGTTGGATGTTGCACTGTGTTTATTATTATTATTTTAAATGATTTTGTTAAAGTTCTACATCAATACTAAATACACAGAATATACTTTGAGAAAAGTCTCTCTGCTTAGCATAATCTTTGGGAGGCTCCATAGCCCAATGGTTAGGCAACCCGCCTACAGTGCAGATGGTGTTTGCAGGGTCACAGGTTCAAATCCCAGGTTCAACTGGTGTTTGTAGTATTTGTCATTTTCCACCTGATAGTGCTAACAGTCTCAATACATAAATGGCCATGTGGTTCCCCAGTGAGTACCTTGGAAATGCTTCCATACGGCTTAGAATAAATGTGCGTGTGGATGATGGTTGGATGTTGCACTGTGTTTATTATTATTATTTTAATTGATTTTGTTGAAGTTCTACATCAATACTAAATACACAGAATATACATTGAGAAAAGTCTCTCTGCTTAGCATAATCTTCGGGAGCCTCCATAGCCCAGTGGTTAGGCAACCCGCCTACAGCGCAGATGGTGATTGCAGGGTCACAGGTTCAAATCCCAGGTTCAACTGGTGTTTGTAGTATTTGTCATTTTCCACCTGATAGTGCTAACAGTCTCAATACATAAATGGCCATGTGGTTCCCCAGTGAGTACCTTGGAAATGCTTCCATACGGCTTAGAGTAAATGTGCGTGTGGATGATGGTTGGATGTTGCACTGTGTTTATTATTATTATTTTAATTGATTTTGTTAAAGTTCTATATCAATACTAAATACACAGAATATACTTTGATAAAAGTCTCTCTGCTTAGCATAATCTTTGGGAGCCTCCATAGCCCAGTGGTTAGGCAACCCACCTACAGTGCAGATGGTGATTGCAGGGTCACAGGTTCGAATCCCAGGTTCAACTGGTGTTTGTAGTATATGTAATTTTCCACCTGATAGTGCTAACAGTCTCAATACATAAATGGCCATGTAGTTCCCCAGTGAGTACCTTAGAAATGTTTCCATATGGCTTAGAGTAAACGGGCATGTGGATGATGGTTGTATACTATGTTGCACTGTGTTTATTATTATTATTTTGATTGATTTTGTTAAAGTTCTACATCAATACTAAATACACAGAATATACTTTGAGAAAAGTCTCTCTGCTTAGCATAACCTTTGGGAGGCTCCATAGCCCAGTGGTTAGGCAACCCGCCTACAGCGCAGATGGTGATTGCAGGGTCACAGGTTCAAATCCCAGGTTCAACTGGTGTTTGTAGTATTTGTCATTTTCCACCTGATAGTGCTAACAGTCTCAATACATAAATGGCCATGTGGTTCCCCAGTGAGTACCTTGGAAATGCTTCCATACGGCTTAGAGTAAATGTGCGTGTGGATGATGGTTGGATGTTGCACTTTGTTTATTATTATTATTTTAATTGATTTTGTTAAAGTTCTATATCAATACTAAATACACAGAATATACTTTAATAAAAGTCTCTCTGCTTAGCATAATCTTTGGGAGCCTCCATAGCCCAGTGGTTAGGCAACCCACCTACAGTGCAGATGGTGATTGCAGGGTCACAGGTTCGAATCCCAGGTTCAACTGGTGTTTGTAGTATATGTAATTTTCCACCTGATAGTGCTAACAGTCTCAATACATAAATGGCCATGTGGTTCCCCAGTGAGTACCTTAGAAATGCTTCCATATGGCTTAGAGTAAATGGGCATGTGGATGATGGTTGTATACTTAGTTGCATGTTGCACTGTGTTTATTATTATAATTGATTTTGATAAAGTTCAACATCAATACTAAATACACAGAATATGCTTTGAGAAAAGTCTCTCTGCTTAGCATAATCTTTGGGAGCCTCCATAGCCCAGTGGTTAGGCAACCCACCTACAGTGCAGATGGTGATTGCAGGGTCACAGGTTCGAATCCCAGGTTCAACTGGTGTTTGTAGTATATGTAATTTTCCACCTGATAGTGCTAACAGTCTCAATACATAAATGGCCATGTGGTTCCCCAGTGAGTACCTTAGAAAAGCTTCCTTATGGCTTAGAGTAAATGGGCATGTGGATGATGGTTGTATATTTAGTTGCATGTTGCACTGTGTTTATTATTATTATTGTAATTGATTTTGATAAAGTTCAATATCAATACTAAATACACAGAATATACTTTGAGAAAAGTCTCTCTGCTTAGCATAATCTTCGGGAGGCTTCATAGGCCAGTGGTTAGTCAACCCACCTACAGTGCAAATGGTGATTGCAGGGTCACAGGTTCGAATCCCAGGTTCAACTGGTGTTTGTAGTATTTGTCATTTTCCACCTGATAGTGCTAACAGTCTCAATACATAAATGGCCATGTGGTTCCCCAGTGAGTACCTTGGAAATGCTTCCATACGGCTTAGAGTAAATGTGCGTGTGGATGATGGTTGGATGTTGCACTGTGTTTATTATTATTATTTTGATTGATTTTGTTAAAGTTCTACATCAATACTAAATACACAGAATATACTTTGAGAAAAGTCTCTCTGCTTAGCATAACCTTCGGGAGGCTCCATGGCCCAGTGGTTAGGCAACCCGCCTACAGCGCAGATGGTGATTGCAGGGTCACAGGTTCAAATCCCAGGTTCAACTGGTGTTTGTAGTATTTGTCATTTTCCACCTGATAGTGCTAACAGTCTCAATACATAAATGGCCATGTGGTTCCCCAGTGAGTACCTTGGAAATGCTTCCATACGGCTTAGAGTAAATGTGCGTGTGGATGATGGTTGGATGTTGCACTGTGTTTATTATTATTATTTTAATTGATTTTGTTAAAGTTCTATATCAATACTAAATACACAGAATATACTTTGATAAAAGTCTCTCTGCTTAGCATAATCTTTGGGAGCCTCCATAGCCCAGTGGTTAGGCAACCCACCTACAGTGCAGATGGTGATTGCAGGGTCACAGGTTCGAATCCCAGGTTCAACTGGTGTTTGTAGTATATGTAATTTTCCACCTGATAGTGCTAACAGTCTCAATGCATAAATGGCCATGTGGTTCCCCAGTGAGTACCTTAGAAATGCTTCCATATGGCTTAGAGTAAATGGGCATGTGGATGATGGTTGTATACTTAGTTGCATGTTGCACTGTGTTTATTATTATTATTTTGATTGATTTTGTTAAAGTTCTACATCAATACTAAATACACAGAATATACTGTGAGAAAAGTCTCTCTGCTTAGCATAACCTTTGGGAGGCTCCATAGCCCAGTGGTTAGGCAACCCGCCTACAGCGCAGATGGTGATTGCAGGGTCACAGGTTCAAATCCCAGGTTCAACTGGTGTTTGTAGTATTTGTCATTTTCCACCTGATAGTGCTAACAGTCTCAATACATAAATGGCCATGTGGTTCCCCAGTGAGTACCTTGGAAATGCTTCCATACGGCTTAGAGTAAATGTGCGTGTGGATGATGGTTGGATGTTGCACTGTGTTTATTATTATTATTTTAATTGATTTTGTTAAAGTTCTATATCAATACTAAATACACAGAATATACTTTGATAAAAGTCTCTCTGCTTAGCATAATCTTTGGGAGCCTCCATAGTCCAGTGGTTAGGCAACCCACCTACAGTGCAGATGGTGATTGCAGGGTCACAGGTTCGAATCCCAGGTTCAACTGGTGTTTGTAGTATATGTAATTTTCCACCTGATAGTGCTAACAGTCTCAATACATAAATGGCCATGTGGTTCCCCAGTGAGTACCTTAGAAATGCTTCCATATGGCTTAGAGTAAATGGGCATGTGGATGATGGTTGTATACTTAGTTGCATGTTGCACTGTGTTTATTATTATTATTATTATTATTATTATTATTGTAATTGATTTTGATCATGTTCAACATCAATACTAAATACAGAGAATATACTTTGAGAAAAGTCTCTCTGCTTAGCATAATCTTTGGGAGGCTTCATAGGCCAGTGGTTAGGCAACCCGCCTACAGTGCAGATGGTGATTGCAGGGTCACAGGTTCGAATCCCAGGTTCAACTGGTGTTTGTAGTATTTGTCATTTTCCACCTGATAGTGCTAACAGTCTCAATACATAAAAGGCCATGTGGTTCCCCAGTGAGTACCTTGGAAATGCTTCCATACGGCTTAGAGTAAATGTGCGTGTGGATGATGGTTGGATGTTGCACTGTGTTTATTATTATTATTTTAATTGATTTTGTTAAAGTTCTACATCAATACTAAATACACAGAATATACTTTGAGAAAAGTTTCTCTGCTTAGCATAATCTTTGGGAGCCTCCATAGCCCAGTGGTTAGGCAACCCGCCTACAGTGCAGATGGTGATTGCAGGGTCACAGGTTCGAATCCCAGGTTCAACTGGTGTTTGTAGTATTTGTCATTTTCCACCTGATAGTGCTAACAGTCTCAATACATAAATGGCCATGTGGTTCCCCAGTGAGTACCTTAGAAATGCTTCCATATGGCTTAGAGTAAATGGGCATGTGGATGATGGTTGTATACTTAGTTGCATGTTGCACTGTGTTCAACATCAATACTAAATACACAGAATATACTTTGAGAAAAGTCTCTCTGCTTAGCATAATCTTTGGGAGCCTCCATATCCCAGTGGTTAGGCAACCCACCTACAGTGCTGATGGTGATTGCAGGGTCACAGGTTCGAATCCCAGGTTCAACTGGTGTTTGTAGTATATGTAATTTTCCACCTGATAGTGCTAACAGTCTCAATACATAAATGGCCATGTGGTTCCCCAGTGAGTACCTTAGAAAAGCTTCCTTATGGCTTAGAGTAAATGGGCATGTGGATGATGGTTGTATACTTAGTTGCATGTTGCACTGTGTTTATTATTATTATTGTAATTGATTTTGATAAAGTTCAACATCAATACTAAATACACAGAATATACTTTGAGAAAAGTCTCTCTGCTTAGCATAATCTTTGGGAGGCTTCATAGGCCAGTGGTTAGTCAACCCGCCTACAGTGCAAATGGTGATTGCAGGGTCACAGGTTCGAATCCCAGGTTCAACTGGTGTTTGTAGTATTTGCCATTTTCCACCTGATAGTGCTAACAGTCTCAATACATAAATGGCCATGTGGTTCCCCAGTGAGTACCTTGGAAATGCTTCCATACGGCTTAGAGTAAATGTGCGTGTGGATGATGGTTGGATGTTGCACTGTGTTTATTATTATTATTTTGATTGATTTTGTTAAAGTTCTACATCAATACTAAATACACAGAATATACTTTGAGAAAAGTCTCTCTGCTTAGCATAACCTTCGGGAGGCTCCATAGCCCAGTGGTTAGGCAACCCGCCTACAGCGCAGATGGTGATTGCAGGGTCACAGGTTCAAATCCCAGGTTCAACTGGTGTTTGTAGTATTTGTCATTTTCCACCTGATAGTGCTAACAGTCTCAATACATAAATGGCCATGTGGTTCCCCAGTGAGTACCTTGGAAATGCTTCCATACGGCTTAGAGTAAATGTGCGTGTGGATGATGGTTGGATGTTGCACTGTGTTTATTATTATTATTTTAATTGATTTTGTTAAAGTTCTATATCAATACTAAATACACAGAATATACTTTGATAAAAGTCTCTCTGCTTAGCATAATCTTTGGGAGCCTCCATAGCCCAGTGGTTAGGCAACCCACCTACAGTGCAGATGGTGATTGCAGGGTCACAGGTTCGAATCCCAGGTTCAACTGGTGTTTGTAGTATATGTAATTTTCCACCTGATAGTGCTAACAGTCTCAATACATAAATGGCCATGTGGTTCCCCAGTGAGTACCTTAGAAATGCTTCCATATGGCTTAGAGTAAATGGGCATGTGGATGATGGTTGTATACTTAGTTGCATGTTGCACTGTGTTTATTATTATTATTTTGATTGATTTTGTTAAAGTTCTACATCAATACTAAATACACAGAATATACTGTGAGAAAAGTCTCTCTGCTTAGCATAACCTTTGGGAGGCTCCATAGCCCAGTGGTTAGGCAACCCGCCTACAGTGCAGATGGTGATTGCAGGGTCACAGGTTCGAATCCCAGGTTCAACTGGTGTTTGTAGTATTTGTCATTTTCCACCTGATAGTGCTAACAGTCTCAATACATAAAAGGCCATGTGGTTCCCCAGTGAGTACCTTGGAAATGCTTCCATACGGCTTAGAGTAAATGTGCGTGTGGATGATGGTTGGATGTTGCACTGTGTTTATAATTATTATTTTAATTGATTTTGTTAAAGTTCTACATCAATACTAAATACACAGAATATACTTTGAGAAAAGTTTCTCTGCTTA
Organism: Pseudophryne corroboree; assembly: GCF_028390025.1. Classification (NCBI taxonomy): domain Eukaryota; kingdom Metazoa; phylum Chordata; class Amphibia; order Anura; family Myobatrachidae; genus Pseudophryne; species Pseudophryne corroboree. The sequence continues at coordinate 68,994,484 of NC_086453.1, forward strand.
GCATAATCTTTGGGAGCCTCCATAGCCCAGTGGTTAGGCAACCCGCCTACAGTGCAGATGGTGATTGCAGGGTCACAGGTTCGAATCCCAGGTTCAACTGGTGTTTGTAGTATTTGTCATTTTCCACCTGATAGTGCTAACAGTCTCAATACATAAATGGCCATGTGGTTCCCCAGTGAGTACCTTAGAAATGCTTCCATATGGCTTAGAGTAAATGGGCATGTGGATGATGGTTGTATACTTAGTTGCATGTTGCACTGTGTTCAACATCAATACTAAATACACAGAATATACTTTGAGAAAAGTCTCTCTGCTTAGCATAATCTTTGGGAGGCTTCATAGGCCAGTGGTTAGGCAACCCGCCTACAGTGCAGATGGTGATTGCAGGGTCACAGGTTCGAATCCCAGGTTCAACTGGTGTTTGTAGTATTTGTCATTTTCCACCTGATAGTGCTAACAGTCTCAATACATAAATGGCCATGTGGTTCCCCAGTGAGTACCTTGGAAATGCTTCCATACGGCTTAGAGTAAATGTGCGTGTGGATGATGGTTGGATGTTGCACTGTGTTTATTATTATTATTTTAATTGATTTTGTTAAAGTTCTATATCAATACTAAATACACAGAATATACTTTGATAAAAGTCTCTCTGCTTAGCATAATCTTTGGGAGCCTCCATAGCCCAGTGGTTAGGCAACCCACCTACAGTGCAGATGGTGATTGCAAGGTCACAGGTTCGAATTCCAGGTTCAACTGGTGTTTGTAGTATATGTAATTTTCCACCTGATAGTGCTAACAGTCTCAATACATAAATGGCCATGTGGTTCCCCAGTGAGTACCTTAGAAATGCTTCCATATGGCTTAGAGTAAATGGGCATGTGGATGATGGTTGTATACTTAGTTGCATGTTGCACTGTGTTTATTATTATTATTGTAATTGATTTTGATAAAGTTCAACATCAATACTAAATACACAGAATATACTTTGAGAAAAGTCTCTCTGCTTAGCATAATCTTCGGGAGGCTTCATAGGCCAGTGGTTAGGCAACCTGCCTACAGTGCAGATGGTGATTGCAGGGTCACAGGCTCAAATCTCAGGTTCAACTGGTGTTTGTAGTATTTGTTATTTTCCACCTGATAGTGCTAACAGTCTCAATACATAAATGGCCATGTGGTTCCCCAGTGAGTACCTTGGAAATGCTTCCATACGGCTTAGAGTAAATGTGCGTGTGGATGATGGTTGGATGTTGCACTGTGTTTATTATTATTATTTTAAATGATTTTGTTAAAGTTCTACATCAATACTAAATACACAGAATATACTTTGAGAAAAGTCTCTCTGCTTAGCATAATCTTTGGGAGGCTCCATAGCCCAATGGTTAGGCAACCCGCCTACAGTGCAGATGGTGTTTGCAGGGTCACAGGTTCAAATCCCAGGTTCAACTGGTGTTTGTAGTATTTGTCATTTTCCACCTGATAGTGCTAACAGTCTCAATACATAAATGGCCATGTGGTTCCCCAGTGAGTACCTTGGAAATGCTTCCATACGGCTTAGAATAAATGTGCGTGTGGATGATGGTTGGATGTTGCACTGTGTTTATTATTATTATTTTAATTGATTTTGTTGAAGTTCTACATCAATACTAAATACACAGAATATACTTTGAGAAAAGTCTCTCTGCTTAGCATAATCTTTGGGAGCCTCCATAGCCCAGTGGTTAGGCAACCCGCCTACAGTGCAGATGGTGATTGCAGGGTCACAGGTTCGAATCCCAGGTTCAACTGGTGTTTGTAGTATTTGTCATTTTCCACCTATTAGTGCAAACAGTCTCAATACATAAATGGCCATGTGGTTACCCCGTGAGTACCTTACAAATGCTTCCATATGGCTTAGAGTAAATGGGCATGTGGATGATGGTTGTATACTTAGTTGCATGTTGCACTGTGTTTATTATTATTATTATTATTATTGTAATTGATTTTGATCATGTTCAACATCAATACTAAATACAGAGAATATACTTTGAGAAAAGTCTCTCTGCTTAGCATAATCTTTGGGAGGCATCATAGGCCAGTGGTTAGGCAACCCGCCTACAGTGCAGATGGTGATTGCAGGGTCACAGGTTCGAATCCCAGGTTCAACTGGTGTTTGTAGTATTTGTCATTTTCCACCTGATAGTGCTAACAGTCTCAATACATAAAAGGCCATGTGGTTCCCCAGTGAGTACCTTGGAAATGCTTCCATACGGCTTAGAGTAAATGTGCGTGTGGATGATGGTTGGATGTTGCACTGTTTATTATTATTATTTTAATTGATTTTGTTAAAGTTCTACATCAATACTAAATACACAGAATATACTTTGAGAAAAGTTTCTCTGCTTAGCATAATCTTTGGGAGCCTCCATAGCCCAGTGGTTAGGCAACCCGCCTACAGTGCAGATGGTGATTGCAGGGTCACAGGTTCGAATCCCAGGTTCAACTGGTGTTTGTAGTATTTGTCATTTTCCACCTGATAGTGCTAACAGTCTCAATACATAAATGGCCATGTGGTTCCCCAGTGAGTACCTTAGAAATGCTTCCATATGGCTTAGAGTAAATGGGCATGTGGATGATGGTTGTATACTTAGTTGCATGTTGCACTGTGTTCAACATCAATACTAAATACACAGAATATACTTTGAGAAAAGTCTCTCTGCTTAGCATAATCTTTGGGAGGCTTCATAGGCCAGTGGTTAGGCAACCCGCCTACAATGCAGATGGTGATTGCAGGGTCACAGGTTCGAATCCCAGGTTCAACTGGTGTTTGTAGTATTTGTCATTTTCCACCTGATAGTGCTAACAGTCTCAATACATAAATGGCCATGTGGTTCCCCAGTGAGTACCTTGGAAATGCTTCCATACGGCTTAGAGTAAATGTGCGTGTGGATGATGGTTGGATGTTGCACTGTGTTTATTATTATTATTTTAAATGATTTTGTTAAAGTTCTACATCAATACTAAATACACAGAATATACTTTGAGAAAAGTCTCTCTGCTTAGCATAATCTTTGGGAGGCTCCATAGCCCAATGGTTAGGCAACCCGCCTACAGTGCAGATGGTGTTTGCAGGGTCACAGGTTCAAATCCCAGGTTCAACTGGTGTTTGTAGTATTTGTCATTTTCCACCTGATAGTGCTAACAGTCTCAATACATAAATGGCCATGTGGTTCCCCAGTGAGTACCTTGGAAATGCTTCCATACGGCTTAGAATAAATGTGCGTGTGGATGATGGTTGGATGTTGCACTGTGTTTATTATTATTATTTTAATTGATTTTGTTGAAGTTCTACATCAATACTAAATACACAGAATATACTTTGAGAAAAGTCTCTCTGCTTAGCATAATCTTTGGGAGCCTCCATAGCCCAGTGGTTAGGCAACCCGCCTACAGTGCAGATGGTGATTGCAGGGTCACAGGTTCGAATCCCAGGTTCAACTGGTGTTTGTAGTATTTGTCATTTTCCACCTATTAGTGCAAACAGTCTCAATACATAAATGGCCATGTGGTTACCCCGTGAGTACCTTACAAATGCTTCCATATGGCTTAGAGTAAATGGGCATGTGGATGATGGTTGTATACTTAGTTGCATGTTGCACTGTGTTTATTATTATTATTATTATTGTAATTGATTTTGATCATGTTCAACATCAATACTAAATACAGAGAATATACTTTGAGAAAAGTCTCTCTGCTTAGCATAATCTTTGGGAGGCATCATAGGCCAGTGGTTAGGCAACCCGCCTACAGTGCAGATGGAGATTGCAGGGTCACAGGTTCGAATCCCAGGTTCAACTGGTGTTTGTAGTATTTGTCATTTTCCACCTGATAGTGCTAACAGTCTCAATACATAAAAGGCCATGTGGTTCCCCAGTGAGTACCTTGGAAATGCTTCCATACGGCTTAGAGTAAATGTGCGTGTGGATGATGGTTGGATGTTGCACTGTTTATTATTATTATTTTAATTGATTTTGTTAAAGTTCTACATCAATACTAAATACACAGAATATACTTTGAGAAAAGTTTCTCTGCTTAGCATAATCTTTGGGAGCCTCCATAGCCCAGTGGTTAGGCAACCCGCCTACAGTGCAGATGGTGATTGCAGGGTCACAGGTTCGAATCCCAGGTTCAACTGGTGTTTGTAGTATTTGTCATTTTCCACCTGATAGTGCTAACAGTCTCAATACATAAATGGCCATGTGGTTCCCCAGTGAGTACCTTAGAAATGCTTCCATATGGCTTAGAGTAAATGGGCATGTGGATGATGGTTGTATACTTAGTTGCATGTTGCACTGTGTTCAACATCAATACTAAATACACAGAATATACTTTGAGAAAAGTCTCTCTGCTTAGCATAATCTTTGGGAGGCTTCATAGGCCAGTGGTTAGGCAACCCGCCTACAATGCAGATGGTGATTGCAGGGTCACAGGTTCGAATCCCAGGTTCAACTGGTGTTTGTAGTATTTGTCATTTTCCACCTGATAGTGCTAACAGTCTCAATACATAAATGGCCATGTGGTTCCCCAGTGAGTACCTTGGAAATGCTTCCATACGGCTTAGAGTAAATGTGCGTGTGGATGATGGTTGGATGTTGCACTGTGTTTATTATTATTATTTTAATTGATTTTGTTAAAGTTCTATATCAATACTAAATACACAGAATATACTTTGATAAAAGTCTCTCTGCTTAGCATAATCTTTGGGAGCCTCCATAGCCCAGTGGTTAGGCAACCCGCCTACAGTGCAGATGGTGATTGCAGGGTCACAGGTTCGAATCCCAGGTTCAACTGGTGTTTGTAGTATATGTAATTTTCCACCTGATAGTGCTAACAGTCTCAATACATAAATGGCCATGTGGTTCCCCAGTGAGTACCTTAGAAATGCTTCCATATGGCTTAGAGTAAATGGGCATGTGGATGATGGTTGTAAACTTAGTTGCATGTTGCACTGTGTTTATTATTATTATTGTAATTGATTTTGATAAAGTTCAACATCAATACTAAATACACAGAATATACTTTGAGGAAAGTCTCTCTGCTTAGCATAATCTTTGGGAGGCTCCATAGGCCAGTGGTTAGGCAACCCACCTACAGAGCAGATGGTGATTGCAGGGTCACAGGTTCGAATCCCAGGTTCAACTGGTGTTTGTAGTATTTGTCATTTTCCACCTGCTAGTGCAAACAGTCTCAATACATAAATGGCCATGTGGTTCCCCAGTGAGTACCTTGGAAATGCTTCCATACGGCTTAGAGTAAATGTGCGTGTGGATGATGGTTGGATGTTGCACTGTGTTTATTATTATTATTTTAATTGATTTTGTTAAAGTTCTACATCAATACTAAATATACAGAATATACTTTGAGAAAAGTCTCTCTGCGTAGCATAATCTTTGGGAGGCTCCATAGCCCAATGGTTAGGCAACCCGCCTACAGTGCAGATGGTCATGGCAGGGTCACAGGTTCAAATCCCAGGTTCAACTGGTGTTTGTAGTATTTGTTATTTTCCACCTGATAGTGCTAACAGTCTCAATACATAAATGGCCATGTGGTTCCCCAGTGAGTACCTTAGAAATGCTTCCATATGGCTTAGAGTAAATGGGCATGTGGATGATGGTTGTATACTTAGTTGCATGTTGCACTGTGTTTATTATTATTATTGTAATTGATTTTGATAAAGTTCAACATCAATACTAAATACACAGAATATGCTTTGAGAAAAGTCTCTCTGCTTAGCACAATCTTCGGGAGGCTTCATAGGCCAGTGGTTAGGCAACCCGCCTACAGTGCAGATGGTGATTGCAGGGTCACAGGTTCGAATCCCAGGTTCAACTGGTGTTTGTAGTGTTTGTCATTTTCCACCTGATAGTGCTAACAGTCTCAATACATAAATGGCCATGTGGTTGCCCAGTGAGTACCTTGGAAATGCTTCCATACGGCTTAGAGTAAATGTGCGTGTGGATGATGGTTGGATGTTGCACTGTGTTTATTATTATTATTTTAATTGATTTTGTTAAAGTTCTACATCAATACTAAATACACAGAATATACTTTGAGAAAAGTCTCTCTGCTTAGCATAATCTTTGGGAGCCTCCATAGCCCAGTGGTTAGGCAACCCGCCTACAGTGCAGATGGTGATTGCAGGGTCACAGGTTCGAATCCCGGGTTCAACTGGTGTTTGTAGTATTTGTCATTTTCCACCTGATAGTGCTAACAGTCTCAATACATAAATGGCCATGTGGTTCCCCAGTGAGTACCCTACAAATGCTTCCATATGGCTTAGAGTAAATGGGCATGTGGATGATGGTTGTATACTTAGTTGCATGTTGCACTGTGTTTATTATTATTATTATTGTAATTGATTTTGATCATGTTCAACATCAATACTTAATACACAGAATATACTTTGAGAAAAGTCTCTCTGCTTAGCATAATCTTTGGGAGGCTTCATAGGCCAGTGGTTAGGCAACCCGCCTACAGTGCAGATGGTGATTGCAGGGTCACAGGTTCGAATCCCAGGTTCAACTGGTGTTTGTAGTATTTGTCATTTTCCACCTGATAGTGCTAACAGTCTCAATACATAAAAGGCCATGTGGTTCCCCAGTGAGTACCTTGGAAATGCTTCCATACGGCTTAGAGTAAATGTGCGTGTGGATGATGGTTGGATGTTGCACTGTGTTTATTATTATTATTTTAATTGATTTTGTTAAAGTTCTACATCAATACTAAATACACAGAATATACTTTGAGAAAAGTCTCTCTGCTTAATATAATCTTTGGGAGCCTCCATAGCCCAGTGGTTAGGCAACCCACCTCCAGTGCTGATGGTGATTGCAGGGTCACAGGTTCGAATCCCAGGTTCAACTGGTGTTTGTAGTATATGTAATTTTCCACCTGATAGTGCTAACAGTCTCAATACATAAATGGCCATGTGGTTCCCCAGTGAGTACCTTAGAAAAGCTTCCTTACGGCTTAGAGTAAATGGGCATGTGGATGATGGTTGTATACTTAGTTGCATGTTGCACTGTGTTTATTATTATTATTGTAATTGATTTTGATAAAGTTCAACATCAATACTAAATACACAGAATATACTTTGAGAAAAGTCTCTCTGCTTAGCATAATCTTCGGGAGGCTTCATAGGCCAGTGGTTAGTCAACCCGCCTACAGTGCAGATGGTGATTGCAGGGTCACAGGTTCGAATCCCAGGTTCAACTAGTATTTGTCATTTTCCACCTGATAGTGCTAACAGTCTCAATACATAAATGGCCATGTGGTTCCCCAGTGAGTACCTTGGAAATGCTTCCATACGGCTTAGAGTAAATGTGCGTGTGGATGATGGTTGGATGTTGCACTGTGTTTATTATTATTATTTTAATTGATTTTGTTAAAGTTCTATATCAATACTAAATACACAGAATATACTTTGATAAAAGTCTCTCTGCTTAGCATAATCTTTGGGAGCCTCCATAGCCCAGTGGTTAGGCAACCCACCTACAGTGCAGATGGTGATTGCAGGGTCACAGGTTCGAATCCCAGGTTCAACTGGTGTTTGTAGTATATGTAATTTTCCACCTGATAGTGCTAACAGTCTCAATACATGAATGGCCATGTGGTTCCCCAGTGAGTACCTTAGAAATGTTTCCATATGGCTTAGAGTAAATGGTCATGTGGATGATGGTTGTATACTTAGTTGCATGTTGCACTGTGTTTATTATTATTATTTTGATTGATTTTGTTAAAGTTCTACATCAATACTAAATACACAGAATATACTTTGAGAAAAGTCTCTCTGCTTAGCATAACCTTTGGGAGGCTCCATAGCCCAGTGGTTAGGCAACCCGCCTACAGCGCAGATGGTGATTGCAGGGTCACAGGTTCAAATCCCAGGTTCAACTGGTGTTTGTAGTATTTGCCATTTTCCACCTGATAGTGCTAACAGTCTCAATACATAAATGGCCATGTGGTTCCCCAGTGAGTACCTTGGAAATGCTTCCATACGGCTTAGAGTAAATGTGCGTGTGGATGATGGTTGGATGTTGCACTTTGTTTATTATTATTATTTTAATTGATTTTGTTAAAGTTCTATATCAATACTAAATACACAGAATATACTTTAATAAAAGTCTCTCTGCTTAGCATAATCTTTGGGAGCCTCCATAGCCCAGTGGTTAGGCAACCCACCTACAGTGCAGATGGTGATTGCAGGGTCACAGGTTCGAATCCCAGGTTCAACTGGTGTTTGTAGTATATGTAATTTTCCACCTGATAGTGCTAACAGTCTCAATACATAAATGGCCATGTGGTTCCCCAGTGAGTACCTTAGAAATGCTTCCATATGGCTTAGAGTAAATGGGCATGTGGATGATGGTTGTATACTTAGTTGCATGTTGCACTGTGTTTATTATTATAATTGATTTTGATAAAGTTCAACATCAATACTAAATACACAGAATATGCTTTGAGAAAAGTCTCTCTGCTTAGCATAATCTTCGGGAGGCTTCATAGGCCAGTGGTTAGGCAACCCGCCTACAGTGCAGATGGTGATTGCAGGGTCACAGGTTCGAATCCCAGGTTCAACTGGTGTTTGTAGTATTTGTCATTTTCCACCTGATAGTGCTAACAGTCTCAATACATAAAAGGCCATGTGGTTCCCCAGTGAGTACCTTGGAAATGCTTCCATACGGCTTAGAGTAAATGTGCGTGTGGATGATGGTTGGATGTTGCACTGTGTTTATTATTATTATTTTAATTGATTTTGTTAAAGTTCTACATCAATACTAAATACACAGAATATACTTTGAGAAAAGTCTCTCTGCTTAGCATAATCTTTGGGAGACTCCATAGCCCAGTGGTTAGGCAACCCACCTACAGTGCTGATGGTGATTGCAGGGTCACAGGTTCGAATCCCAGGTTCAACTGGTGTTTGTAGTATATTTAATTTTCCACCTGATAGTGCTAACAGTCTCAATACATAAATGGCCATGTGGTTCCCCAGTGAGTACCTTAGAAAAGCTTCCTTATGGCTTAGAGTAAATGGGCATGTGGATGATGGTTGTATACTTAGTTGCATGTTGCACTGTGTTTATTATTATTATTGTAATTGATTTTGATAAAGTTCAATATCAATACTAAATACACAGAATATACTTTGAGAAAAGTCTCTCTGCTTAGCATAATCTTCGGGAGGCTTCATAGGCCAGTGGTTAGTCAACCCGCCTACAGTGCAAATGGTGATTGCAGGGTCACAGGTTCGAATCCCAGGTTCAACTGGTGTTTGTAGTATTTGTCATTTTCCACCTGATAGTGCTAACAGTCTCAATACATAAATGGCCATGTGGTTCCCCAGTGAGTACCTTGGAAATGCTTCCATACGGCTTAGAGTAAATGTGCGTGTGGATGATGGTTGGATGTTGCACTGTGTTTATTATTATTATTTTGATTGATTTTGTTAAAGTTCTACATCAATACTAAATACACAGAATATACTTTGAGAAAAGTCTCTCTGCTTAGCATAACCTTTGGGAGGCTCCATAGCCCAGTGGTTAGGCAACCTGCCTACAGCGCAGATGGTGATTGCAGGGTCACAGGTTCAAATCCCAGGTTCAACTGGTGTTTGTAGTATTTGTCATTTTCCACCTGATAGTGCTAACAGTCTCAATACATAAATGGCCATGTGGTTCCCCAGTGAGTACCTTGGAAATGCTTCCATACGGCTTAGAGTAAATGTGCGTGTGGATGATGGTTGGATGTTGCACTGTGTTTATTATTATTATTTTAATTGATTTTGTTAAAGTTCTATATCAATACTAAATACACAGAATATACTTTGATAAAAGTCTCACTGCTTAGCATAATCTTTGGGAGCCTCCATAGCCCAGTGGTTAGGCAACCTGCCTACAGTGCAGGTGTTTGTAGTATTTGTCATTTTCCACCTGATAGTGCTAACAGTCTCAATACATAAATGGCCATGTGGTTCCCCAGTGAGTACCTTGGAAATGCTTCCATACGGCTTAGAGTAAATGTGCGTGTGGATGATGGTTGGATGTTGCACTGTGTTTATTATTATTATTTTAATTGATTTTGTTAAAGTTCTATATCAATACTAAATACACAGAATATACTTTGATAAAAGTCTCTCTGCTTAGCATAATCTTTGGGAGCCTCCATAGCCCAGTGGTTAGGCAACCTGCCTACAGTGCAGATGGTGATTGCAGGGTCACAGGTTCGAATCCCAGGTTCAACTGGTGTTTGTAGTATATGTAATTTTCCACCTGATAGTGCTAACAGTCTCAATACATAAATGGCCATGTGGTTCCCCAGTGAGTACCTTAGAAATGCTTCCATATGGCTTAGAGTAAATGGGCATGTGGATGATGGTTGTATACTTAGTTGCATGTTGCACTGTGTTTATTATTATTATTTTGATTGATTTTGTTAAAGTTCTACATCAATACTAAATACACAGAATATACTGTGAGAAAAGTCTCTCTGCTTAGCATAACCTTTGGGAGGCTCCATAGCCCAGTGGTTAGGCAACCTACCTACAGTGCAGATGGTGATTGCAGGGTCACAGGTTCGAATCCCAGGTTCAACTGGTGTTTGTAGTATTTGTCATTTTCCACCTGATAGTGCTAACAGTCTCAATACATAAATGGCCATGTGGTTCCCCAGTGAGTACCCTACAAATGCTTCCATATGGCTTAGAGTAAATGGGCATGTGGATGATGGTTGTATACTTAGTTGCATGTTGCACTGTGTTTATTATTATTATTATTGTAATTGATTTTGATCATGTTCAACATCAATACTTAATACACAGAATATACTTTGAGAAAAGTCTCTCTGCTTAGCATAATCTTCGGGAGGCTTCATAGGCCAGTGGTTAGGCAACCCGCCTACAGTGCAGATGGTGATTGCAGGGTCACAGGTTCAAATCCCAGGTTCAACTGGTGTTTGTAGTATTTGTCATTTTCCACCTGATAGTGCTAACAGTCTCAATACATAAAAGGCCATGTGGTTCCCCAGTGAGTACCTTGGAAATGCTTCCATACGGCTTAGAGTAAATGTGCGTGTGGATGATGGTTGGATGTTGCACTGTGTTTATTATTATTATTTTAATTGATTTTGTTAAAGTTCTACATCAATACTAAATACACAGAATATACTTTGAGAAAAGTCTCTCTGCTTAGCATAATCTTTGGGAGCCTCCATAGCCCAGTGGTTAGGCAACCCACCTACAGTGCTGATGGTGATTGCAGGGTCACAGGTTCGAATCCCAGGTTCAACTGGTGTTTGTAGTATATTTAATTTTCCACCTGATAGTGCTAACAGTCTCAATACATAAATGGCCATGTGGTTCCCCAGTGAGTACCTTAGAAAAGCTTCCTTATGGCTTAGAGTAAATGGGCATGTGGATGATGGTTGTATACTTAGTTGCATGTTGCACTGTGTTTATTATTATTATTGTAATTGATTTTGATAAAGTTCAATATCAATACTAAATACACAGAATATACTTTGAGAAAAGTCTCTCTGCTTAGCATAATCTTCGGGAGGCTTCATAGGCCAGTGGTTAGTCAACCCGCCTACAGTGCAAATGGTGATTGCAGGGTCACAGGTTCGAATCCCAGGTTCAACTGGTGTTTGTAGTATTTGTCATTTTCCACCTGATAGTGCTAACAGTCTCAATACATAAAAGGCCATGTGGTTCCCCAGTGAGTACCTTGGAAATGCTTCCATACGGCTTAGAGTAAATGTGCGTGTGGATGATGGTTGGATGTTGCACTGTGTTTATTATTATTATTTTAATTGATTTTGTTAAAGTTCTACATCAATACTAAATACACAGAATATACTTTGAGAAAAGTCTCTCTGCTTAGCATAATCTTTGGGAGCCTCCATAGCCCAGTGGTTAGGCAACCCACCTACAGTGCTGATGGTGATTGCAGGGTCACAGGTTCGAATCCCAGGTTCAACTGGTGTTTGTAGTATATTTAATTTTCCACCTGATAGTGCTAACAGTCTCAATACATAAATGGCCATGTGGTTCCCCAGTGAGTACCTTAGAAAAGCTTCCTTATGGCTTAGAGTAAATGGGCATGTGGATGATGGTTGTATACTTAGTTGCATGTTGCACTGTGTTTATTATTATTATTGTAATTGATTTTGATAAAGTTCAATATCAATACTAAATACACAGAATATACTTTGAGAAAAGTCTCTCTGCTTAGCATAATCTTCGGGAGGCTTCATAGGCCAGTGGTTAGTCAACCCGCCTACAGTGCAAATGGTGATTGCAGGGTCACAGGTTCGAATCCCAGGTTCAACTGGTGTTTGTAGTATTTGTCATTTTCCACCTGATAGTGCTAACAGTCTCAATACATAAATGGCCATGTGGTTCCCCAGTGAGTACCTTGGAAATGCTTCCATACGGCTTAGAGTAAATGTGCGTGTGGATGATGGTTGGATGTTGCACTGTGTTTATTATTATTATTTTGATTGATTTTGTTAAAGTTCTACATCAATACTAAATACACAGAATATACTTTGAGAAAAGTCTCTCTGCTTAGCATAACCTTTGGGAGGCTCCATAGCCCAGTGGTTAGGCAACCCGCCTACAGCGCAGATGGTGATTGCAGGGTCACAGGTTCAAATCCCAGGTTCAACTGGTGTTTGTAGTATTTGTAATTTTCCACCTGATAGTGCTAACAGTCTCAATACATAAATGGCCATGTGGTTCCCCAGTGAGTACCTTGGAAATGCTTCCATACGGCTTAGAGTAAATGTGCGTGTGGATGATGGTTGGATGTTGCACTGTGTTTATTATTATTATTTTAATTGATTTTGTTAAAGTTCTATATCAATACTAAATACACAGAATATACTTTGATAAAAGTCTCTCTGCTTAGCATAATCTTTGGGAGCCTCCATAGCCCAGTGGTTAGGCAACCCACCTACAGTGCAGATGGTGGTTGCAGGGTCACAGGTTCGAATCCCAGGTTCAACTGGTGTTTGTAGTATATGTAATTTTCCACCTGATAGTGCTAACAGTCTCAATACATAAATGGCCATGTGGTTCCCCAGTGAGTACCTTAGAAATGCTTCCATATGGCTTAGAGTAAATGGGCATGTGGATGATGGTTGTATACTTAGTTGCATGTTGCACTGTGTTTATTATTATTATTTTGATTGATTTTGTTAAAGTTCTACATCAATACTAAATACACAGAATATACTTTGAGAAAAGTCTCTCTGCTTAGCATAATCTTTGGGAGCCTCCATAGCCCAGTGGTTAGGCAACCCACCTACAGTGCTGATGGTGATTGCAGGGTCACAGGTTCGAATCCCAGGTTCAACTGGTGTTTGTAGTATATTTAATTTTCCACCTGATAGTGCTAACAGTCTCAATACATAAATGGCCATGTGGTTCCCCAGTGAGTACCTTAGAAAAGCTTCCTTATGGCTTAGAGTAAATGGGCATGTGGATGATGGTTGTATACTTAGTTGCATGTTGCACTGTGTTTATTATTATTATTGTAATTGATTTTGATAAAGTTCAATATCAATACTAAATACACAGAATATACTTTGAGAAAAGTCTCTCTGCTTAGCATAATCTTCGGGAGGCTTCATAGGCCAGTGGTTAGTCAACCCGCCTACAGTGCAAATGGTGATTGCAGGGTCACAGGTTCGAATCCCAGGTTCAACTGGTGTTTGTAGTATTTGTCATTTTCCACCTGATAGTGCTAACAGTCTCAATACATAAATGGCCATGTGGTTCCCCAGTGAGTACCTTGGAAATGCTTCCATACGGCTTAGAGTAAATGTGCGTGTGGATGATGGTTGGATGTTGCACTGTGTTTATTATTATTATTTTGATTGATTTTGTTAAAGTTCTACATCAATACTAAATACACAGAATATACTTTGAGAAAAGTCTCTCTGCTTAGCATAACCTTTGGGAGGCTCCATAGCCCAGTGGTTAGGCAACCCGCCTACAGCGCAGATGGTGATTGCAGGGTCACAGGTTCAAATCCCAGGTTCAACTGGTGTTTGTAGTATTTGTAATTTTCCACCTGATAGTGCTAACAGTCTCAATACATAAATGGCCATGTGGTTCCCCAGTGAGTACCTTGGAAATGCTTCCATACGGCTTAGAGTAAATGTGCGTGTGGATGATGGTTGGATGTTGCACTGTGTTTATTATTATTATTTTAATTGATTTTGTTAAAGTTCTATATCAATACTAAATACACAGAATATACTTTGATAAAAGTCTCTCTGCTTAGCATAATCTTTGGGAGCCTCCATAGCCCAGTGGTTAGGCAACCCACCTACAGTGCAGATGGTGGTTGCAGGGTCACAGGTTCGAATCCCAGGTTCAACTGGTGTTTGTAGTATATGTAATTTTCCACCTGATAGTGCTAACAGTCTCAATACATAAATGGCCATGTGGTTCCCCAGTGAGTACCTTAGAAATGCTTCCATATGGCTTAGAGTAAATGGGCATGTGGATGATGGTTGTATACTTAGTTGCATGTTGCACTGTGTTTATTATTATTATTTTGATTGATTTTGTTAAAGTTCTACATCAATACTAAATACACAGAATATACTGTGAGAAAAGTCTCTCTGCTTAGCATAACCTTTGGGAGGCTCCATAGCCCAGTGGTTAGGCAACCCGCCTACAGCGCAGATGGTGATTGCAGGGTCACAGGTTCAAATCCCAGGTTCAACTGGTGTTTGTAGTATTTGTCATTTTCCACCTGATAGTGCTAACAGTCTCAATACATAAATGGCCATGTGGTTCCCCAGTGAGTACCTTGGAAATGCTTCCATACGGCTTAGAGTAAATGTGCGTGTGGATGATGGTTGGATGTTGCACTGTGTTTATTATTATTATTTTAATTGATTTTGTTAAAGTTCTATATCAATACTAAATACACAGAATATACTTTGATAAAAGTCTCTCTGCTTAGCATAATCTTTGGGAGCCTCCATAGCCCAGTGGTTAGGCAACCCACCTACAGTGCAGATGGTGATTGCAGGGTCACAGGTTCGAATCCCAGGTTCAACTGGTGTTTGTAGTATATGTAATTTTCCACCTGATAGTGCTAACAGTCTCAATACATAAATGGCCATGTGGTTCCCCAGTGAGTACCTTAGAAATGCTTCCATATGGCTTAGAGTAAATGGGCATGTGGATGATGGTTGTATACTTAGTTGCATGTTGCACTGTGTTTATTATTATTATTGTAATTGATTTTGATAAAGTTCAACATCAATACTAAATACACAGAATATACTTTGAGAAAAGTCTCTCTGCTTAGCATAATCTTCGGGAGGCTTCATAGGCCAGTGGTTAGGCAACCTGCCTACAGTGCAGATGGTGATTGCAGGGTCACAGGTTCAAATCTCAGGTTCAACTGGTGTTTGTAGTATTTGTTATTTTCCACCTGATAGTGCTAACAGTCTCAATACATAAATGGCCATGTGGTTCCCCAGTGAGTACCTTGGAAATGCTTCCATACGGCTTAGAGTAAATGTGCGTGTGGATGATGGTTGGATGTTGCACTGTGTTTATTATTATTATTTTAAATGATTTTGTTAAAGTTCTACATCAATACTAAATACACAGAATATACTTTGAGAAAAGTCTCTCTGCTTAGCATAATCTTTGGGAGGCTCCATAGCCCAATGGTTAGGCAACCCGCCTACAGTGCAGATGGTGTTTGCAGGGTCACAGGTTCAAATCCCAGGTTCAACTGGTGTTTGTAGTATTTGTCATTTTCCACCTGATAGTGCTAACAGTCTCAATACATAAATGGCCATGTGGTTCCCCAGTGAGTACCTTGGAAATGCTTCCATACGGCTTAGAATAAATGTGCGTGTGGATGATGGTTGGATGTTGCACTGTGTTTATTATTATTATTTTAATTGATTTTGTTGAAGTTCTACATCAATACTAAATACACAGAATATACATTGAGAAAAGTCTCTCTGCTTAGCATAATCTTCGGGAGCCTCCATAGCCCAGTGGTTAGGCAACCCGCCTACAGCGCAGATGGTGATTGCAGGGTCACAGGTTCAAATCCCAGGTTCAACTGGTGTTTGTAGTATTTGTCATTTTCCACCTGATAGTGCTAACAGTCTCAATACATAAATGGCCATGTGGTTCCCCAGTGAGTACCTTGGAAATGCTTCCATACGGCTTAGAGTAAATGTGCGTGTGGATGATGGTTGGATGTTGCACTGTGTTTATTATTATTATTTTAATTGATTTTGTTAAAGTTCTATATCAATACTAAATACACAGAATATACTTTGATAAAAGTCTCTCTGCTTAGCATAATCTTTGGGAGCCTCCATAGCCCAGTGGTTAGGCAACCCACCTACAGTGCAGATGGTGATTGCAGGGTCACAGGTTCGAATCCCAGGTTCAACTGGTGTTTGTAGTATATGTAATTTTCCACCTGATAGTGCTAACAGTCTCAATACATAAATGGCCATGTAGTTCCCCAGTGAGTACCTTAGAAATGTTTCCATATGGCTTAGAGTAAATGGGCATGTGGATGATGGTTGTATACTATGTTGCACTGTGTTTATTATTATTATTTTGATTGATTTTGTTAAAGTTCTACATCAATACTAAATACACAGAATATACTTTGAGAAAAGTCTCTCTGCTTAGCATAACCTTTGGGAGGCTCCATAGCCCAGTGGTTAGGCAACCCGCCTACAGCGCAGATGGTGATTGCAGGGTCACAGGTTCAAATCCCAGGTTCAACTGGTGTTTGTAGTATTTGTCATTTTCCACCTGATAGTGCTAACAGTCTCAATACATAAATGGCCATGTGGTTCCCCAGTGAGTACCTTGGAAATGCTTCCATACGGCTTAGAGTAAATGTGCGTGTGGATGATGGTTGGATGTTGCACTTTGTTTATTATTATTATTTTAATTGATTTTGTTAAAGTTCTATATCAATACTAAATACACAGAATATACTTTAATAAAAGTCTCTCTGCTTAGCATAATCTTTGGGAGCCTCCATAGCCCAGTGGTTAGGCAACCCACCTACAGTGCAGATGGTGATTGCAGGGTCACAGGTTCGAATCCCAGGTTCAACTGGTGTTTGTAGTATATGTAATTTTCCACCTGATAGTGCTAACAGTCTCAATACATAAATGGCCATGTGGTTCCCCAGTGAGTACCTTAGAAATGCTTCCATATGGCTTAGAGTAAATGGGCATGTGGATGATGGTTGTATACTTAGTTGCATGTTGCACTGTGTTTATTATTATAATTGATTTTGATAAAGTTCAACATCAATACTAAATACACAGAATATGCTTTGAGAAAAGTCTCTCTGCTTAGCATAATCTTTGGGAGCCTCCATAGCCCAGTGGTTAGGCAACCCACCTACAGTGCAGATGGTGATTGCAGGGTCACAGGTTCGAATCCCAGGTTCAACTGGTGTTTGTAGTATATGTAATTTTCCACCTGATAGTGCTAACAGTCTCAATACATAAATGGCCATGTGGTTCCCCAGTGAGTACCTTAGAAAAGCTTCCTTATGGCTTAGAGTAAATGGGCATGTGGATGATGGTTGTATATTTAGTTGCATGTTGCACTGTGTTTATTATTATTATTGTAATTGATTTTGATAAAGTTCAATATCAATACTAAATACACAGAATATACTTTGAGAAAAGTCTCTCTGCTTAGCATAATCTTCGGGAGGCTTCATAGGCCAGTGGTTAGTCAACCCACCTACAGTGCAAATGGTGATTGCAGGGTCACAGGTTCGAATCCCAGGTTCAACTGGTGTTTGTAGTATTTGTCATTTTCCACCTGATAGTGCTAACAGTCTCAATACATAAATGGCCATGTGGTTCCCCAGTGAGTACCTTGGAAATGCTTCCATACGGCTTAGAGTAAATGTGCGTGTGGATGATGGTTGGATGTTGCACTGTGTTTATTATTATTATTTTGATTGATTTTGTTAAAGTTCTACATCAATACTAAATACACAGAATATACTTTGAGAAAAGTCTCTCTGCTTAGCATAACCTTCGGGAGGCTCCATGGCCCAGTGGTTAGGCAACCCGCCTACAGCGCAGATGGTGATTGCAGGGTCACAGGTTCAAATCCCAGGTTCAACTGGTGTTTGTAGTATTTGTCATTTTCCACCTGATAGTGCTAACAGTCTCAATACATAAATGGCCATGTGGTTCCCCAGTGAGTACCTTGGAAATGCTTCCATACGGCTTAGAGTAAATGTGCGTGTGGATGATGGTTGGATGTTGCACTGTGTTTATTATTATTATTTTAATTGATTTTGTTAAAGTTCTATATCAATACTAAATACACAGAATATACTTTGATAAAAGTCTCTCTGCTTAGCATAATCTTTGGGAGCCTCCATAGCCCAGTGGTTAGGCAACCCACCTACAGTGCAGATGGTGATTGCAGGGTCACAGGTTCGAATCCCAGGTTCAACTGGTGTTTGTAGTATATGTAATTTTCCACCTGATAGTGCTAACAGTCTCAATGCATAAATGGCCATGTGGTTCCCCAGTGAGTACCTTAGAAATGCTTCCATATGGCTTAGAGTAAATGGGCATGTGGATGATGGTTGTATACTTAGTTGCATGTTGCACTGTGTTTATTATTATTATTTTGATTGATTTTGTTAAAGTTCTACATCAATACTAAATACACAGAATATACTGTGAGAAAAGTCTCTCTGCTTAGCATAACCTTTGGGAGGCTCCATAGCCCAGTGGTTAGGCAACCCGCCTACAGCGCAGATGGTGATTGCAGGGTCACAGGTTCAAATCCCAGGTTCAACTGGTGTTTGTAGTATTTGTCATTTTCCACCTGATAGTGCTAACAGTCTCAATACATAAATGGCCATGTGGTTCCCCAGTGAGTACCTTGGAAATGCTTCCATACGGCTTAGAGTAAATGTGCGTGTGGATGATGGTTGGATGTTGCACTGTGTTTATTATTATTATTTTAATTGATTTTGTTAAAGTTCTATATCAATACTAAATACACAGAATATACTTTGATAAAAGTCTCTCTGCTTAGCATAATCTTTGGGAGCCTCCATAGTCCAGTGGTTAGGCAACCCACCTACAGTGCAGATGGTGATTGCAGGGTCACAGGTTCGAATCCCAGGTTCAACTGGTGTTTGTAGTATATGTAATTTTCCACCTGATAGTGCTAACAGTCTCAATACATAAATGGCCATGTGGTTCCCCAGTGAGTACCTTAGAAATGCTTCCATATGGCTTAGAGTAAATGGGCATGTGGATGATGGTTGTATACTTAGTTGCATGTTGCACTGTGTTTATTATTATTATTATTATTATTATTATTATTGTAATTGATTTTGATCATGTTCAACATCAATACTAAATACAGAGAATATACTTTGAGAAAAGTCTCTCTGCTTAGCATAATCTTTGGGAGGCTTCATAGGCCAGTGGTTAGGCAACCCGCCTACAGTGCAGATGGTGATTGCAGGGTCACAGGTTCGAATCCCAGGTTCAACTGGTGTTTGTAGTATTTGTCATTTTCCACCTGATAGTGCTAACAGTCTCAATACATAAAAGGCCATGTGGTTCCCCAGTGAGTACCTTGGAAATGCTTCCATACGGCTTAGAGTAAATGTGCGTGTGGATGATGGTTGGATGTTGCACTGTGTTTATTATTATTATTTTAATTGATTTTGTTAAAGTTCTACATCAATACTAAATACACAGAATATACTTTGAGAAAAGTTTCTCTGCTTAGCATAATCTTTGGGAGCCTCCATAGCCCAGTGGTTAGGCAACCCGCCTACAGTGCAGATGGTGATTGCAGGGTCACAGGTTCGAATCCCAGGTTCAACTGGTGTTTGTAGTATTTGTCATTTTCCACCTGATAGTGCTAACAGTCTCAATACATAAATGGCCATGTGGTTCCCCAGTGAGTACCTTAGAAATGCTTCCATATGGCTTAGAGTAAATGGGCATGTGGATGATGGTTGTATACTTAGTTGCATGTTGCACTGTGTTCAACATCAATACTAAATACACAGAATATACTTTGAGAAAAGTCTCTCTGCTTAGCATAATATTTGGGAGCCTCCATATCCCAGTGGTTAGGCAACCCACCTACAGTGCTGATGGTGATTGCAGGGTCACAGGTTCGAATCCCAGGTTCAACTGGTGTTTGTAGTATATGTAATTTTCCACCTGATAGTGCTAACAGTCTCAATACATAAATGGCCATGTGGTTCCCCAGTGAGTACCTTAGAAAAGCTTCCTTATGGCTTAGAGTAAATGGGCATGTGGATGATGGTTGTATACTTAGTTGCATGTTGCACTGTGTTTATTATTATTATTGTAATTGATTTTGATAAAGTTCAACATCAATACTAAATACACAGAATATACTTTGAGAAAAGTCTCTCTGCTTAGCATAATCTTTGGGAGGCTTCATAGGCCAGTGGTTAGTCAACCCGCCTACAGTGCAAATGGTGATTGCAGGGTCACAGGTTCGAATCCCAGGTTCAACTGGTGTTTGTAGTATTTGCCATTTTCCACCTGATAGTGCTAACAGTCTCAATACATAAATGGCCATGTGGTTCCCCAGTGAGTACCTTGGAAATGCTTCCATACGGCTTAGAGTAAATGTGCGTGTGGATGATGGTTGGATGTTGCACTGTGTTTATTATTATTATTTTGATTGATTTTGTTAAAGTTCTACATCAATACTAAATACACAGAATATACTTTGAGAAAAGTCTCTCTGCTTAGCATAACCTTCGGGAGGCTCCATAGCCCAGTGGTTAGGCAACCCGCCTACAGCGCAGATGGTGATTGCAGGGTCACAGGTTCAAATCCCAGGTTCAACTGGTGTTTGTAGTATTTGTCATTTTCCACCTGATAGTGCTAACAGTCTCAATACATAAATGGCCATGTGGTTCCCCAGTGAGTACCTTGGAAATGCTTCCATACGGCTTAGAGTAAATGTGCGTGTGGATGATGGTTGGATGTTGCACTGTGTTTATTATTATTATTTTAATTGATTTTGTTAAAGTTCTATATCAATACTAAATACACAGAATATACTTTGATAAAAGTCTCTCTGCTTAGCATAATCTTTGGGAGCCTCCATAGCCCAGTGGTTAGGCAACCCACCTACAGTGCAGATGGTGATTGCAGGGTCACAGGTTCGAATCCCAGGTTCAACTGGTGTTTGTAGTATATGTAATTTTCCACCTGATAGTGCTAACAGTCTCAATACATAAATGGCCATGTGGTTCCCCAGTGAGTACCTTAGAAATGCTTCCATATGGCTTAGAGTAAATGGGCATGTGGATGATGGTTGTATACTTAGTTGCATGTTGCACTGTGTTTATTATTATTATTTTGATTGATTTTGTTAAAGTTCTACATCAATACTAAATACACAGAATATACTGTGAGAAAAGTCTCTCTGCTTAGCATAACCTTTGGGAGGCTCCATAGCCCAGTGGTTAGGCAACCCGCCTACAGTGCAGATGGTGATTGCAGGGTCACAGGTTCGAATCCCAGGTTCAACTGGTGTTTGTAGTATTTGTCATTTTCCACCTGATAGTGCTAACAGTCTCAATACATAAAAGGCCATGTGGTTCCCCAGTGAGTACCTTGGAAATGCTTCCATACGGCTTAGAGTAAATGTGCGTGTGGATGATGGTTGGATGTTGCACTGTGTTTATAATTATTATTTTAATTGATTTTGTTAAAGTTCTACATCAATACTAAATACACAGAATATACTTTGAGAAAAGTTTCTCTGCTTAGCATAATCTTTGGGAGCCTCCATAGCCCAGTGGTTAGGCAACCCGCCTACAGTGCAGATGGTGATTGCAGGGTCACAGGTTCGAATCCCAGGTTCAACTGGTGTTTGTAGTATTTGTCATTTTCCACCTGATAGTGCTAACAGTCTCAATACATAAATGGCCATGTGGTTCCCCAGTGAGTACCTTAGAAATGCTTCCATATGGCTTAGAGTAAATGGGCATGTGGATGATGGTTGTATACTTAGTTGCATGTTGCACTGTGTTCAACATCAATACTAAATACACAGAATATACTTTGAGAAAAGTCTCTCTGCTTAGCATAATCTTTGGGAGGCTTCATAGGCCAGTGGTTAGGCAACCCGCCTACAGTGCAGATGGTGATTGCAGGGTCACAGGTTCGAATCCCAGGTTCAACTGGTGTTTGTAGTATTTGTCATTTTCCACCTGATAGTGCTAACAGTCTCAATACATAAATGGCCATGTGGTTCCCCAGTGAGTACCTTGGAAATGCTTCCATACGGCTTAGAGTAAATGTGCGTGTGGATGATGGTTGGATGTTGCACTGTGTTTATTATTATTATTTTAATTGATTTTGTTAAAGTTCTATATCAATACTAAATACACAGAATATACTTTGATAAAAGTCTCTCTGCTTAGCATAATCTTTGGGAGCCTCCATAGCCCAGTGGTTAGGCAACCCACCTACAGTGCAGATGGTGATTGCAAGGTCACAGGTTCGAATTCCAGGTTCAACTGGTGTTTGTAGTATATGTAATTTTCCACCTGATAGTGCTAACAGTCTCAATACATAAATGGCCATGTGGTTCCCCAGTGAGTACCTTAGAAATGCTTCCATATGGCTTAGAATAAATGGGCATGTGGATGATGGTTGTATACTTAGTTGCATGTTGCACTGTGTTTATTATTATTATTGTAATTGATTTTGATAAAGTTCAACATCAATACTAAATACACAGAATATACTTTGAGAAAAGTCTCTCTGCTTAGCATAATCTTCGGGAGGCTTCATAGGCCAGTGGTTAGGCAACCTGCCTACAGTGCAGATGGTGATTGCAGGGTCACAGGCTCAAATCTCAGGTTCAACTGGTGTTTGTAGTATTTGTTATTTTCCACCTGATAGTGCTAACAGTCTCAATACATAAATGGCCATGTGGTTCCCCAGTGAGTACCTTGGAAATGCTTCCATACGGCTTAGAGTAAATGTGCGTGTGGATGATGGTTGGATGTTGCACTGTGTTTATTATTATTATTTTAAATGATTTTGTTAAAGTTCTACATCAATACTAAATACACAGAATATACTTTGAGAAAAGTCTCTCTGCTTAGCATAATCTTTGGGAGGCTCCATAGCCCAATGGTTAGGCAACCCGCCTACAGTGCAGATGGTGTTTGCAGGGTCACAGGTTCAAATCCCAGGTTCAACTGGTGTTTGTAGTATTTGTCATTTTCCACCTGATAGTGCTAACAGTCTCAATACATAAATGGCCATGTGGTTCCCCAGTGAGTACCTTGGAAATGCTTCCATACGGCTTAGAATAAATGTGCGTGTGGATGATGGTTGGATGTTGCACTGTGTTTATTATTATTATTTTAATTGATTTTGTTGAAGTTCTACATCAATACTAAATACACAGAATATACTTTGAGAAAAGTCTCTCTGCTTAGCATAATCTTTGGGAGCCTCCATAGCCCAGTGGTTAGGCAACCCGCCTACAGTGCAGATGGTGATTGCAGGGTCACAGGTTCGAATCCCAGGTTCAACTGGTGTTTGTAGTATTTGTCATTTTCCACCTATTAGTGCAAACAGTCTCAATACATAAATGGCCATGTGGTTACCCCGTGAGTACCTTACAAATGCTTCCATATGGCTTAGAGTAAATGGGCATGTGGATGATGGTTGTATACTTAGTTGCATGTTGCACTGTGTTTATTATTATTATTATTATTATTGTAATTGATTTTGATCATGTTCAACATCAATACTAAATACAGAGAATATACTTTGAGAAAAGTCTCTCTGCTTAGCATAATCTTTGGGAGGCATCATAGGCCAGTGGTTAGGCAACCCGCCTACAGTGCAGATGGTGATTGCAGGGTCACAGGTTCGAATCCCAGGTTCAACTGGTGTTTGTAGTATTTGTCATTTTCCACCTGATAGTGCTAACAGTCTCAATACATAAAAGGCCATGTGGTTCCCCAGTGAGTACCTTGGAAATGCTTCCATACGGCTTAGAGTAAATGTGCGTGTGGATGATGGTTGGATGTTGCACTGTTTATTATTATTATTTTAATTGATTTTGTTAAAGTTCTACATCAATACTAAATACACAGAATATACTTTGAGAAAAGTTTCTCTGCTTAGCATAATCTTTGGGAGCCTCCATAGCCCAGTGGTTAGGCAACCCGCCTACAGTGCAGATGGTGATTGCAGGGTCACAGGTTCGAATCCCAGGTTCAACTGGTGTTTGTAGTATTTGTCATTTTCCACCTGATAGTGCTAACAGTCTCAATACATAAATGGCCATGTGGTTCCCCAGTGAGTACCTTAGAAATGCTTCCATATGGCTTAGAGTAAATGGGCATGTGGATGATGGTTGTATACTTAGTTGCATGTTGCACTGTGTTCAACATCAATACTAAATACACAGAATATACTTTGAGAAAAGTCTCTCTGCTTAGCATAATCTTTGGGAGGCTTCATAGGCCAGTGGTTAGGCAACCCGCCTACAATGCAGATGGTGATTGCAGGGTCACAGGTTCGAATCCCAGGTTCAACTGGTGTTTGTAGTATTTGTCATTTTCCACCTGATAGTGCTAACAGTCTCAATACATAAATGGCCATGTGGTTCCCCAGTGAGTACCTTGGAAATGCTTCCATACGGCTTAGAGTAAATGTGCGTGTGGATGATGGTTGGATGTTGCACTGTGTTTATTATTATTATTTTAAATGATTTTGTTAAAGTTCTACATCAATACTAAATACACAGAATATACTTTGAGAAAAGTCTCTCTGCTTAGCATAATCTTTGGGAGGCTCCATAGCCCAATGGTTAGGCAACCCGCCTACAGTGCAGATGGTGTTTGCAGGGTCACAGGTTCAAATCCCAGGTTCAACTGGTGTTTGTAGTATTTGTCATTTTCCACCTGATAGTGCTAACAGTCTCAATACATAAATGGCCATGTGGTTCCCCAGTGAGTACCTTGGAAATGCTTCCATACGGCTTAGAATAAATGTGCGTGTGGATGATGGTTGGATGTTGCACTGTGTTTATTATTATTATTTTAATTGATTTTGTTGAAGTTCTACATCAATACTAAATACACAGAATATACTTTGAGAAAAGTCTCTCTGCTTAGCATAATCTTTGGGAGCCTCCATAGCCCAGTGGTTAGGCAACCCGCCTACAGTGCAGATGGTGATTGCAGGGTCACAGGTTCGAATCCCAGGTTCAACTGGTGTTTGTAGTATTTGTCATTTTCCACCTATTAGTGCAAACAGTCTCAATACATAAATGGCCATGTGGTTACCCCGTGAGTACCTTACAAATGCTTCCATATGGCTTAGAGTAAATGGGCATGTGGATGATGGTTGTATACTTAGTTGCATGTTGCACTGTGTTTATTATTATTATTATTATTATTGTAATTGATTTTGATCATGTTCAACATCAATACTAAATACAGAGAATATACTTTGAGAAAAGTCTCTCTGCTTAGCATAATCTTTGGGAGGCATCATAGGCCAGTGGTTAGGCAACCCGCCTACAGTGCAGATGGTGATTGCAGGGTCACAGGTTCGAATCCCAGGTTCAACTGGTGTTTGTAGTATTTGTCATTTTCCACCTGATAGTGCTAACAGTCTCAATACATAAAAGGCCATGTGGTTCCCCAGTGAGTACCTTGGAAATGCTTCCATACGGCTTAGAGTAAATGTGCGTGTGGATGATGGTTGGATGTTGCACTGTTTATTATTATTATTTTAATTGATTTTGTTAAAGTTCTACATCAATACTAAATACACAGAATATACTTTGAGAAAAGTTTCTCT
Organism: Pseudophryne corroboree; assembly: GCF_028390025.1. Taxonomy (NCBI): domain Eukaryota; kingdom Metazoa; phylum Chordata; class Amphibia; order Anura; family Myobatrachidae; genus Pseudophryne; species Pseudophryne corroboree. The sequence continues at coordinate 69,020,425 of NC_086453.1, forward strand.
GCTTAGCATAATCTTTGGGAGCCTCCATAGCCCAGTGGTTAGGCAACCCGCCTACAGTGCAGATGGTGATTGCAGGGTCACAGGTTCGAATCCCAGGTTCAACTGGTGTTTGTAGTATTTGTCATTTTCCACCTGATAGTGCTAACAGTCTCAATACATAAATGGCCATGTGGTTCCCCAGTGAGTACCTTAGAAATGCTTCCATATGGCTTAGAGTAAATGGGCATGTGGATGATGGTTGTATACTTAGTTGCATGTTGCACTGTGTTCAACATCAATACTAAATACACAGAATATACTTTGAGAAAAGTCTCTCTGCTTAGCATAATCTTTGGGAGGCTTCATAGGCCAGTGGTTAGGCAACCCGCCTACAATGCAGATGGTGATTGCAGGGTCACAGGTTCGAATCCCAGGTTCAACTGGTGTTTGTAGTATTTGTCATTTTCCACCTGATAGTGCTAACAGTCTCAATACATAAATGGCCATGTGGTTCCCCAGTGAGTACCTTGGAAATGCTTCCATACGGCTTAGAGTAAATGTGCGTGTGGATGATGGTTGGATGTTGCACTGTGTTTATTATTATTATTTTAATTGATTTTGTTAAAGTTCTATATCAATACTAAATACACAGAATATACTTTGATAAAAGTCTCTCTGCTTAGCATAATCTTTGGGAGCCTCCATAGCCCAGTGGTTAGGCAACCCGCCTACAGTGCAGATGGTGATTGCAGGGTCACAGGTTCGAATCCCAGGTTCAACTGGTGTTTGTAGTATATGTAATTTTCCACCTGATAGTGCTAACAGTCTCAATACATAAATGGCCATGTGGTTCCCCAGTGAGTACCTTAGAAATGCTTCCATATGGCTTAGAGTAAATGGGCATGTGGATGATGGTTGTAAACTTAGTTGCATGTTGCACTGTGTTTATTATTATTATTGTAATTGATTTTGATAAAGTTCAACATCAATACTAAATACACAGAATATACTTTGAGAAAAGTCTCTCTGCTTAGCATAATCTTCGGGAGGCTTCATAGGCCAGTGGTTAGGCAACCTGCCTACAGTGCAGATGGTGATTGCAGGGTCACAGGTTCGAATCTCAGGTTCAACTGGTGTTTGTAGTATTTGTTATTTTCCACCTGATAGTGCTAACAGTCTCAATACATAAATGGCCATGTGGTTCCCCAGTGAGTACCTTGGAAATGCTTCCATACGGCTTAGAGTAAATGTGCGTGTGGATGATGGTTGGATGTTGCACTGTGTTTATTATTATTATTTTAAATGATTTTGTTAAAGTTCTACATCAATACTAAATACACAGAATATACTTTGAGAAAAGTCTCTCTGCTTAGCATAATCTTTGGGAGGCTCCATAGCCCAATGGTTAGGCAACCCGCCTACAGTGCAGATGGTGTTTGCAGGGTCACAGGTTCAAATCCCAGGTTCAACTGGTGTTTGTAGTATTTGTCATTTTCCACCTGATAGTGCTAACAGTCTCAATACATAAATGGAAATGTGGTTCCCCAGTGAGTACCTTGGAAATGCTTCCATACGGCTTAGAATAAATGTGCATGTGGATGATGGTTGGATGTTGCACTGTGTTTATTATTATTATTTTAATTGATTTTGTTGAAGTTCTACATCAATACTAAATACACAGAATATACTTTGAGAAAAGTCTCTCTGCTTAGCATAATCTTTGGGAGCCTCCATAGCCCAGTGGTTAGGCAAACCGCCTACAGTGCAGATGGTGATTGCAGAGTCACAGGTTCGAATCCCAGGTTCAACTGGTGTTTGTAGTATTTGTCATTTTCCACCTATTAGTGCAAACAGTCTCAATACATAAATGGCCATGTGGTTACCCAGTGAGTACCTTACAAATGCTTCCATATGGCTTAGAGTAAATGTGGATGATGGTTGTATACTTAGCTGCATGTTGCACTGTGTTTATTATTATTATTATTATTATTATTATTGTAATTGATTTTGATCATGTTCAACATCAATACTAAATACAGAGAATATACTTTGAGAAAAGTCTCTCTGCTTAGCATAATCTTTGGGAGGCTTCATAGGCCAGTGGTTAGGCAACCCGCCTACAGTGCAGATGGTGATTGCAGGGTCACAGGTTCGAATCCCAGGTTCAACTGGTGTTTGTAGTATTTGTCATTTTCCACCTGATAGTGCTAACAGTCTCAATACATAAATGGCCATGTGGTTCCCCAGTGAGTACCTTGGAAATGCTTCCATACAGCTTAGAGTAAATGTGCGTGTGGATGATGGTTGGATGTTGCACTGTGTTTATTATTATTATTTTAATTGATTTTGTTAAAGTTCTACATCAATACTAAATACACAGAATATACTTTGAGAAAAGTCTCTCTGCTTAGCATAATCTTTGGGAGCCTCCATAGCCCAGTGGTTAGGCAACCCGCCTACAGTGCAGATGGTGATTGCAGGGTCACAGGTTTGAATCCCAGGTTCAACTGGTGTTTGTAGTATTTGTCATTTTCCACCTGATAGTGCTAACAGTCTCAATACATAAAAGGCCATGTGGTTCCCCAGTGAGTACCTTGGAAATGCTTCCATACGGCTTAGAGTAAATGTGCGTGTGGATGATGGTTGGATGTTGCACTGTGTTTATTATTATTATTTTAATTGATTTTGTTGAAGTTCTACATCAATACTAAATACACAGAATATACTTTGAGAAAAGTTTCTCTGCTTAGCATAATCTTTGGGAGCCTCCATAGCCCAGTGGTTAGGCAACCCGCCTACAGTGCAGATGGTGATTGCAGGGTCACAGGTTCGAATCCCAGGTTCAACTGGTGTTTGTAGTATTTGTCATTTTCCACCTGATAGTGCTAACAGTCTCAATACATAAATGGCCATGTGGTTCCCCAGTGAGTACCTTAGAAATGCTTCCATATGGCTTAGAGTAAATGGGCATGTGGATGATGGTTGTATACTTAGTTGCATGTTGCACTGTGTTCAACATCAATACTAAATACACAGAATATACTTTGAGAAAAGTCTCTCTGCTTAGCATAATCTTTGGGAGGCTTCATAGGCCAGTGGTTAGGCAACCCGCCTACAGTGCAGATGGTGATTGCAGGGTCACAGGTTCGAATCCCAGGTTCAACTGGTGTTTGTAGTATTTGTCATTTTCCACCTGATAGTGCTAACAGTCTCAATACATAAATGGCCATGTGGTTCCCCAGTGAGTACCTTGGAAATGCTTCCATACGGCTTAGAGTAAATGTGCGTGTGGATGACGGTTGGATGTTGCACTGTGTTTATTATTATTATTTTAATTGATTTTGTTAAAGTTCTATATCAATACTAAATACACAGAATATACTTTGATAAAAGTCTCTCTGCTTAGCATAATCTTTGGGAGCCTCCATAGCCCAGTGGTTAGGCAACCCACCTACAGTGCAGATGGTGATTGCAAGGTCACAGGTTCGAATTCCAGGTTCAACTGGTGTTTGTAGTATATGTAATTTTCCACCTGATAGTGCTAACAGTCTCAATACATAAATGGCCATGTGGTTCCCCAGTGAGTACCTTAGAAATGCTTCCATATGGCTTAGAGTAAATGGGCATGTGGATGATGGTTGTATACTTAGTTGCATGTTGCACTGTGTTTATTATTATTATTGTAATTGATTTTGATAAAGTTCAACATCAATACTAAATACACAGAATATACTTTGAGAAAAGTCTCTCTGCTTAGCATAATCTTCGGGAGGCTTCATAGGCCAGTGGTTAGGCAACCTGCCTACAGTGCAGATGGTGATTGCAGGGTCACAGGCTCAAATCTCAGGTTCAACTGGTGTTTGTAGTATTTGTTATTTTCCACCTGATAGTGCTAACAGTCTCAATACATAAATGGCCATGTGGTTCCCCAGTGAGTACCTTGGAAATGCTTCCATACGGCTTAGAGTAAATGTGCGTGTGGATGATGGTTGGATGTTGCACTGTGTTTATTATTATTATTTTAAATGATTTTGTTAAAGTTCTACATCAATACTAAATACACAGAATATACTTTGAGAAAAGTCTCTCTGCTTAGCATAATCTTTGGGAGGCTCCATAGCCCAATGGTTAGGCAACCCGCCTACAGTGCAGATGGTGTTTGCAGGGTCACAGGTTCAAATCCCAGGTTCAACTGGTGTTTGTAGTATTTGTCATTTTCCACCTGATAGTGCTAACAGTCTCAATACATAAATGGCCATGTGGTTCCCCAGTGAGTACCTTGGAAATGCTTCCATACGGCTTAGAATAAATGTGCGTGTGGATGATGGTTGGATGTTGCACTGTGTTTATTATTATTATTTTAATTGATTTTGTTGAAGTTCTACATCAATACTAAATACACAGAATATACTTTGAGAAAAGTCTCTCTGCTTAGCATAATCTTTGGGAGCCTCCATAGCCCAGTGGTTAGGCAACCCGCCTACAGTGCAGATGGTGATTGCAGGGTCACAGGTTCGAATCCCAGGTTCAACTGGTGTTTGTAGTATTTGTCATTTTCCACCTATTAGTGCAAACAGTCTCAATACATAAATGGCCATGTGGTTACCCCGTGAGTACCTTACAAATGCTTCCATATGGCTTAGAGTAAATGGGCATGTGGATGATGGTTGTATACTTAGTTGCATGTTGCACTGTGTTTATTATTATTATTATTATTATTGTAATTGATTTTGATCATGTTCAACATCAATACTAAATACAGAGAATATACTTTGAGAAAAGTCTCTCTGCTTAGCATAATCTTTGGGAGGCATCATAGGCCAGTGGTTAGGCAACCCGCCTACAGTGCAGATGGTGATTGCAGGGTCACAGGTTCGAATCCCAGGTTCAACTGGTGTTTGTAGTATTTGTCATTTTCCACCTGATAGTGCTAACAGTCTCAATACATAAAAGGCCATGTGGTTCCCCAGTGAGTACCTTGGAAATGCTTCCATACGGCTTAGAGTAAATGTGCGTGTGGATGATGGTTGGATGTTGCACTGTTTATTATTATTATTTTAATTGATTTTGTTAAAGTTCTACATCAATACTAAATACACAGAATATACTTTGAGAAAAGTTTCTCTGCTTAGCATAATCTTTGGGAGCCTCCATAGCCCAGTGGTTAGGCAACCCGCCTACAGTGCAGATGGTGATTGCAGGGTCACAGGTTCGAATCCCAGGTTCAACTGGTGTTTGTAGTATTTGTCATTTTCCACCTGATAGTGCTAACAGTCTCAATACATAAATGGCCATGTGGTTCCCCAGTGAGTACCTTAGAAATGCTTCCATATGGCTTAGAGTAAATGGGCATGTGGATGATGGTTGTATACTTAGTTGCATGTTGCACTGTGTTCAACATCAATACTAAATACACAGAATATACTTTGAGAAAAGTCTCTCTGCTTAGCATAATCTTTGGGAGGCTTCATAGGCCAGTGGTTAGGCAACCCGCCTACAGTGCAGATGGTGATTGCAGGGTCACAGGTTCGAATCCCAGGTTCAACTGGTGTTTGTAGTATTTGTCATTTTCCACCTGATAGTGCTAACAGTCTCAATACATAAATGGCCATGTGGTTCCCCAGTGAGTACCTTGGAAATGCTTCCATACGGCTTAGAGTAAATGTGCGTGTGGATGATGGTTGGATGTTGCACTGTGTTTATTATTATTATTTTAATTGATTTTGTTAAAGTTCTATATCAATACTAAATACACAGAATATACTTTGATAAAAGTCTCTCTGCTTAGCATAATCTTTGGGAGCCTCCATAGCCCAGTGGTTAGGCAACCCGCCTACAGTGCAGATGGTGATTGCAGGGTCACAGGTTCGAATCCCAGGTTCAACTGGTGTTTGTAGTATATGTAATTTTCCACCTGATAGTGCTAACAGTCTCAATACATAAATGGCCATGTGGTTCCCCAGTGAGTACCTTAGAAATGCTTCCATATGGCTTAGAGTAAATGGGCATGTGGATGATGGTTGTAAACTTAGTTGCATGTTGCACTGTGTTTATTATTATTATTGTAATTGATTTTGATAAAGTTCAACATCAATACTAAATACACAGAATATACTTTGAGAAAAGTCTCTCTGCTTAGCATAATCTTCGGGAGGCTTCATAGGCCAGTGGTTAGGCAACCTGCCTACAGTGCAGATGGTGATTGCAGGGTCACAGGTTCGAATCTCAGGTTCAACTGGTGTTTGTAGTATTTGTTATTTTCCACCTGATAGTGCTAACAGTCTCAATACATAAATGGCCATGTGGTTCCCCAGTGAGTACCTTGGAAATGCTTCCATACGGCTTAGAGTAAATGTGCGTGTGGATGATGGTTGGATGTTGCACTGTGTTTATTATTATTATTTTAAATGATTTTGTTAAAGTTCTACATCAATACTAAATACACAGAATATACTTTGAGAAAAGTCTCTCTGCTTAGCATAATCTTTGGGAGGCTCCATAGCCCAATGGTTAGGCAACCCGCCTACAGTGCAGATGGTGTTTGCAGGGTCACAGGTTCAAATCCCAGGTTCAACTGGTGTTTGTAGTATTTGTCATTTTCCACCTGATAGTGCTAACAGTCTCAATACATAAATGGAAATGTGGTTCCCCAGTGAGTACCTTGGAAATGCTTCCATACGGCTTAGAATAAATGTGCGTGTGGATGATGGTTGGATGTTGCACTGTGTTTATTATTATTATTTTAATTGATTTTGTTGAAGTTCTACATCAATACTAAATACACAGAATATACTTTGAGAAAAGTCTCTCTGCTTAGCATAATCTTTGGGAGCCTCCATAGCCCAGTGGTTAGGCAAACCGCCTACAGTGCAGATGGTGATTGCAGAGTCACAGGTTCGAATCCCAGGTTCAACTGGTGTTTGTAGTATTTGTCATTTTCCACCTATTAGTGCAAACAGTCTCAATACATAAATGGCCATGTGGTTACCCAGTGAGTACCTTACAAATGCTTCCATATGGCTTAGAGTAAATGGGCATGTGGATGATGGTTGTATACTTAGCTGCATGTTGCACTGTGTTTATTATTATTATTATTATTATTATTGTAATTGATTTTGATCATGTTCAACATCAATACTAAATACAGAGAATATACTTTGAGAAAAGTCTCTCTGCTTAGCATAATCTTTGGGAGGCTTCATAGGCCAGTGGTTAGGCAACCCGCCTACAGTGCAGATGGTGATTGCAGGGTCACAGGTTCGAATCCCAGGTTCAACTGGTGTTTGTAGTATTTGTCATTTTCCACCTGATAGTGCTAACAGTCTCAATACATAAAAGGCCATGTGGTTCCCCAGTGAGTACCTTGGAAATGCTTCCATACGGCTTAGAGTAAATGTGCGTGTGGATGATGGTTGGATGTTGCACTGTGTTTATTATTATTATTTTAATTGATTTTGTTAAAGTTCTACATCAATACTAAATACACAGAATATACTTTGAGAAAAGTTTCTCTGCTTAGCATAATCTTTGGGAGCCTCCATAGCCCAGTGGTTAGGCAACCCGCCTACAGTGCAGATGGTGATTGCAGGGTCACAGGTTCGAATCCCAGGTTCAACTGGTGTTTGTAGTATTTGTCATTTTCCACCTGATAGTGCTAACAGTCTCAATACATAAATGGCCATGTGGTTCCCCAGTGAGTACCTTAGAAATGCTTCCATATGGCTTAGAGTAAATGGGCATGTGGATGATGGTTGTATACTTAGTTGCATGTTGCACTGTGTTCAACATCAATACTAAATACACAGAATATACTTTGAGAAAAGTCTCTCTGCTTAGCATAATCTTTGGGAGGCTTCATAGGCCAGTGGTTAGGCAACCCGCCTACAGTGCAGATGGTGATTGCAGGGTCACAGGTTCGAATCCCAGGTTCAACTGGTGTTTGTAGTATTTGTCATTTTCCACCTGATAGTGCTAACAGTCTCAATACATAAATGGCCATGTGGTTCCCCAGTGAGTACCTTGGAAATGCTTCCATACAGCTTAGAGTAAATGTGCGTGTGGATGATGGTTGGATGTTGCACTGTGTTTATTATTATTATTTTAATTGATTTTGTTAAAGTTCTACATCAATACTAAATACACAGAATATACTTTGAGAAAAGTCTCTCTGCTTAGCATAATCTTTGGGAGCCTCCATAGCCCAGTGGTTAGGCAACCCGCCTACAGTGCAGATGGTGATTGCAGGGTCACAGGTTTGAATCCCAGGTTCAACTGGTGTTTGTAGTATTTGTCATTTTCCACCTGATAGTGCTAACAGTCTCAATACATAAAAGGCCATGTGGTTCCCCAGTGAGTACCTTGGAAATGCTTCCATACGGCTTAGAGTAAATGTGCGTGTGGATGATGGTTGGATGTTGCACTGTGTTTATTATTATTATTTTAATTGATTTTGTTGAAGTTCTACCTCAATACTAAATACACAGAATATACTTTGAGAAAAGTTTCTCTGCTTAGCAAAATCTTTGGGAGCCTCCATAGCCCAGTGGTTAGGCAACCCGCCTACAGTGCAGATGGTGATTGCAGGGTCACAGGTTCGAATCCCAGGTTCAACTGGTGTTTGTAGTATTTGTCATTTTCCACCTGATAGTGCTAACAGTCTCAATACATAAATGGCCATGTGGTTCCCCAGTGAGTACCTTAGAAATGCTTCCATATGGCTTAGAGTAAATGGGCATGTGGATGATGGTTGTATACTTAGTTGCATGTTGCACTGTGTTTATTATTATTATTGTAATTGATTTTGATAAAGTTCAACATCAATACTAAATACACAGAATATACTTTGAGAAAAGTCTCTCTGCTTAGCATAATCTTTGGGAGGCTTCATAGGCCAGTGGTTAGGCAACCTGCCTACAGTGCAGATGGTGATTGCAGGGTCACAGGTTCGAATCTCAGGTTCAACTGGTGTTTGTAGTATTTGTTATTTTCCACCTGATAGTGCTAACAGTCTCAATACATAAATGGCCATGTGGTTCCCCAGTGAGTACCTTGGAAATGCTTCCATACGGCTTAGAGTAAATGTGCGTGTGGATGATGGTTGGATGTTGCACTGTGTTTATTATTATTATTTTAAATGATTTTGTTAAAGTTCTACATCAATACTAAATACACAGAATATACTTTGAGAAAAGTCTCTCTGCTAAGCATAATCTTCGGGAGGCTCCATAGCCCAATGGTTAGGCAACCCGCCTACAGTGCAGATGGTGTTTGCAGGGTCACAGGTTCAAATCCCAGGTTCAACTGGTGTTTGTAGTATTTGTCATTTTCCACCTGATAGTGCTAACAGTCTCAATACATAAATGGAAATGTGGTTCCCCAGTGAGTACCTTGGAAATGCTTCCATACGGCTTAGAATAAATGTGCGTGTGGATGATGGTTGGATGTTGCACTGTGTTTATTATTATTATTTTAATTGATTTTGTTGAAGTTCTACATCAATACTAAATACACAGAATATACTTTGAGAAAAGTCTCTCTGCTTAGCATAATCTTTGGGAGCCTCCATAGCCCAGTGGTTAGGCAAACCGCCTACAGTGCAGATGGTGATTGCAGAGTCACAGGTTCGAATCCCAGGTTCAACTGGTGTTTGTAGTATTTGTCATTTTCCACCTATTAGTGCAAACAGTCTCAATACATAAATGGCCATGTGGTTACCCAGTGAGTACCTTACAAATGCTTCCATATGGCTTAGAGTAAATGGGCATGTGGATGATGGTTGTATACTTAGCTGCATGTTGCACTGTGTTTATTATTATTATTATTATTATTATTATTATTATTATTATTATTGTAATTGATTTTGATCATGTTCAACATCAATACTAAATACAGAGAATATACTTTGAGAAAAGTCTCTCTGCTTAGCATAATCTTTGGGAGGCTTCATAGGCCAGTGGTTAGGCAACCCGCCTACAGTGCAGATGGTGATTGCAGGGTCACAGGTTCGAATCCCAGGTTCAACTGGTGTTTGTAGTATTTGTCATTTTCCACCTGATAGTGCTAACAGTCTCAATACATAAAAGGCCATGTGGTTCCCCAGTGAGTACCTTGGAAATGCTTCCATACGGCTTAGAGTAAATGTGCGTGTGGATGATGGTTGGATGTTGCACTGTGTTTATTATTATTATTTTAATTGATTTTGTTAAAGTTCTACATCAATACTAAATACACAGAATATACTTTGAGAAAAGTTTCTCTGCTTAGCATAATCTTTGGGAGCCTCCATAGCCCAGTGGTTAGGCAACCCGCCTACAGTGCAGATGGTGATTGCAGGGTCACAGGTTCGAATCCCAGGTTCAACTGGTGTTTGTAGTATTTGTCATTTTCCACCTGATAGTGCTAACAGTCTCAATACATAAATGGCCATGTGGTTCCCCAGTGAGTACCTTAGAAATGCTTCCATATGGCTTAGAGTAAATGGGCATGTGGATGATGGTTGTATACTTAGTTGCATGTTGCACTGTGTTCAACATCAATACTAAATACACAGAATATACTTTGAGAAAAGTCTCTCTGCTTAGCATAATCTTTGGGAGGCTTCATAGGCCAGTGGTTAGGCAACCCGCCTACAGTGCAGATGGTGATTGCAGGGTCACAGGTTCAAATCCCAGGTTCAACTGGTGTTTGTAGTATTTGTCATTTTCCACCTGATAGTGCTAACAGTCTCAATACATAAATGGCCATGTGGTTCCCCAGTGAGTACCTTGGAAATGCTTCCATACAGCTTAGAGTAAATGTGCGTGTGGATGATGGTTGGATGTTGCACTGTGTTTATTATTATTATTTTAATTGATTTTGTTAAAGTTCTACATCAATACTAAATACACAGAATATACTTTGAGAAAAGTCTCTCTGCTTAGCATAATCTTTGGGAGCCTCCATAGCCCAGTGGTTAGGCAACCCGCCTACAGTGCAGATGGTGATTGCAGGGTCACAGGTTTGAATCCCAGGTTCAACTGGTGTTTGTAGTATTTGTCATTTTCCACCTGATAGTGCTAACAGTCTCAATACACAAAAGGCCATGTGGTTCCCCAGTGAGTACCTTGGAAATGCTTCCATACGGCTTAGAGTAAATGTGCGTGTGGATGATGGTTGGATGTTGCACTGTGTTTATTATTATTATTTTAATTGATTTTGTTAAAGTTCTACATCAATACTAAATACACAGAATATACTTTGAGAAAAGTTTCTCTGCTTAGCATAATCTTTGGGAGCCTCCATAGCCCAGTGGTTAGGCAACCCGCCTACAGTGCAGATGGTGATTGCAGGGTCACAGGTTCGAATCCCAGGTTCAACTGGTGTTTGTAGTATTTGTCATTTTCCACCTGATAGTGCTAACAGTCTCAATACATAAATGGCCATGTGGTTCCCCAGTGAGTACCTTAGAAATGCTTCCATATGGCTTAGAGTAAATGGGCATGTGGATGATGGTTGTATACTTAGTTGCATGTTGCACTGTGTTCAACATCAATACTAAATACACAGAATATACTTTGAGAAAAGTCTCTCTGCTTAGCATAATCTTTGGGAGGCTTCCTAAGCCAGTGGTTAGGCAACCCGCCTACAGTGCAGATGGTGATTGCAGGGTCACAGGTTCGAATCCCAGGTTCAACTGGTGTTTGTAGTATTTGTCATTTTCCACCTGATAGTGCTAACAGTCTCAATAAATAAATGGCCATGTGGTTCCCCAGTGAGTACCTTGTAAATGCTTCCATACGGCTTAGAGTAAATGTGCGTGTGGATGATGGTTGGATGTTGCACTGTTTATTATTATTATTTTAATTGATTTTGTTAAAGTTCTACATCAATACTAAATACACAGAATATACTTTGAGAAAAGTCTCTCTGCTTAGCATAATCTTTGGAAGGCTCCATAGCCCAATGGTTAGGCAACCCGCCTACAGTGCAGATGGTGATTGCAGGGTCACAGGTTCAAATCCCAGGTTCAACTGGTGTTTGTAGTATTTGTCATTTTCCACCTGATAGTGCTAACAGTCTCAATACATAAATGGAAATGTGGTTCCCCAGTGAGTACCTTGGAAATGCTTCCATACGGCTTAGAGTAAATGTGCGTGTGGATGATGGTTGGATGTTGCACTGTGTTTATTATTATTATTTTAATTGATTTTGTTAAAGTTCTACATCAATACTAAATACACAGAATATACTTTGAGAAAAGTTTCTCTGCTTAGCATAATCTTTGGGAGCCTCCATAGCCCAGTGGTTAGGCAACCCGCCTACAGTGCAGATGGTGATTGCAGGGTCACAGGTTCGAATCCCAGGTTCAACTGGTGTTTGTAGTATTTGTCATTTTCCACCTGATAGTGCTAACAGTCTCAATACATAAATGGCCATGTGGTTCCCCAGTGAGTACCTTAGAAATGCTTCCATATGGCTTAGAGTAAATGGGCATGTGGATGATGGTTGTATACTTAGTTGCATGTTGCACTGTGTTCAACATCAATACTAAATACACAGAATATACTTTGAGAAAAGTCTCTCTGCTTAGCATAATCTTTGGGAGGCTTCATAGGCCAGTGGTTAGGCAACCCGCCTACAGTGCAGATGGTGATTGCAGGGTCACAGGTTCGAATCCCAGGTTCAACTGGTGTTTGTAGTATTTGTCATTTTCCACCTGATAGTGCTAACAGTCTCAATACATAAATGGCCATGTGGTTCCCCAGTGAGTACCTTGGAAATGCTTCCATACAGCTTAGAGTAAATGTGCGTGTGGATGATGGTTGGATGTTGCACTGTGTTTATTATTATTATTTTAATTGATTTTGTTAAAGTTCTACATCAATACTAAATACACAGAATATACTTTGAGAAAAGTCTCTCTGCTTAGCATAATCTTTGGGAGCCTCCATAGCCCAGTGGTTAGGCAACCCGCCTACAGTGCAGATGGTGATTGCAGGGTCACAGGTTTGAATCCCAGGTTCAACTGGTGTTTGTAGTATTTGTCATTTTCCACCTGATAGTGCTAACAGTCTCAATACATAAAAGGCCATGTGGTTCCCCAGTGAGTACCTTGGAAATGCTTCCATACGGCTTAGAGTAAATGTGCGTGTGGATGATGGTTGGATGTTGCACTGTGTTTATTATTATTATTTTAATTGATTTTGTTGAAGTTCTACCTCAATACTAAATACACAGAATATACTTTGAGAAAAGTTTCTCTGCTTAGCATAATCTTTGGGAGCCTCCATAGCCCAGTGGTTAGGCAACCCGCCTACAGTGCAGATGGTGATTGCAGGGTCACAGGTTCGAATCCCAGGTTCAACTGGTGTTTGTAGTATTTGTCATTTTCCACCTGATAGTGCTAACAGTCTCAATACATAAATGGCCATGTGGTTCCCCAGTGAGTACCTTAGAAATGCTTCCATATGGCTTAGAGTAAATGGGCATGTGGATGATGGTTGTATACTTAGTTGCATGTTGCACTGTGTTTATTATTATTATTGTAATTGATTTTGATAAAGTTCAACATCAATACTAAATACACAGAATATACTTTGAGAAAAGTCTCTCTGCTTAGCATAATCTTCGGGAGGCTTCATAGGCCAGTGGTTAGGCAACCTGCCTACAGTGCAGATGGTGATTGCAGGGTCACAGGTTCGAATCTCAGGTTCAACTGGTGTTTGTAGTATTTGTTATTTTCCACCTGATAGTGCTAACAGTCTCAATACATAAATGGCCATGTGGTTCCCCAGTGAGTACCTTGGAAATGCTTCCATACGGCTTAGAGTAAATGTGCGTGTGGATGATGGTTGGATGTTGCACTGTGTTTATTATTATTATTTTAAATGATTTTGTTAAAGTTCTACATCAATACTAAATACACAGAATATACTTTGAGAAAAGTCTCTCTGCTAAGCATAATCTTCGGGAGGCTCCATAGCCCAATGGTTAGGCAACCCGCCTACAGTGCAGATGGTGTTTGCAGGGTCACAGGTTCAAATCCCAGGTTCAACTGGTGTTTGTAGTATTTGTCATTTTCCACCTGATAGTGCTAACAGTCTCAATACATAAATGGAAATGTGGTTCCCCAGTGAGTACCTTGGAAATGCTTCCATACGGCTTAGAATAAATGTGCGTGTGGATGATGGTTGGATGTTGCACTGTGTTTATTATTATTATTTTAATTGATTTTGTTGAAGTTCTACATCAATACTAAATACACAGAATATACTTTGAGAAAAGTCTCTCTGCTTAGCATAATCTTTGGGAGCCTCCATAGCCCAGTGGTTAGGCAAACCGCCTACAGTGCAGATGGTGATTGCAGAGTCACAGGTTCGAATCCCAGGTTCAACTGGTGTTTGTAGTATTTGTCATTTTCCACCTATTAGTGCAAACAGTCTCAATACATAAATGGCCATGTGGTTACCCAGTGAGTACCTTACAAATGCTTCCATATGGCTTAGAGTAAATGGGCATGTGGATGATGGTTGTATACTTAGCTGCATGTTGCACTGTGTTTATTATTATTATTATTATTATTATTATTATTATTATTATTATTATTATTGTAATTGATTTTGATCATGTTCAACATCAATACTAAATACAGAGAATATACTTTGAGAAAAGTCTCTCTGCTTAGCATAATCTTTGGGAGGCTTCATAGGCCAGTGGTTAGGCAACCCGCCTACAGTGCAGATGGTGATTGCAGGGTCACAGGTTCGAATCCCAGGTTCAACTGGTGTTTGTAGTATTTGTCATTTTCCACCTGATAGTGCTAACAGTCTCAATACATAAAAGGCCATGTGGTTCCCCAGTGAGTACCTTGGAAATGCTTCCATACGGCTTAGAGTAAATGTGCGTGTGGATGATGGTTGGATGTTGCACTGTGTTTATTATTATTATTTTAATTGATTTTGTTAAAGTTCTACATCAATACTAAATACACAGAATATACTTTGAGAAAAGTTTCTCTGCTTAGCATAATCTTTGGGAGCCTCCATAGCCCAGTGGTTAGGCAACCCGCCTACAGTGCAGATGGTGATTGCAGGGTCACAGGTTCGAATCCCAGGTTCAACTGGTGTTTGTAGTATTTGTCATTTTCCACCTGATAGTGCTAACAGTCTCAATACATAAATGGCCATGTGGTTCCCCAGTGAGTACCTTAGAAATGCTTCCATATGGCTTAGAGTAAATGGGCATGTGGATGATGGTTGTATACTTAGTTGCATGTTGCACTGTGTTCAACATCAATACTAAATACACAGAATATACTTTGAGAAAAGTCTCTCTGCTTAGCATAATCTTTGGGAGGCTTCATAGGCCAGTGGTTAGGCAACCCGCCTACAGTGCAGATGGTGATTGCAGGGTCACAGGTTCAAATCCCAGGTTCAACTGGTGTTTGTAGTATTTGTCATTTTCCACCTGATAGTGCTAACAGTCTCAATACATAAATGGCCATGTGGTTCCCCAGTGAGTACCTTGGAAATGCTTCCATACAGCTTAGAGTAAATGTGCGTGTGGATGATGGTTGGATGTTGCACTGTGTTTATTATTATTATTTTAATTGATTTTGTTAAAGTTCTACATCAATACTAAATACACAGAATATACTTTGAGAAAAGTCTCTCTGCTTAGCATAATCTTTGGGAGCCTCCATAGCCCAGTGGTTAGGCAACCCGCCTACAGTGCAGATGGTGATTGCAGGGTCACAGGTTTGAATCCCAGGTTCAACTGGTGTTTGTAGTATTTGTCATTTTCCACCTGATAGTGCTAACAGTCTCAATACATAAAAGGCCATGTGGTTCCCCAGTGAGTACCTTGGAAATGCTTCCATACGGCTTAGAGTAAATGTGCGTGTGGATGATGGTTGGATGTTGCACTGTGTTTATTATTATTATTTTAATTGATTTTGTTAAAGTTCTACATCAATACTAAATACACAGAATATACTTTGAGAAAAGTTTCTCTGCTTAGCATAATCTTTGGGAGCCTCCATAGCCCAGTGGTTAGGCAACCCGCCTACAGTGCAGATGGTGATTGCAGGGTCACAGGTTCGAATCCCAGGTTCAACTGGTGTTTGTAGTATTTGTCATTTTCCACCTGATAGTGCTAACAGTCTCAATACATAAATGGCCATGTGGTTCCCCAGTGAGTACCTTAGAAATGCTTCCATATGGCTTAGAGTAAATGGGCATGTGGATGATGGTTGTATACTTAGTTGCATGTTGCACTGTGTTCAACATCAATACTAAATACACAGAATATACTTTGAGAAAAGTCTCTCTGCTTAGCATAATCTTTGGGAGGCTTCCTAAGCCAGTGGTTAGGCAACCCGCCTACAGTGCAGATGGTGATTGCAGGGTCACAGGTTCGAATCCCAGGTTCAACTGGTGTTTGTAGTATTTGTCATTTTCCACCTGATAGTGCTAACAGTCTCAATAAATAAATGGCCATGTGGTTCCCCAGTGAGTACCTTGTAAATGCTTCCATACGGCTTAGAGTAAATGTGCGTGTGGATGATGGTTGGATGTTGCACTGTTTATTATTATTATTTTAATTGATTTTGTTAAAGTTCTACATCAATACTAAATACACAGAATATACTTTGAGAAAAGTCTCTCTGCTTAGCATAATCTTTGGAAGGCTCCATAGCCCAATGGTTAGGCAACCCGCCTACAGTGCAGATGGTGATTGCAGGGTCACAGGTTCAAATCCCAGGTTCAACTGGTGTTTGTAGTATTTGTCATTTTCCACCTGATAGTGCTAACAGTCTCAATACATAAATGGCCATGTGGTTCCCCAGTGAGTACCTTAGAAATGCTTCCATATGGCTTAGAGTAAATGGGCATGTGGATGATGGTTGCATGTTGCACTGTGTTTATTATTATTATTGTAATTGATTTTGATAAAGTTCAACATCAATACAGAATATACTTTGAGGAAAGTCTCTCTGCTTAGCATAATCTTTGGGAGGCTCCATAGCCCAATGGTTAGGCAACCCGCCTACAGTGCAGATGGTGATTGCAGGGTCACAGGTTCAAATCCCAGGTTCAACTGGTGTTTGTAGTATTTCTCGTTTTCCACCTGATAGTACTAACAGTCTCAATACATAAATGGCCATGTGGTTCCCCAGTGAGTACCTTGGAAATGCTTCCATACGGCTTAGAGTAAATGTGTATGTGGATGATGGTTGGATGTTGCACTGTGTTTATTATTATTATTTTAATTGATTTTGTTAAAGTTCTACATCAATACTAAATACACAGAATATACTTTGAGAAAAGTCTCTCTGCTTAGCATAATCTTTGGTAGGCTCCATAGCCCAGTGGTTAGGCAACCCGCCTACAGTGCAGATGGTGGTTGCAGGGTCACAGGTTCGAATCCCAGGTTCAACTGGTGTTTGTAGTATTTGTCATTTTCCACCTGATAGTGCTAACAGTCTCAATACATAAATGGCCATGTGGTTCCCCAGTGAGTACCTTGGAAATGCTTCCATATGGCTTAGAGTAAATGAGCGTGTGGATGATGGTTGGATGTTGCACTGTGTTTATTATTATTATTTTAATTGATTTTGTTAAAGTTCTACATCAATACTAAATACACAGAATATACTTTGAGAAAAATCTCTCTGCTTAGCATAATCTTCGGGAGGCTCCATAGCGCAATGGTTAGGCAACCCGCCTACAGTGCAGATGGTGATTGCAGTGTCACAGGTTCAAATCCCAGTTTCAACTGGTGTTTGTAGTATTTGTCATTTTCCACCTGATAGTGCTAACAGTCTCAATACATAAATGGCCATGCGGTTCCCCAGTGAGTACCTTAGAAATGCTTCCATATGGCTTAGAGTAAATGTGCGTGTGGATGATGGTTGTATACTTAGTTGCATGTTGCACTGTGTTTATTATTATTGTAATTGATTTTGATAAAGTTCAACATCAATACTAAATACACAGAATATACTTTGAGAAAAGTCTATATGCTTAGCATAATCTTCGGGAGGCTCCATAGCCCAGTGGTTAGGCAACCCACCTACAGTGCAGATGGTGATTGCAGGGTCACTGGTTCGTAATCCTGGGTTCAACTGGTGTTTGCAGTACTTGTCAATTTCCACCTGATAGTGTTAACAGTCTCAATACATAAATGGCCATGTGGTTACCCAGTGAGTACCTTGGAAATGCTTCCATACGACTTAGAGTAAATGTGCGTGTGGATGATGGTTGGATGTTGCACTGTGTTTATTATTATTATTTTAATTGATTTTGTTAAAGTTCTACATCAATACTAAATACACAGAATATACTTTGAGAAAAGTTTCTCTGCTTAGCATAATCTTTGGGAGCCTCCATAGCCCAGTGGTTAGGCAACCCGCCAACAGTGCAGATGGTGATTGCAGGGTCACTGGTTCGAATCCCTAGTTCAACTGGTGTTTGCAGTATTTGTCATTTTCCACCTGATAGTGTTAACAGTTTCAATACATAAATGGCCATGTGGTTACCCAGTGAGTACCTTGGAAATGCTTCCATACGACTTAGAGTAAATGTGCGTGTGGATGATGGTTGGATGTTGCACTGTGTTTATTATTATTATTTTAATTGATTTTGTTAAAGTTCTACATCAATACTAAATACACAGAATATACTTTGAGAAAAGTTTCTCTACTTAGCATAATCTTTGGGAGCCTCCATAGCCCAGTGGTTAGGCAACCCGCCTACAGTGCAGATGGTGATTGCAGGGTCACAGGTTTGAATCCCAGGTTCAACTGGTGTTTGTAGTATTTGCCATTTTCCACCTGATAGTGCTAACAGTCTCAATACATAAATGGCCATGTGGTTCCCCAGTGAGTACCTTAGAAATGCTTCCATATGGCTTAGAGTAAATGGGCATGTGGATGATGGTTGTATACTTAGTTGCATGTTGCACTGTGTTTATTATCATTATTGTAATTGATTTTGATAAAGTTCAACATCAATACTAAATACACAGAATATACTTTGAGGAAAGTCTCTCATAGGCCAGTGGTTAGGCAACCCACCTACAGTGCAGATGGTGATTGCAGGGTCACAGGTTCGAATCCCAGGTTCAACTGGTGTTTGTAGTATTTGTCATTTTCCACCTGATAGTGCTAACAGTCTCAATACATAAATGGCCATGTGGTTCCCCAGTGAGTACCTTGGAAATGCTTCCATACGGCTTAGAGTAAATGTGCGTGTGGATGATGGTTGGATGTTGCACTGTGTTTATTATTATTATTTTAATTGATTTTGTTAAAGTTCTACATCAATACTAAATACACAGAATATACTTTGAGAAAAGTCTCTCTGCTTAGCATAATCTTTGGGAGCCTCCATAGCCCAGTGGTTAGGCAACCTGCCTACAGTGCAGATGGTGGATCACAGGTTCGAATCCCAGGTTCAACTGGTGTTTGTAGTATTTGTCATTTTCCACCTGATAGTGCTAACAGTCTCAATACATAAATGGCCATGTGGTTCCCCAGTGAGTACATTAGAAATGCTTCCATATGGCTTAGAGTAAATGGGCATGTGGATGATGGTTGTATACTTAGTTGCATGTTGCACTGTGTTTATTATTATTATTATTGTAATTGATTTTGATAAAGTTCAACATCAATTCTAAATACACAGAATATACTTTGAGGAAAGTCTCTCTGCTTAGCATAATCTTTGGGAGCCTCCATAGCCCAGTGGTTAGGCAACCCGCCTACAGTGCAGATGGTGATTGCAGGGTCACAGGTTCGAATCCCATGTTCAACTGGTGTTTGTAGTATTTGTCATTTTCCACCTGATAGTGCTAACAGTCTCAATACATAAATGGCCATGTTGTTCCCCAGTGAGTACATTAGAAATGCTTCCATATGGCTTAGAGTAAATGGGCATGTGGATGATGGTTGTATACTTAGTTGCATGTTGCACTGTGTTTATTATTATTATTGTAATTGATTTTGATAAAGTTCAACATCAATACTAAATACACAGAATATACTTTGAGAAAAGTCTCTCTGCTTAGCATAATCTTTGGGAGGCTTCCTAAGCCAGTGGTTAGGCAACCCACCTACAGTGCAGATGGTGATTGCAGGGTCACAGGTTCGAATCCCAGGTTCAACTGGTGTTTGTAGTATTTGTCATTTTCCACCTGATAGTGCTAACAGTCTCAATACATAAATGGCCATGTGGTTCCCCAGTGAGTACCTTGTAAATGCTTCCATACGGCTTAGAGTAAATGTGCGTGTGGATGATGGTTGGATGTTGCACTGTGTTTATTATTATTATTTTAATTGATTTTGTTAAAGTTCTACATCAATACTAAATACACAGAATATACTTTGAGAAAAGTCTCTCTGCTTAGCATAATCTTTGGGAGGCTCCATAGCCCAATGGTTAGGCAACCCGCCTACAGTGCAGATGGTGATTGCAGGGTCACAGGTTCAAATCCCAGGTTCAACTGGTGTTTGTAGTATTTGTCATTTTCCACCTGATAGTGCTAACAGTCTCAATACATAAATGGCCATGTGGTTCCCCAGTGAGTACCTTAGAAATGCTTCCATATGGCTTAGAGTAAATGGGCATGTGGATGATGGTTGCATGTTGCACTGTGTTTATTATTATTATTGTAATTGATTTTGATAAAGTTCAACATCAATACAGATTATACTTTGAGGAAAGTCTCTCTGCTTAGCATAATCTTTGGGAGGCTCCATAGCCCAATGGTTAGGCAACCCGCCTACAGTGCAGATGGTGATTGCAGGGTCACAGGCTCGAATCCCAGGTTCAACTGGTGTTTGTAGTATTTCTCGTTTTCCATCTGATAGTGCTAACAGTCTCAATACATAAATGGCCATGTGGTTCCCCAGTGAGCACCTTGGAAATGCTTCCATATGGCTTAGAGTAAATGTGCGTGTGGATGATGGTTGGATGTTGCACTGTTTATTATTATTATTTTAATTGATTTTGTTAAAGTTCTACATCAATACTAAATACACAGAATATACTTTGAGAAAAGTCTCTCTGCTTAGCATAATCTTTGGGATGCTCCATAGCCCTGTGGTTAGGCAACCCGCCTACAGTGCAGATGGTGATTGCAGGGTCCCAGGTTCGAATCCCAGGTTCAACTGGTGTTTGTAGTATTTGTCATTTTCCACCTGATAGTGCTAACAGTCTCAATACATAAATGGCCATGTGGTTCCCCAGTGAGTACCTTGGAAATGCTTCCATATGGCTTAGAGCAGGCCTGGCCAACCTGTGGCTCTCCAGCTGTTGTGAAACTACAAGTCCCATCATGCCTTGCCACAGTTTTGCTATTAGGGAATGCTAAAACTGTGGCAGGGCATGCTGGGATGTGTAGTTTCACTACATCTGGAGAGCCACAGGTTGGCCAGGCCTGGCTTAGAGTAAATGAGCGTGTGGATGATGGTTGGATGTTGCACTGTGTTTATTATTATTATTTTAATTGATTTTGTTAAAGTTCTACATCAATACTAAATACACAGAATATACTTTGAGAAAAATCTCTCTGCTTAGCATAATCTTTGGGAGGCTCCATAGCGCAATGGTTAGGCAACCCGCCTACAGTGCAGATGGTGATTGCAGGGTCACAGGTTCAAATCCCAGGTTCAAATGGTGTTTGTAGTATTTGTCATTTTCCACCTGATAGTGCTAACAGTCTCAATACATAAATGGCCATGTGGTTCCCCAGTGAGTACCTTAGAAATGCTTCCATATGGCTTAGAGTAAATGGGCATGTGGATGATGGTTGTATACTTAGTTGCATGTTGCACTGTGTTTATTATTATTATTGTAATTGATTTTGATAAAGTTCAACATCAATACTAAATACACATAATATACTTTGAGAAAAATCTCTCTGCTTAACATAATCTTTGGGAGGCTCCATAGCCCAGTGGTTAGGCAACCCGCCTACAGCGCAGATGGTGATTGCAGGGTCACAGGTTCGAATCCTTGTTCAACTGGTGTTTATAGTATTTGACATTTTCCACCTGATAGTGCTAACAGTCTCAATACATAAATTGCCATGTGGTTCCCCAGTGAGTACCTTGGAAATGCTTCCATATGGCTTAGAGTAAATGTGCGTGTGGATGATGGTTGGATGTTGCACTGTGTTTATTATTATTATTTTAATTGATTTTGTTAAAGTTCTACATCAATACTAAATACACAGAATATACTTTGAGAAAAGTCTCTCTGCTTAGCATAATCTTTGGGAGGCTCCATAGCCCAATGGTTAGGCAACCCGCCTACAGTGCAGATGGTGATTGCAGGGTCACAGGTTCAAAGCCCAGGTTCAACTGGTGTTTGTAGTATTTGTCATTTTCCACCTGATAGTGCTAACAGTCTCAATACATAAATGGCCATGTGGTTCCCCAGTGAGTACCTTAGAAATGCTTCCAGATGGCTTAGAGTAAATGTGCGTGTGGATGATGGTTGTATACTTAGTTGCATGTTGCACTGTGTTTATTATTATTGTAATTGATTTTGATAAAGTTCTACATCAATACTAAATACACAGAATATACTTTGAGAAAAGTCTATATGCTTAGCATAATCTTTGGGAGGCTCCATAGCCCAGTGGTTAGGCAACCCGCCTACAGTGCAGATGGTGATTGCAGGGTCACTGGTTCGAATCCTGGGTTCAACTGGTGTTTGCAGTACTTGTCAATTTCCACTGATAGTGTTAACAGTCTCAATACATAAATGGCCATGTGGTTACCAAGTGAGTACCTTGGAAATACTTCCATACGACTTAGAGTAAATGTGCGTGTGGATGATGGTTGGATGTTGCACTGTGTTTATTATTATTATTTTAATTGATTTTGTTAAAGTTCTACATCAATACTAAATACACAGAATATACTTTGAGAAAAGTTTCTCTGCTTAGCATAATCTTTGGGAGGCTCCATAGCGCAATGGTTAGGCAACCCACCTCCAGTGCAGATGGTGATTGCAGGGTCACAGGTTCAAATCCCAGGTTCAAATGGTGTTTGTAGTATTTGTCATTTTCCACCTGATAGTGCTAACAGTCTCAATACATAAATGGCCATGTGGTTCCCCAGTGAGTACCTTAGAAATGCTTCCATATGGCTTAGAGTAAATGGGCATGTGGATGATGGTTGTATACTTAGTTGCATGTTGCACTGTGTTTATTATTATTATTGTAATTGATTTTGATAAAGTTCAACATCAATACTAAATACACAGAATATACTTTGAGAAAAATCTCTCTGCTTAACATAATCTTTGGGAGGCTCCATAGCCCAGTGGTTAGGCAACCCGCCTACAGCGCAGATGGTGATTGCAGGGTCACAGGTTCGAATCCTTGTTCAACTGGTGTTTATAGTATTTGACATTTTCCACCTGATAGTGCTAACAGTCTCCATACATAAATGGCCATGTGGTTCCCCAGTGAGTACCTTGGAAATGCTTCCATATGGCTTAGAGTAAATGTGCGTGTGGATGATGGTTGGATGTTGCACTGTGTTTATTATTATTATTTTAATTGATTTTGTTAAAGTTCTACATCAATACTAAATACACAGAATATACTTTGAGAAAAGTCTCTCTGCTTAGCATAATCTTTGGGAGGCTCCATAGCCCAATGGTTAGGCAACCCGCCTACAGTGCAGATGGTGATTGCAGGGTCACAGGTTCAAATCCCAGGTTCAACTGGTGTTTGTAGTATTTGTCATTTTCCACCTGATAGTGCTAACAGTCTCAATACATAAATGGCCATGTGGTTCCCCAGTGAGTACCTTAGAAATGCTTCCATATGGCTTAGAGTAAATGTGCGTGTGGATGATGGTTGTATACTTAGTTGCATGTTGCACTGTGTTTATTATTATTGTAATTGATTTTGATAAAGTTCTACATCAATACTAAATACACAGAATATACTTTGAGAAAAGTCTATATGCTTAGCATAATCTTTGGGAGGCTCCATAGCCCAGTGGTTAGGCAACCCGCCTACAGTGCAGATGGTGATTGCAGGGTCACTGGTTCAAATCCTGGGTTCAACTGGTGTTTGCAGTACTTGTCAAATTCCACCTGATAGTGTTAACAGTCTCAATACATAAATGGCCATGTGGTTACCCAGTGAGTACCTTGGAAATGCTTCCATATGGCTTAGAGTAAATGGGCATGTGGATGATGGTTGTATACTTAGTTGCATGTTGCACTGTGTTTATATTATTATTTTAATTGATTTTGTTAAAGTTCTACATCAATACTAAATATACAGAATATACTTTGAGAAAAGTCTCTCTGCGTAACATAATCTTTGGGAGGCTCCATAGCCCAATGGTTAGGCAACCCGCCTACAGTGCAGATGGTCATGGCAGGGTCACAGGTTCAAATCCCAGGTTCAACTGGTGTTTGTAGTATTTGTTATTTTCCACCTGATAGTGCTAACAGTCTCAATACATAAATGGTCATGTGGTTCCCCAGTGAGTACCTTGGAAATGCTTCCATACGGCTTAGAGTAAATGTGCGTGTGGATGATGGTTAGATGTTGCACTGTGTTTATTATTATTATTGTAATTGATTTTGATAAAGTTCAACATCAATACTAAATACACAGAATATACTTTGAGAAAAGTCTCTCTGCTTAGCATAATCTTTGGGAGGCTCCATAGCCCAATGGTTAGGCAACCCGCCTACAGTGCAGATGGTGATTGCAGGGTCACAGGTTCAAATCCCAGGTTCAACTGGTGTTTGTAGTATTTGTTATTTTCCACCTGATAGTGCTAACAGTCTCAATACATAAATGGCCGTGTGGTTCCCCAGTGAGTACCTTAGAAATGCTTCCATATGGCTTAGAGTAAATGGGCATGTGGATGATGGTTGTATACTTAGTTGCATGTTGCACTGTGTTTATTATTATTATTGTAATTGATTTTGATAAAGTTCAACATCAATACTAAATACACAGAATATACTTTGAGAAAAGTCTCTCTGCTTAGCATAATCTTTGGGAGGCTCCATAGCCCAGTGGTTAGGCAACCCGCCTACAGCGCAGATGGTGATTGCAGGGTCACAGGTTCAAATCCCAGGTTCAACTGGTGTTTGTAGTATTTATCATTTTCCACCTGATAGTGCTAACAGTCTCAATACATAAATGGCCATGTGGTTCCCCAGTGAGTACCTTGGAAATGCTTCCATACGGCTTAGAGAAAATGTGCGTGTGGATGATGGTTGGATGTTGCACTGTGTTTATTATTATTATTTTAATTGATTTTGTTAAAGTTCTACATCAATACTAAATACACAGAATATACTTTGAGAAAAGTCTCTCTGCTTAGCATAATCTGTGGGAGCCTCCATAGCCCAGTGGTTAGGCAACCCACCTACAGTGCTGATGGTGATTGCAGGGTCACAGGTTCGAATCCCAGGTTCAACTGGTGTTTGAAGTATATGTTATTTGCCACCTGATAGTGCTAACAGTCTCAATACATAAATGGCCATGTGGTTCCCCAGTGAGTACCTTAGAAAAGCTTCCTTATGGCTTAGAGTAAATGGGCATGTGGATGATGGTTGTATACTTAGTTGCATGTTGCACTGTGTTTATTATTATTATTGTAATTGATTTTGATAAAGTTCAATATCAATACTAAATACACAGAATATACTTTGAGAAAAGTCTCTCTGCTTAGCATAATCTTTGGGAGGCTTCATAGGCCAGTGGTTAGTCAACCCGCCTACAGTGCAGATGGTGATTGCAGGGTCACAGGTTCGAATCCCAGGTTCAACTGGTGTTTGTAGTATTTGTCATTTTCCACCTGATAGTGCTAACAGTCTCAATACATAAATGGCCATGTGGTTCCCCAGTGAGTACCTTGGAAATGCTTCCATACGGCTTAGAGTAAATGTGCGTGTGGATGATGGTTGGATGTTGCACTGTGTTTATTATTATTATTTTAATTGATTTTGTTAAAGTTCTACATCAATACTAAATACACAGAATATACTTTGAGAAAAGTCTCTCTGCTTAGCATAATCTTTGGGAGCCTCCATAGCCCAGTGGTTAGGCAACCCACCTACAGTGCTGATGGTGATTGCAGGGTCACAGGTTCGAATCCCAGGTTCAACTGGTGTTTGTAGTATATGTAATTTTCCACCTGATAGTGCTAACAGTCTCAAGACATAAATGGCCATGTGGTTCCCCAGTGAGTACCTTAGAAAAGCTTCCTTATGGCTTAGAGTAAATGGGCATGTGGATGATGGTTGTATACTTAGTTGCATGTTGCACTGTGTTTATTATTATTATTGTAATTAATTTTGATAAAGTTCAACATCAATACTAAATACACAGAATATACTTTGAGAAAAGTCTCTCTGCTTAGCATAATCTTCGGGAGGCTTCATAGGCCAGTGGTTAGTCAACCCGCCTACAGTGCAGATGGTGATTGCAGGTTCACAGGTTCCAATCCCAGGTTCAACTGGTGTTTGTAGTATTTGTCATTTTCCACCTGATAGTGCTAACAGTCTCAATACATAAATGGCCATGTGGTTCCCCAGTGAGTACCTTGGAAATGCTTCCATACGGCTTAGAGTAAATGTGCGTGTGGATGATGGTTGGATGTTGCACTGTGTTTATTATTATTATTTTAATTGATTTTGTTAAAGTTCTACATCAATACTAAATACACAGAATATACTTTGAGAAAAGTCTCTCTGCTTAGCATAACCTTTGGGAGGCTCCATAGCCCAGTGGTTAGGCAACCCGCCTACAGCGCAGATGGTGATTGCAGGGTCACAGGTTCAAATCCCAGGTTCAACTGGTGTTTGTAGTATTTGTCATTTTCCACCTGATAGTGCTAACAGTCTCAATACATAAATGGCCATGTGGTTCCCCAGTGAGTACCTTGGAAATGCTTCCATATGGCTTAGAGTAAATGTGCGTGTGGATGATGGTTGGATGTTGCACTGTGTTTATTATTATTATTTTAATTGATTTTGTTAAAGTTCTATATCAATACTAAATACACAGAATATACTTTGATAAAAGTCTCTCTGCTTAGCATAATCTTTGGGAGCCTCCATAGCCCAGTGGTTAGGCAACCCACCTACAGTGCAGATGGTGATTGCAGGGTCACAGGTTCGAATCCCAGGTTCAACTGGTGTTTGTAGTATTTGTCATTTTCCACCTGATAGTGCTAACAGTCTCAATACATAAATGGCCATGTGGTTCCCCAGTGAGTACCTTGGAAATGCTTCCATACGGCTTAGAGTAAATGTGCGTGTGGATGATGGTTGGATGTTGCACTGTGTTTATTATTATTATTTTAAATGATTTTGTTAAAGTTCTACATCAATACTAAATACACAGAATATACTTTGAGAAAAGTCTCTCTGCTTAGAATAATCTTTGGGAGGCTCCATATCCCAATGGTTAGGCAACCCGCCTACAGTGCAGATGGTGATTGCAGGGTCACAGGTTCAAATCCCAGGTTCAACTGGTGTTTGTAGTATTTGTAATTTTCCACCTGATAGTGCTAACAGTCTCAATACATAAATGGCCATGTGGTTCCCCAGTGAGTACCTTAGAAATGCTTCCATATGGCTTAGAGTAAATGGGCATGTGGATGATGGTTGTATACTTAGTTGCATGTTGCACTGTGTTTATTATTATTATTGTAATTGATTTTGATAAAGTTCAACATCAATACTAAATACACAGAATATACTTTGAGAAAAGTCTCTCTGCTTAGCATAATCTTCGGGAGGCTTCATAGGCCAGTGGTTAGGCAACCCGCCTACAGTGCAGATGGTGATTGCAGTGTCACAGGTTCGAATCCCAGGTTCAACTGGTGTTTGTAGTATTTGTCATTTTCCACCTGATAGTGCTAACAGTCTCAATACATAAATGGCCATGTGGTTCCCCAGTGAGTACCTTGGAAATGCTTCCATACGGCTTAGAGCAAATGTGCGTGTGGATGATGGTTGGATGTTGCACTGTGTTTATTATTATTATTTTAAATGATTTTGTTAAAGTTCTACATCAATACTAAATACACAGAATATACTTTGAGAAAAGTCTCTCTGCTTAGCATAATCTTTGGGAGGCTCCATAGCCCAATGGTTAGGCAACCCGCCTACAGTGCAGATGGTGATTGCAGGGTCACAGGTTCAAAACCCAGGTTCAACTGGTGTTTGTAGTATTTGTCATTTTCCACCTGATAGTGCTAACAGTCTCAATACATAAATGGCCATGTGGTTCCCCAGTGAGTACCTTAGAAATGCTTCCATATGGCTTAGAGTAAATGGGCATGTGGATGATGGTTGTATACTTAGTTGCATGTTGCACTGTGTTTATTATTATTATTGTAATTGATTTTAATAAAGTTCAACATCAATACTAAATACACAGAATATACTTTGAGAAAAGTCTCCCTGCTTAGCATAATCTTTGGGAGGCTCCATAGCCCAGTGGTTAGGCAACCCGCCTACAGCGCAGATGGTGATTGCAGGGTCACAGGTTCAAATCCCAGGTTCAACTGGTGTTTGTAGTATTTGCCATTTTCCACCTGATAGTGCTAACAGTCTCAATACATAAATGGCCATGTGGTTCCCCAGTAAGTACCTTGGAAATGCTTCCATACGGCTTAGAATAAATGTGCGTGTGGATGATGGTTGGATGTTGCACTGTGTTTATTATTATTATTTTAATTGATTTTGTTAAAGTTCTACATCAATACTAAATACACAGAATATACTTTGAGAAAAGTCTCTCTGCTTAGCATAATCTTTGGGAGGCTCCATAGCCCAGTGGTTAGGCAACCCGCCTACAGTGCAGATGGTGATTGCAGGGTCACTGGTTCAAATCCCGGGTTCAACTGGTGTTTGCAGTATTTGTCATTTTCCACCTGATAGTGTTAACAGTCTCAATACATAAATGGCCATGTGGTTACCCAGTGAGTACCTTGGAAATGCTTCCATACGGCTTAGAGTAAATGTGCGTGTGGATGATGGTTGGATGTTGCACTGTGTTTATTATTATTATTTTAATTGATTTTGTTAAAGTTCTACATCAATACTAAATACACAGAATATACTTTGAGAAAAGTCTCTCTGCTTAGCATAATCTTTGGGAGCCTCCATAGCCCAGTGGCTAGGCAACCCACCTACAGTGCAGATGGTGATTGCAGGGTCACAGGTTCGAATCCCAAGTTCAACTGGTTTTTGTAGTATTTGTCATTTTCCACCTGATAGTGCTAACAGTCTCAATACATAAAAGGCCATGTGGTTCCCCAGTGAGTACCTTAGAAATGCTTCCATATGGCTTAGAGTAAATGTGCGTGTGGATGATGGTTGTATACTTAGTTGCATGTTGCACTGTGTTTATTATTATTATTGTAATTGATTTTGATAAAGTTCAACATCAATACTAAATACACAGAATATACTTTGAGAAAAGTCTCTCTGCTTAGCATAATCTTTGGGAGGCTTCATAGGCCAGTGGTTAGGCAACCCGCCTACAGTGCCGATGGTGATTGCAGGGTCACAGGTTCGAATCCCAGGTTCAACTGGTGTTTGTAGTATTTGTCATTTTCCACCTGATAGTGCTAACAGTCTCAATACATAAATGGCCATGTGGTTCCCCAGTGAGTACCTTGGAAATGCTTCCATACGGCTTAGAGTAAATGTGCGTGTGGATGATGGTTGGATGTTGCACTGTGTTTATTATTATTATTTTAATTGATTTTGTTAAAGTTCTACATCAATACTAAATACACAGAATATACTTTGAGAAAAGTCTCTCTGCTTAGCATAATCTTTGGGAGGCTCCATAGCCCAATGGTTAGGCAACCCACCTACAGTGCAGATGGTGATTGCAGGGTCACAGGTTCAAATCCCAGGTTCAACTGGTGTTTGTAGTATTTGTCATTTTCCACCTGATAGTGCTAACAGTCTCAATACATAAATGGCCATGTGGTTCCCCAGTGAGTACCTTAGAAATGCTTCCATATGGCTTAGAGTAAATGGGCATGTGGATGATGGTTGTATACTTAGTTGCATGTTGCACTGTTTATTATTATTATTATTGTAATTGATTTTGATAAAGTTCAACATCAATACTAAATACACAGAATATACTTTGAGAAAAGTCTCTCTGCTTAGCATAATCTTTGGGAGGCTCCATAGCCCAGTGGTTAGGCAACCCGCCTACAGCACAGATGGTGATTGCAGGGTCACAGGTTCGAATCCCAGGTTCAACTGGTGTTTGTAGTATTTGTCATTTTCCACCTGATAGTGCTAACAGTCTCAATACATAAATGGCCATGTGGTTCCCCAGTGAGTACCTTGGAAATGCTTCCATACGGCTTAGAGTAAATGTGCGTGTGGATGATGGTTGGATGTTGCACTGTGTTTATTATTATTATTGTAATTGATTTTGATAAAGTTCAACATCAATACTAAATACACAGAATATACTTTGAGAAAAGTCTCTCTGCTTAGCATAATCTTTGGGAGGCTCCATATCCCAATGGTTAGGCAACCCGCCTACAGTGCAGATGGTGATTGCAGGGTCACAGGTTCAAATCCCAGGTTCAACTGGTGTTTGTAGTATGTGTAATTTTCCACCTGATAGTGCTAACAGTCTCAATACATAAATGGCCATGTGGTTCCCCAGTGAGTACCTTAGAAATGCTTCCATATGGCTTAGAGTAAATGGGCATGTGGATGATGGTTGTATACTTAGTTGCATGTTGCACTGTGTTTATTATTATTATTGTAATTGATTTTGATAAAGTTCAACATCAATACTAAATACACAGAATATACTTTGAGAAAAGTCTCTCTGCTTAGGATAATCTTCGGGAGGCTTCATAGGCCAGTGGTTAGGCAACCCGCCTACAGTGCAGATGGTGATTGCAGGGTCACAGGTTCGAATCCCAGGTTCAACTGGTGTTTGTAGTATTTGTCATTTTCCACCTGATAGTGCTAACAGTCTCAATACATAAATGGCCATGTGGTTCCCCAGTGAGTACCTTAGAAATGCTTCCATATGGCTTAAAGTAAATGGGCATGTGGATGATGGTTGTATACTTAGTTGCATGTTGCACTGTGTTTATTATTATTATTGTAATTGATTTTGATAAAGTTCAACATCAATACTAAATACACAGAATATACTTTGAGAAAAGTCTCTCTGCTTAGCATAATCTTTGGGAGGCTTCATAGGCCAGTGGTTAGGCAACCCGCCTACAGTGCCGATGGTGATTGCAGGGTCACAGGTTCGAATCCCAGGTTCAACTGGTGTTTGTAGTATTTGTCATTTTCCACCTGATAGTGCTAACAGTCTCAATACATAAATGGCCATGTGGTTCCCCAGTGAGTACCTTGGAAATGCTTCCATACGGCTTAGAGTAAATGTGCGTGTGGATGATGGTTGGATGTTGCACTGTGTTTATTATTATTATTTTAATTGATTTTGTTAAAGTTCTACATCAATACTAAATACACAGAATATACTTTGAGAAAAGTCTCTCTGCTTAGCTTAATCTTTGGGAGGCTCCATAGCCCAATGGTTAGGCAACCCACCTACAGTGCAGATGGTGATTGCAGGGTCACAGGTTCAAATCCCAGGTTCAACTGGTGTTTGTAGTATTTGTAATTTTCCACCTGATAGTGCTAACAGTCTCAATACATAAATGGCCATGTGGTTCCCCAGTGAGTACCTTAGAAATGCTTCCATATGGCTTAGAGTAAATGGGCATGTGGATGATGGTTGTATACTTAGTTGCATGTTGCACTGTTTATTATTATTATTATTGTAATTGATTTTGATAAAGTTCAACATCAATACTAAATACACAGAATATACTTTGAGAAAAGTCTCTCTGCTTAGCATAATCTTTGGGAGGCTCCATATCCCAATGGTTAGGCAACCCGCCTACAGTGCAGATGGTGATTGCAGGGTCACAGGTTCAAATCCCAGGTTCAACTGGTGTTTGTAGTATTTGTAATTTTCCACCTGATAGTGTTAACAGTCTCAATACATAAATGGCCATGTGGTTCCCCAGTGAGTACCTTAGAAATGCTTCCATATGGCTTAGAGTAAATGTGCGTGTGGATGATGGTTGGATGTTGCACTGTGTTAATTATTATTATTTTAAATTATTTTGTTAAAGTTCTACATCAATACTAAATACACAGAATATACTTTGAGAAAAGTCTCTCTGCTTAGCATAACCTTTGGGAGGCTCCATAGCCCAATGGTTAGGCAACCCGCCTACAGTGCAGATGGTGATTGCAGGGTCACAGGTTCAAATCCCAGGTTCAACTGGTGTTTGTAGTATTTGTCATTTTCCACCTGATAGTGCTAACAGTCTCAATACATAAATGGCCATGTGGTTCCCCAGTGAGTACCTTAGAAATGCTTCCATATGGCTTAGAGTAAATGGGCATGTGGATGATGGTTGTATACTTAGTTGCATGTTGCACTGTGTTTATTATTATTATTGTAATTGATTTTAATAAAGTTCAACATCAATACTAAATACACAGAATATACTTTGAGAAAAGTCTCCCTGCTTAGCATAATCTTTGGGAGGCTCCATAGCCCAGTGGTTAGGCAACCCGCCTACAGCGCAGATGGTGATTGCAGGGTCACAGGTTCAAATCCCAGGTTCAACTGGTGTTTGTAGTATTTGTCATTTTCCACCTGATAGTGCTAACAGTCTCAATACATAAATGGCCATGTGGTTCCCCAGTGAGTACCTTGGAAATGCTTCCATACGGCTTAGAATAAATGTGCGTGTGGATGATGGTTGGATGTTGCACTGTGTTTATTATTATTATTTTGATTGATTTTGTTAAAGTTCTACATCAATACTAAATACACAGAATATACTTTGAGAAAAGTCTCTCTGCTTAGCATAATCTTTGGGAGGCTCCATAGCCCAGTGGTTAGGCAACCCGCCTACAGTGCAGATGGTGATTGCAGGGTCACTGGTTCGAATCCCAGGTTCAACTGGTGTTTGCAGTATTTGTCATTTTCCACCTGATAGTGTTAACAGTCTCAATACATAAATGGCCATGTGGTTACCCAGTGAGTACCTTGGAAATGCTTCCATACGGCTTAGAGTAAATGTGCGTGTGGATGATGGTTGGATGTTGCACTGTTTATTATTATTATTTTAATTGATTTTGTTAAAGTTCTACATCAATACTAAATACACAGAATATACTTTGAGAAAAGTCTCTCTGCTTAGCATAATCTTTGGGAGCCTCCATAGCCCAATGGTTAGGCAACCCGCCTACAGTGCAGATGGTGATTGCAGGGTCACAGGTTCAAATCCCAGTTCAACTGGTGTTTGTAGTATTTGTCATTTTCCACTTGATAGTGCTAACAGTCTCAATACATAAATGGCCATGTGGTTCCCCAGTGAGTACCTTAGAAATGCTTCCATATGGCTTAGAGTAAATGGGCATGTGGATGATGGTTGTATACTTAGTTGCATGTTGCACTGTGTTTATTATTATTATTATTGTAATTGATTTTAATAAAGTTCAACATCAATACTAAATACACAGAATATACTTTGAGAAAAGTCTCCCTGCTTAGCATAATCTTTGGGAGGCTCCATAGCCCAGTGGTTAGGCAACCCGCCTACAGCACAGATGGTGATTGCAGGGTCACAGGTTCAAATCCCAGGTT
This sequence comes from Pseudophryne corroboree, assembly GCF_028390025.1. NCBI lineage: Eukaryota > Metazoa > Chordata > Amphibia > Anura > Myobatrachidae > Pseudophryne > Pseudophryne corroboree. Next base: position 69,054,115 of record NC_086453.1, read on the forward strand.
CAACTGGTGTTTGTAGTATTTGTCATTTTCCACCTGATAGTGCTAACAGTCTCAATACATAAATGGCCATGTGGTTCCCCAGTGAGTACCTTAGAAATGCTTCCATATGGCTTAAAGTAAATGGGCATGTGGATGATGGTTGTATACTTAGTTGCATGTTGCACTGTGTTTATTATTATTATTGTAATTGATTTTGATAAAGTTCAACATCAATACTAAATACACAGAATATACTTTGAGAAAAGTCTCTCTGCTTAGCATAATCTTTGGGAGGCTTCATAGGCCAGTGGTTAGGCAACCCGCCTACAGTGCCGATGGTGATTGCAGGGTCACAGGTTCGAATCCCAGGTTCAACTGGTGTTTGTAGTATTTGTCATTTTCCACCTGATAGTGCTAACAGTCTCAATACATAAATGGCCATGTGGTTCCCCAGTGAGTACCTTGGAAATGCTTCCACACGGCTTAGAGTAAATGTGCGTGTGGATGATGGTTGGATGTTGCACTGTGTTTATTATTATTATTTTAATTGATTTTGTTAAAGTTCTACATCAATACTAAATACACAGAATATACTTTGAGAAAAGTCTCTCTGCTTAGCATAATCTTTGGGAGGCTCCATAGCCCAATGGTTAGGCAACCCACCTACAGTGCAGATGGTGATTGCAGGGTCACAGGTTCAAATCCCAGGTTCAACTGGTGTTTGTAGTATTTGTCATTTTCCACCTGATAGTGCTAACAGTCTCAATACATAAATGGCCATGTGGTTCCCCAGTGAGTACCTTAGAAATGCTTCCATATGGCTTAGAGTAAATGGGCATGTGGATGATGGTTGTATACTTAGTTGCATGTTGCACTGTTTATTATTATTATTATTGTAATTGATTTTGATAAAGTTCAACATCAATACTAAATACACAGAATATACTTTGAGAAAAGTCTCTCTGCTTAGCATAATCTTTGGGAGGCTCCATAGCCCAGTGGTTAGGCAACCCGCCTACAGCGCAGATGGTGATTGCAGGGTCACAGGTTCAAATCCCAGGTTCAACTGGTGTTTGTAGTATTTGTCATTTTCCACCTGATAGTGCTAACAGTCTCAATACATAAATGGCCATGTGGTTCCCCAGTGAGTACCTTAGAAATGCTTCCATATGGCTTAGAGTAAATGGGCATGTGGATGATGGTTGTATACTTAGTTGCATGTTGCACTGTGTTTATTATTATTTTAATTGATTTTGTTAAAGTTCTACATCAATACTAAATACACAGAATATACTTTGAGAAAAGTCTCTCTGCTTAGCATAATCTTTGGGAGGCTTCATAGGCCAGTGGTTAGGCAACCCGCCTACAATGCTGATGGTGATTGCAGGGTCACAGGTTCGAATCCCAGGTTCAACTGGTGTTTGTAGTATTTGCAATTTTCCACCTGATAGTGCTAACAGTCTCAATACATAAATAGCCATGTGGTTCCCCAGTGAGTACCTTAGAAATGCTTCCATATGGCTTAGAGTAAATGGGCATGTGGATGATGGTTGTATACTTAGTTGCAAGTTGCACTGTGTTTATTATTATTATTGTAATTGATTTTGATAAAGTTCAACATCAATACTAAATACACAGAATATACTTTGAGAAAAGTCTCTCTGCTTAGCATAATCTTTGGGAGGCTCCATATCCCAATGGTTAGGCAACCCGCCTACAGTGCAGATGGTGATTGCAGGGTCACAGGTTCAAATCCCAGGTTCAACTGGTGTTTGTAGTATTTGTAATTTTCCACCTGATAGTGCTAACAGTCTCAATACATAAATGGCCATGTGGTTCCCCAGTGAGTACCTTAGAAATGCTTCCATATGGCTTAGAGTAAATGGGCATGTGGATGATGGTTGTATACTTAGTTGCATGTTGCACTGTGTTTATTATTATTATTGTAATTGATTTTGATAAAGTTCAACATCAATACTAAATACACAGAATATACTTTGAGAAAAGTCTCTCTGCTTAGCATAATCTTCGGGAGGCTTCATAGGCCAGTGGTTAGGCAACCCGCCTACAGTGCAGATGGTGATTGCAGGGTCACAGGCTCGAATCCCAGGTTCAACTGGTGTTTGTAGTATTTGTCATTTTCCACCTGATAGTGCTAACAGTCTCAATACATAAATGGCCATGTGGTTCCCCAGTGAGTACCTTGGAAATGCTTCCATACGGCTTAGAGTAAATGTGCGTGTGGATGATGGTTGGATGTTGCACTGTGTTTATTATTATTATTTTAAATGATTTTGTTAAAGTTCTACATCAATACTAAATACACAGAATATACTTTGAGAAAAGTCTCTCTGCTTAGCATAATCTTTGGGAGGCTCCATAGCCCAATGGTTAGGCAACCCGCCTACAGTGCAGATGGTGATTGCAGGGTCACAGGTTCAAATCCCAGGTTCAACTGGTGTTTGTAGTATTTGTCATTTTCCACCTGATAGTGCTAACAGTCTCAATACATAAATGGCCATGTGGTTCCCCAGTGAGTACCTTAGAAATGCTTCCATATGGCTTAGAGTAAATGGGCATGTGGATGATGGTTGTATACTTAGTTGCATGTTGCACTGTGTTTATTATTATTATTGTAATTGATTTTAATAAAGTTCAACATCAATACTAAATACACAGAATATACTTTGAGAAAAGTCTCCCTGCTTAGCATAATCTTTGGGAGGCTCCATAGCCCAGTGGTTAGGCAACCCGCCTACAGCGCAGATGGTGATTGCAGGGTCACAGGTTCAAATCCCAGGTTCAACTGGTGTTTGTAGTATTTGTCATTTTCCACCTGATAGTGCTAACAGTCTCAGTACATAAATGGCCATGTGGTTCCCCAGTGAGTACCTTGGAAATGCTTCCATACGGCTTAGAATAAATGTGCGTGTGGATGATGGTTGTATGTTGCACTGTGTTTATTATTATTATTTTAATTGATTTTGTTAAAGTTCTACATCAATACTAAATACACAGAATATACTTTGAGAAAAGTCTCTCTGCTTAGCATAATCTTTGGGAGGCTCCATAGCCCAGTGGTTAGGCAACCCGCCTACAGTGCAGATGGTGATTGCAGGGTCACTGGTTCGAATCCCAGGTTCAACTGGTGTTTGCAGTATTTGTCATTTTCCACCTGATAGTGTTAACAGTCTCAATACATAAATGGCCATGTGGTAACCCAGTGAGTACCTTGGAAATGCTTCCTTACGGCTTAGAGTAAATGTGCGTGTGGATGATGGTTGGATGTTGCACTGTTTATTATTATTATTTTAATTGATTTTGTTAAAGTTCTACATCAATACTAAATACACAGAATATACTTTGAGAAAAGTCTCTCTGCTTAGCATAATCTTTGGGAGCCTCCATAGCCCAGTGGCTAGGCAACCCACCTACAGTGCAGATGGTGATTGCAGGGTCACAGGTTCGAATCCCAAGTTCAACTGGTGTTTGTAGTATTTGTCATTTTCCACCTGATAGTGCTAACAGTCTCAATACATAAATGGCCATGTGGTTCCCCAGTGAGTACCTTAGAAATGCTTCCATATGGCTTAGAGTAAATGGGCATGTGGATGATGGTTGTATACTTAGTTGCATGTTGCACTGTGTTTATTATTATTATTGTAATTGATTTTGATAAAGTTCAACATCAATACTAAATACACAGAATATACTTTGAGAAAAGTCTCTCTGCTTAGCATAATCTTTGGGAGGCTTCATAGGCCAGTGGTTAGGCAACCTGCCTACAGTGCTGATGGTGATTGCAGGGTCACAGGTTCGAATCCCAGGTTCAACTGGTGTTTGTAGTATTTGTCATTTTCCACCTGATAGTGCTAACAGTCTCAATACATAAATGGCCATGTGGTTCCCCAGTGAGTACCTTGGAAATGCTTCCATACGGCTTAGAGTAAATGTGCGTGTGGATGATGGTTGGATGTTGCACTGTGTTTATTATTATTATTTTAATTGATTTTGTTAAAGTTCTACATCAATACTAAATACACAGAATATACTTTGAGAAAAGTCTCTCTGCTTAGCATAATCTTTGGGAGGCTCCATAGCCCAATGGTTAGGCAACCCACCTACAGTGCAGATGGTGATTGCAGGGTCACAGGTTCAAATCCCAGGTTCAACTGGTGTTTGTAGTATTTGTCATTTTCCACCTGATAGTGCTAACAGTCTCAATACATAAATGGCCATGTGGTTCCCCAGTGAGTACCTTAGAAATGCTTCCATATGGCTTAGAGTAAATGGGCATGTGGATGATGGTTGTATACTTAGTTGCATGTTGCACTGTTTATTATTATTATTATTGTAATTGATTTTGATAAAGTTCAACATCAATACTAAATACACAGAATATACTTTGAGAAAAGTCTCTCTGCTTAGCATAATCTTTGGGAGGCTCCATAGCCCAGTGGTTAGGCAACCCGCCTACAGTGCAGATGGTGATTGCAGGGTCACAGGTTCGAATCCCAGGTTCAACTGGTGTTTGAAGTATTTGCAATTTTCCACCTGATAGTGCTAACAGTCTCAATACATAAATAGCCATGTGGTTCCCCAGTGAGTACCTTAGAAATGCTTCCATATGGCTTAGAGTAAATGGGCATGTGGATGATGGTTGTATACTTAGTTGCATGTTGCACTGTGTTTATTATTATTATTGTAATTGATTTTGATAAAGTTCAACATCAATACTAAATACACAGAATATACTTTGAGAAAAGTCTCTCTGCTTAGGATAATCTTCGGGAGGCTTCATAGGCCAGTGCTTAGGCAACCCGCCTACAGTGCAGATGGTGATTGCAGGGTCACAGGTTCGAATCCCAGGTTCAACTGGTGTTTGTAGTATTTGTCATTTTCCACCTGATAGTGCTAACAGTCTCAATACATAAATGGCCATGTGGTTCCCCAGTGAGTACCTTGGAAATGCTTCCATACGGCTTAGAGTAAATGTGCGTGTGGATGATGGTTGGATGTTGCACTGTGTTTATTATTATTATTTTAATTGATTTTGTTAAAGTTCTACATCAATACTAAATACACAGAATATACTTTGAGAAAAGTCTCTCTGCTTAGCATAATATTTGGGAGCCTCCATATCCCAGTGGCTAGGCAACCCACCTACAGTGCAGATGGTGATTGCAGGGTCACAGGTTCGAATCCCAGGTTCAACTGGTGTTTGTAGTATTTGTCATTTTCCACCTGATAGTGCTAACAGTCTCAATACATAAATGGCCATGTGGTTCCCCAGTGAGTACCTTGGAAATGCTTCCATACGGCTTAGAGTAAATGTGCGTGTGGATGATGGTTGGATGTTGCACTGTGTTTATTATTATTATTTTAATTGATTTTGTTAAAGTTCTACATCAATACTAAATACACAGAATATACTTTGAGAAAAGTCTCTCTGCTTAGCATAATCTTTGGGAGGCTCCATAGCCCAATGGTTAGGCAACCCACCTACAGTGCAGATGGTGATTGCAGGGTCACAGGTTCAAATCCCAGGTTCAACTGGTGTTTGTAGTATTTGTCATTTTCCACCTGATAGTGCTAACAGTCTCAATACATAAATGGCCATGTGGTTCCCCAGTGAGTACCTTAGAAATGCTTCCATATGGCTTAGAGTAAATGGGCATGTGGATGATGGTTGTATACTTAGTTGCATGTTGCACTGTTTATTATTATTATTATTGTAATTGATTTTGATAAAGTTCAACATCAATACTAAATACACAGAATATACTTTGAGAAAAGTCTCTCTGCTTAGCATAATCTTTGGGAGGCTCCATAGCCCAGTGGTTAGGCAACCCGCCTACAGCGCAGATGGTGATTGCAGGGTCACAGGTTCAAATCCCAGGTTCAACTGGTGTTTGTAGTATTTGTCATTTTCCACCTGATAGTGCTAACAGTCTCAATACATAAATGGCCATGTGGTTCCCCAGTGAGTACCTTGGAAATGCTTCCATACGGCTTAGAGTAAATGTGCGTGTGGATGATGGTTGGATGTTGCACTGTGTTTATTATTATTATTTTAATTGATTTTGTTAAAGTTCTACATCAATACTAAATACACAGAATATACTTTGAGAAAAGTCTCTCTGCTTAGCATAATCTTTGGGAGCCTCCATAGCCCAGTGGTTAGGCAACCCGCCTACAGTGCAGATGGTGATTGCAGGGTCACAGGTTCGAATCCCAGGTTCAACTGGTGTTTGTAGTATTTGCAATTTTCCACCTGATAGTGCTAACAGTCTCAATACATAAATAGCCATGTGGTTCCCCAGTGAGTTCCTTAGAAATGCTTCCATATGGCTTAGAGTAAATGGGCATGTGGATGATGGTTGTATACTTAGTTGCAAGTTGCACTGTGTTTATTATTATTATTATTATTATTATTGTAATTGATTTTGATAAAGTTCAACATCAATACTAAATACACAGAATATACTTTGAGAAAAGTCTCTCTGCTTAGCATAATCTTTGGGAGGCTCCATATCCCAATGGTTAGGCAACCCGCCTACAGTGCAGATGGTGATTGCAGGGTCACAGGTTCAAATCCCAGGTTCAACTGGTGTTTGTAGTATTTGTAATTTTCCACCTGATAGTGCTAACAGTCTCAATACATAAATGGCCATGTGGTTCCCCAGTGAGTACCTTAGAAATGCTTCCATATGGCTTAGAGTAAATGGGCATGTGGATGATGGTTGTATACTTAGTTGCATGTTGCACTGTTTATTATTATTATTATTGTAATTGATTTTGATAAAGTTCAACATCAATACTAAATACACAGAATATACTTTGAGAAAAGTCTCTCTGCTTAGGATAATCTTCGGGAGGCTTCATAGGCCAGTGGTTAGGCAACCCGCCTACAGTGCAGATGGTGATTGCAGGGTCACAGGTTCGAATCCCAGGTTCAACTGGTGTTTGTAGTATTTGTCATTTTCCACCTGATAGTGCTAACAGTCTCAATACATAAATGGCCATGTGGTTCCCCAGTGAGTACCTTGGAAATGCTTCCATACGGCTTAGAGTAAATGTGCGTGTGGATGATGGTTGGATGTTGCACTGTGTTTATTATTATTATTTTAAATGATTTTGTTAAAGTTCTACATCAATACTAAATACACAGAATATACTTTGAGAAAAGTCTCTCTGCTTAGCATAATCTTTGGGAGGCTCCATAGCCCAATGGTTAGGCAACCCGCCTACAGTGCAGATGGTGATTGCAGGGTCACAGGTTCAAATCCCAGGTTCAACTGGTGTTTGTAGTATTTGTCATTTTCCACCTGATAGTGCTAACAGTCTCAATACATAAATGGCCATGTGGTTCCCCAGTGAGTACCTTAGAAATGCTTCCATATGGCTTAGAGTAAATGGGCATGTGGATGATGGTTGTATACTTAGTTGCATGTTGCACTGTTTATTATTATTATTATTGTAATTGATTTTAATAAAGTTCAACATCAATACTAAATACACAGAATATACTTTGAGAAAAGTCTCCCTGCTTAGCATAATCTTTGGGAGGCTCCATAGCCCAGTGGTTAGGCAACCCGCCTACAGCGCAGATGGTGATTGCAGGGTCACAGGTTCAAATCCCAGGTTCAACTGGTGTTTGTAGTATTTGTCATTTTCCACCTGATAGTGCTAACAGTCTCAATACATAAATGGCCATGTGGTTCCCCAGTGAGTACCTTGGAAATGCTTCCATACGGCTTAGAATAAATGTGCGTGTGGATGATGGTTGGATGTTGCACTGTGTTTATTATTATTATTTTAATTGATTTTGTTAAAGTTCTACATCAATACTAAATACACAGAATATACTTTGAGAAAAGTCTCTCTGCTTAGCATAATCTTTGGGAGGCTCCATAGCCCAGTGGTTAGGCAACCCGCCTACAGTGCAGATGGTGATTGCAGGGTCACAGGTTCGAATCCCGGGTTCAACTGGTGTTTGCAGTATTTGTCATTTTCCACCTGATAGTGTTAACAGTCTCAATACATAAATGGCCATGTGGTTACCCAGTGAGTACCTTGGAAATGCTTCCATACGGCTTAGAGTAAATGTGCGTGTGGATGACGGTTGGATGTTGCACTGTGTTTATTATTATTATTTTAATTGATTTTGTTAAAGTTCTACATCAATACTAAATACACAGAATATACTTTGAGAAAAGTCTCTCTGCTTAGCATAATCTTTGGGAGCCTCCATAGCCCAGTGGCTAGGCAACCCACCTACAGTGCAGATGGTGATTGCAGGGTCACAGGTTCAAATCCCAAGTTCAACTGGTGTTTGTAGTATTTGTCATTTTCCACCTGATAGTGCTAACAGTCTCAATACATAAATGGCCATGTGGTTCCCCAGTGAGTACCTTAGAAATGCTTCCATATGGCTTAAAGTAAATGGGCATGTGGATGATGGTTGTATACTTAGTTGCATGTTGCACTGTGTTTATTATTATTATTGTAATTGATTTTGATAAAGTTCAACATCAATACTAAATACACAGAATATACTTTGAGAAAAGTCTCTCTGCTTAGCATAATCTTTGGGAGGCTTCATAGGCCAGTGGTTAGGCAACCCGCCTACGATGGTGATTGCAGGGTCACAGGTTCGAATCCCAGGTTCAACTGGTGTTTGTAGTATTTGTCATTTTCCACCTGATAGTGCTAACAGTCTCAATACATAAATGGCCATGTGGTTCCCCAGTGAGTACCTTGGAAATGCTTCCACACGGCTTAGAGTAAATGTGCGTGTGGATGATGGTTGGATGTTGCACTGTGTTTATTATTATTATTTTAATTGATTTTGTTAAAGTTCTACATCAATACTAAATACACAGAATATACTTTGAGAAAAGTCTCTCTGCTTAGCATAATCTTTGGGAGGCTCCATAGCCCAATGGTTAGGCAACCCACCTACAGTGCAGATGGTGATTGCAGGGTCACAGGTTCAAATCCCAGGTTCAACTGGTGTTTGTAGTATTTGTCATTTTCCACCTGATAGTGCTAACAGTCTCAATACATAAATGGCCATGTGGTTCCCCAGTGAGTACCTTAGAAATGCTTCCATATGGCTTAGAGTAAATGGGCATGTGGATGATGGTTGTATACTTAGTTGCATGTTGCACTGTTTATTATTATTATTATTGTAATTGATTTTGATAAAGTTCAACATCAATACTAAATACACAGAATATACTTTGAGAAAAGTCTCTCTGCTTAGCATAATCTTTGGGAGGCTCCATAGCCCAGTGGTTAGGCAACCCGCCTACAGCGCAGATGGTGATTGCAGGGTCACAGGTTCAAATCCCAGGTTCAACTGGTGTTTGTAGTATTTGTCATTTTCCACCTGATAGTGCTAACAGTCTCAATACATAAATGGCCATGTGGTTCCCCAGTGAGTACCTTGGAAATGCTTCCATACGGCTTAGAGTAAATGTGCATGTGGATGATGGTTGGATGTTGCACTGTGTTTATTATTATTATTTTAATTGATTTTGTTAAAGTTCTACATCAATACTAAATACACAGAATATACTTTGAGAAAAGTCTCTCTGCTTAGCATAATCTTTGGGAGGCTCCATAGCCCAATGGTTAGGCAACCCACCTACAGTGCAGATGGTGATTGCAGGGTCACAGGTTCAAATCCCAGGTTCAACTGGTGTTTGTAGTATTTGTCATTTTCCACCTGATAGTGCTAACAGTCTCAATACATAAATGGCCATGTGGTTCCCCAGTGAGTACCTTAGAAATGCTTCCATATGGCTTAGAGTAAATGGGCATGTGGATGATGGTTGTATACTTAGTTGCATGTTGCACTGTTTATTATTATTATTATTGTAATTGATTTTGATAAAGTTCAACATCAATACTAAATACACAGAATATACTTTGAGAAAAGTCTCTCTGCTTAGCATAATCTTTGGGAGGCTCCATAGCCCAGTGGTTAGGCAACCCGCCTACAGCGCAGATGGTGATTGCAGGGTCACAGGTTCAAATCCCAGGTTCAACTGGTGTTTGTAGTATTTGTCATTTTCCACCTGATAGTGCTAACAGTCTCAATACATAAATGGCCATGTGGTTCCCCAGTGAGTAACTTGGAAATGCTTCCATACGGCTTAGAGTAAATGTGCGTGTGGATGATGGTTGGATGTTGCACTGTGTTTATTATTATTATTTTAATTGATTTTGTTAAATTCTACATCAATACTAAATACACAGAATATACTTTGAGAAAAGTCTCTCTGCTTAGCATAATCTTTGGGAGGCTCCATAGCCCAATGGTTAGGCAACCCACCTCCAGTGCAGATGGTGATTGCAGGGTCACAGGTTCAAATCCCAGGTTCAACTGGTGTTTGTAGTATTTGTCATTTTCCACCTGATAGTGCTAACAGTCTCAATACATAAATGGCCATGTGGTTCCCCAGTGAGTACCTTAGAAATGCTTCCATATGGCTTAGAGTAAATGGGCATGTGGATGATGGTTGTATACTTAGTTGCATGTTGCACTGTTTATTATTATTATTATTGTAATTGATTTTGATAAAGTTCAACATCAATACTAAATACACAGAATATACTTTGAGAAAAGTCTCTCTGCTTAGCATAATCTTTGGGAGGCTCCATAGCCCAGTGGTTAGGCAACCCGCCTACAGCGCAGATGGTGATTGCAGGGTCACAGGTTCAAATCCCAGGTTCAACTGGTGTTTGTAGTATTTGTCATTTTCCACCTGATAGTGCTAACAGTCTCAATACATAAATGGCCATGTGGTTCCCCAGTGAGTACCTTGGAAATGCTTCCATACGGCTTAGAGTAAATGTGCGTGTGGATGATGGTTGGATGTTGCACTGTGTTTATTATTATTATTTTAATTGATTTTGTTAAAGTTCTACATCAATACTAAATACACAGAATATACTTTGAGAAAAGTCTCTCTGCTTAGCATTATCTTTGGGAGCCTCCATACCTCAGTGGTTAGGCAACCCGCCTACAGTGCAGATGGTGATTGCAGGGTCACAGGTTCGAATCCCAGGTTCAACTGGTGTTTGTAGTATTTGCAATTTTCCACCTGATAGTGCTAACAGTCTCAATACATAAATAGCCATGTGGTTCCCCAGTGAGTACCTTAGAAATGCTTCCATATGGCTTAGAGTTAATGGGCATGTGGATGATGGTTGTATACTTAGTTGCAAGTTGCACTGTGTTTATTATTATTATTGTAATTGATTTTGATAAAGTTCAACATCAATACTAAATACACAGAATATACTTTGAGAAAAGTCTCTCTGCTTAGCATAATCTTTGGGAGGCTTCATAGGCCAGTGGTTAGGCAACCCGCCTACAGTGCTGATGGTGATTGCAGGGTCACAGGTTCGAATCCCAGGTTCAACTGGTGTTTGTAGTATTTGCAATTTTCCACCTGATAGTGCTAACAGTCTCAATACATAAATAGCCATGTGGTTCCCCAGTGAGTACCTTAGAAATGCTTCCATATGGCTTAGAGTAAATGGGCATGTGGATGATGGTTGTATACTTAGTTGCAAGTTGCACTGTGTTTATTATTATTATTATTATTATTATTGTAATTGATTTTGATAAAGTTCAACATCAATACTAAATACACAGAATATACTTTGAGAAAAGTCTCTCTGCTTAGCATAATCTTTGGGAGGCTCCATATCCCAATGGTTAGGCAACCCGCCTACAGTGCAGATGGTGATTGCAGGGTCACAGGTTCAAATCCCAGGTTCAACTGGTGTTTGTAGTATTTGTAATTTTCCACCTGATAGTGCTAACAGTCTCAATACATAAATGGCCATGTGGTTCCCCAGTGAGTACCTTAGAAATGCTTCCATATGGCTTAGAGTAAATGGGCATGTGGATGATGGTTGTATACTTAGTTGCATGTTGCACTGTGTTTATTATTATTATTGTAATTGATTTTGATAAAGTTCAACATCAATACTAAATACACAGAATATACTTTGAGAAAAGTCTCTCTGCTTAGCATAATCTTCGGGAGGCTTCATAGGCCAGTGGTTAGGCAACCCGCCTACAGTGCAGATGGTGATTGCAGGGTCACAGGCTCGAATCCCAGGTTCAACTGGTGTTTGTAGTATTTGTCATTTTCCACCTGATAGTGCTAACAGTCTCAATACATAAATGGCCATGTGGTTCCCCAGTGAGTACCTTGGAAATGCTTCCATACGGCTTAGAGTAAATGTGCGTGTGGATGATGGTTGGATGTTGCACTGTGTTTATTATTATTATTTTAAATGATTTTGTTAAAGTTCTACATCAATACTAAATACACAGAATATACTTTGAGAAAAGTCTCTCTGCTTAGCATAATCTTTGGGAGGCTCCATAGCCCAATGGTTAGGCAACCCGCCTACAGTGCAGATGGTGATTGCAGGGTCACAGGTTCAAATCCCAGGTTTAACTGGTGTTTGTAGTATTTGTCATTTTCCACCTGATAGTGCTAACAGTCTCAATACATAAATGGCCATGTGGTTCCCCAGTGAGTACCTTAGAAATGCTTCCATATGGCTTAGAGTAAATGGGCATGTGGATGATGGTTGTATACTTAGTTGCATGTTGCACTGTGTTTATTATTATTATTGTAATTGATTTTAATAAAGTTCAACATCAATACTAAATACACAGAATATACTTTGAGAAAAGTCTCCCTGCTTAGCATAATCTTTGGGAGGCTCCATAGCCCAGTGGTTAGGCAACCCGCCTACAGCGCAGATGGTGATTGCAGGGTCACAGGTTCAAATCCCAGGTTCAACTGGTGTTTGTAGTATTTGTCATTTTCCACCTGATAGTGCTAACAGTCTCAGTACATAAATGGCCATGTGGTTCCCCAGTGAGTACCTTGGAAATGCTTCCATACGGCTTAGAATAAATGTGCGTGTGGATGATGGTTGGATGTTGCACTGTGTTTATTATTATTATTTTAATTGATTTTGTTAAAGTTCTACATCAATACTAAATACACAGAATATACTTTGAGAAAAGTCTCTCTGCTTAGCATAATCTTTGGGAGGCTCCATAGCCCAGTGGTTAGGCAACCCGCCTACAGTGCAGATGGTGATTGCAGGGTCACTGGTTCGAATCCCAGGTTCAACTGGTGTTTGCAGTATTTGTCATTTTCCACCTGATAGTGTTAACAGTCTCAATACATAAATGGCCATGTGGTAACCCAGTGAGTACCTTGGAAATGCTTCCTTACGGCTTAGAGTAAATGTGCGTGTGGATGATGGTTGGATGTTGCACTGTTTATTATTATTATTTTAATTGATTTTGTTAAAGTTCTACATCAATACTAAATACACAGAATATACTTTGAGAAAAGTCTCTCTGCTTAGCATAATCTTTGGGAGCCTCCATAGCCCAGTGGCTAGGCAACCCACCTACAGTGCAGATGGTGATTGCAGGGTCACAGGTTCGAATCCCAAGTTCAACTGGTGTTTGTAGTATTTGTCATTTTCCACCTGATAGTGCTAACAGTCTCAATACATAAATGGCCATGTGGTTCCCCAGTGAGTACCTTAGAAATGCTTCCATATGGCTTAGAGTAAATGGGCATGTGGATGATGGTTGTATACTTAGTTGCATGTTGCACTGTGTTTATTATTATTATTGTAATTGATTTTGATAAAGTTCAACATCAATACTAAATACACAGAATATACTTTGAGAAAAGTCTCTCTGCTTAGCATAATCTTTGGGAGGCTTCATAGGCCAGTGGTTAGGCAACCCGCCTACAGTGCTGATGGTGATTGCAGGGTCACAGGTTCGAATCCCAGGTTCAACTGGTGTTTGTAGTATTTGTCATTTTCCACCTGATAGTGCTAACAGTCTCAATACATAAATGGCCATGTGGTTCCCCAGTGAGTACCTTGGAAATGCTTCCATACGGCTTAGAGTAAATGTGCGTGTGGATGATGGTTGGATGTTGCACTGTGTTTATTATTATTATTTTAATTGATTTTGTTAAAGTTCTACATCAATACTAAATACACAGAATATACTTTGAGAAAAGTCTCTCTGCTTAGCATAATCTTTGGGAGGCTCCATAGCCCAATGGTTAGGCAACCCACCTACAGTGCAGATGGTGATTGCAGGGTCACAGGTTCAAATCCCAGGTTCAACTGGTGTTTGTAGTATTTGTCATTTTCCACCTGATAGTGCTAACAGTCTCAATACATAAATGGCCATGTGGTTCCCCAGTGAGTACCTTAGAAATGCTTCCATATGGCTTAGAGTAAATGGGCATGTGGATGATGGTTGTATACTTAGTTGCATGTTGCACTGTTTATTATTATTATTATTGTAATTGATTTTGATAAAGTTCAACATCAATACTAAATACACAGAATATACTTTGAGAAAAGTCTCTCTGCTTAGCATAATCTGTGGGAGGCTCCATAGCCCAGTGGTTAGGCAACCCACCTACAGCGCAGATGGTGATTGCAGGGTCACAGGTTCAAATCACAGGTTCAACTAGTGTTTGTAGTGTTTGTCATTTTCCACCTGATAGTGCTAACAGTCTCAATACATAAATGGCCATGTGGTTCCCCAGTGAGTACCTTGGAAATGCTTCCATACGGCTTAGAGTAAATGTGCGTGTGGATGATGGTTGGATGTTGCACTGTGTTTATTATTATTATTTTAATTGATTTTGTTAAAGTTCTACATCAATACTAAATACACAGAATATACTTTGAGAAAAGTCTCTCTGCTTAGCATAATCTATGGGAGCCTCCATAGCCCAGTGGTTAGGCAACCAGCCTACAGTGCAGATGGTGATTGCAGGGTCACAGGTTCGAATCCCAGGTTCAACTGGTGTTTGAAGTATTTGCAATTTTCCACCTGATAGTGCTAACAGTCTCAATACATAAATAGCCATGTGGTTCCCCAGTGAGTACCTTAGAAATGCTTCCATATGGCTTAGAGTAAATGGGCATGTGGATGATGGTTGTATACTTAGTTGCATGTTGCACTGTGTTTATTATTATTATTGTAATTGATTTTGATAAAGTTCAACATCAATACTAAATACACAGAATATACTTTGAGAAAAGTCTCTCTGCTTAGGATAATCTTCGGGAGGCTTCATAGGCCAGTGGTTAGGCAACCCGCCTACAGTGCAGATGGTGATTGCAGGGTCACAGGTTCGAATCCCAGGTTCAACTGGTGTTTGTAGTATTTGTCATTTTCCACCTGATAGTGCTAACAGTCTCAATACATAAATGGCCATGTGGTTCCCCAGTGAGTACCTTGGAAATGCTTCCATACGGCTTAGAGTAAATGTGCGTGTGGATGATGGTTGGATGTTGCACTGTGTTTATTATTATTATTTTAATTGATTTTGTTAAAGTTCTACATCAATACTAAATACACAGAATATACTTTGAGAAAAGTCTCTCTGCTTAGCATAATCTTTGGGAGCCTCCATAGCCCAGTGGTTAGGCAACCCGCCTACAGTGCAGATGGTGATTGCAGCGTCACAGGTTTGAATCCCAGGTTCAACTGGTGTTTGTAGTATTTGCAATTTTCCACCTGATAGTGCTAACAGTCTCAATACATAAATAGCCATGTGGTTCCCCAGTGAGTACCTTAGAAATGCTTCCATATGGCTTAGAGTAAATGGGCATGTGGATGATGGTTGTATACTTAGTTGCATGTTGCACTGTTTATTATTATTATTATTGTAATTGATTTTGATAAAGTTCAACATCAATACTAAATACACAGAATATACTTTGAGAAAAGTCTCTCTGCTTAGCATAATCTTTGGGAGGCTCCATAGCCCAGTGGTTAGGCAACCCGCCTACAGCGCAGATGGTGATTGCAGGGCCACAGGTTCGAATCCCAGGTTCAACTGGTGTTTGTAGTATTTGTCATTTTCCACCTGATAGTGCTAACAGTCTCAATACATAAATGGCCATGTGGTTCCCCAGTGAGTACCTTGGAAATGCTTCCATACGGCTTAGAGTAAATGTGCGTGTGGATGATGGTTGGATGTTGCACTGTGTTTATTATTATTATTTTAAATGATTTTGTTAAAGTTCTACATCAATACTAAATACACAGAATATACTTTGAGAAAAGTCTCTCTGCTTAGCATAATCTTTGGGAGCCTCCATAGCCCAGTGGCTAGGCAACCCACCTACAGTGCAGATGGTGATTGCAGGGTCACAGGTTCGAATCCCAAGTTCAACTGGTGTTTGTAGTATTTGTCATTTTCCACCTGATAGTGCTAACAGTCTCAATACATAAATGGCCATGTGGTTCCCCAGTGAGTACCTTAGAAATGCTTCCATATGGCTTAAAGTAAATGGGCATGTGGATGATGGTTGTATACTTAGTTGCATGTTGCACTGTGTTTATTATTATTATTGTAATTGATTTTGATAAAGTTCAACATCAATACTAAATACACAGAATATACTTTGAGAAAAGTCTCTCTGCTTAGCATAATCTTTGGGAGGCTTCATAGGCCAGTGGTTAGGCAACCCGCCTACAGTGCCGATGGTGATTGCAGGGTCACAGGTTCGAATCCCAGGTTCAACTGGTGTTTGTAGTATTTGTCATTTTCCACCTGATAGTGCTAACAGTCTCAATACATAAATGGCCATGTGGTTCCCCAGTGAGTACCTTGGAAATGCTTCCATATGGCTTAGAGTAAATGTGCGTGTGGATGATGGTTGGATGTTGCACTGTGTTTATTATTATTATTTTAAATGATTTTGTTAAAGTTCTACATCAATACTAAATACACAGAATATACTTTGAGAAAAGTCTCTCTGCTTAGCATAATCTTTGGGAGGCTCCATAGCCCAATGGTTAGGCAACCCGCCTACAGTGCAGATGGTGATTGCAGGGTCACAGGTTCAAATCCCAGGTTCAACTGGTGTTTGTAGTATTTGTCATTTTCCACCTGATAGTGCTAACAGTCTCAATACATAAATGGCCATGTGGTTCCCCAGTGAGTACCTTAGAAATGCTTCCATATGGCTTAGAGTAAATGGGCATGTGGATGATGGTTGTATACTTAGTTGCATGTTGCACTGTGTTTATTATTATTATTGTAATTGATTTTAATAAAGTTCAACATCAATACTAAATACACAGAATATACTTTGAGAAAAGTCTCCCTGCTTAGCATAATCTTTGGGAGGCTCCATAGCCCAGTGGTTAGGCAACCCGCCTACAGCGCAGATGGTGATTGCAGGGTCACAGGTTCAAATCCCAGGTTCAACTGGTGTTTGTAGTATTTGTCATTTTCCACCTGATAGTGCTAACAGTCTCAATACATAAATGGCCATGTGGTTCCCCAGTGAGTACCTTGGAAATGCTTCCATACGGCTTAGAATAAATGTGCGTGTGGATGATGGTTGGATGTTGCACTGTGTTTATTATTATTATTTTAATTGATTTTGTTAAAGTTCTACATCAATA
Organism: Pseudophryne corroboree; assembly: GCF_028390025.1. Taxonomy (NCBI): domain Eukaryota; kingdom Metazoa; phylum Chordata; class Amphibia; order Anura; family Myobatrachidae; genus Pseudophryne; species Pseudophryne corroboree. Next base: position 69,071,612 of record NC_086453.1, read on the forward strand.
CTAAATACACAGAATATACTTTGAGAAAAGTCTCTCTGCTTAGCATGATCTTTGGGAGCCTCCATAGCCCAGTGGCTAGGCAACCCACCTACAGTGCAGATGGTGATTGCAGGGTCACAGGTTCGAATCCCAAGTTCAACTGGTGTTTGTAGTATTTGTCATTTTCCACCTGATAGTGCTAACAGTCTCAATACATAAATGGCTATGTGGTTCCCCAGTGAGTACCTTAGAAATGCTTCCATATGGCTTAGAGTAAATGGGCATGTGGATGATGGTTGTATACTTAGTTGCATGTTGCACTGTGTTTATTATTATTATTGTAATTGATTTTGATAAAGTTCAACATCAATACTAAATACACAGAATATACTTTGAGAAAAGTCTCTCTGCTTAGCATAATCTTTGGGAGGCTTCATAGGCCAGTGGTTAGGCAACCCGCCTACAGTGCCGATGGTGATTGCAGGGTCACAGGTTCGAATCCCAGGTTCAACTGGTGTTTGTAGTATTTGTCATTTTCCACCTGATAGTGCTAACAGTCTCAATACATAAATGGCCATGTGGTTCCCCAGTGAGTACCTTGGAAATGCTTCCATACGGCTTAGAGTAAATGTGCGTGTGGATGATGGTTGGATGTTGCACTGTGTTTATTATTATTATTTTAATTGATTTGTTAAAGTTCTACATCAATACTAAATACACAGAATATACTTTGAGAAAAGTCTCTCTGCTTAGCATAATCTTTGGGAGGCTCCATAGCCCAATGGTTAGGCAACCCACCTACAGTGCAGATGGTGATTGCAGGGTCACAGGTTCAAATCCCAGGTTCAACTGGTGTTTGTAGTATTTGTCATTTTCCACCTGATAGTGCTAACAGTCTCAATACATAAATGGCCATGTGGTTCCCCAGTGAGTACCTTAGAAATGCTTCCATATGGCTTAGAGTAAATGGGCATGTGGATGATGGTTGTATACTTAGTTGCATGTTGCACTGTTTATTATTATTATTATTATTGTAATTGATTTTGATAAAGTTCAACATCAATACTAAATACACAGAATATACTTTGAGAAAAGTCTCTCTGCTTAGCATAATCTTTGGGAGGCTCCATAGCCCAGTGGTTAGGCAACCCGCCTACAGCGCAGATGGTGATTGCAGGGTCACAGGTTCAAATCCCAGGTTCAACTGGTGTTTGTAGTATTTGTCATTTTCCACCTGATAGTGCTAACAGTCTCAATACATAAATGGCCATGTGGTTCCCCAGTGAGTACCTTGGAAATGCTTCCATACGGCTTAGAGTAAATGTGCGTCTGGATGATGGTTGGATGTTGCACTGTGTTTATTATTATTATTTTAATTGATTTTGTTAAAGTTCTACATCAATACTAAATACACAGAATATACTTTGAGAAAAGTCTCTCTGCTTAGCATAATCTTTGGGAGCCTCCATAGCCCAGTGGTTAGGCAACCCGCCTACAGTGCAGATGGTGATTGCAGGGTCACAGGTTCGAATCCCAGGTTCAACTGGTGTTTGTAGTATTTGCAATTTTCCACCTGATAGTGCTAACAGTCTCAATACATAAATAGCCATGTGGTTCCCCAGTGAGTACCTTAGAAATGCTTCCATATGGCTTAGAGTAAATGGGCATGTGGATGATGGTTGTATACTTAGTTGCAAGTTGCACTGTGTTTATTATTATTATTATTATTATTATTGTAATTGATTTTGATAAAGTTCAACATCAATACTAAATACACAGAATATACTTTGAGAAAAGTCTCTCTGCTTAGCATAATCTTTGGGAGGCTCCATATCCCAATGGTTAGGCAACCCGCCTACAGTGCAGATGGTGATTGCAGGGTCACAGGTTCAAATCCCAGGTTCAACTGGTGTTTGTAGTATTTGTAATTTTCCACCTGATAGTGCTAACAGTCTCAATACATAAATGGCCATGTGGTTCCCCAGTGAGTACCTTAGAAATGCTTCCATATGGCTTAGAGTAAATGGGCATGTGGATGATGGTTGTATACTTAGTTGCATGTTGCACTGTGTTTATTATTATTATTGTAATTGATTTTGATAAAGTTCAACATCAATACTAAATACACAGAATATACTTTGAGAAAAGTCTCTCTGCTTAGCATAATTTTAGGGAGGCTTCATAGGCCAGTGGTTAGGCAACCCGCCTACAGTGCAGATGGTGATTGCAGGGTCACAGGCTTGAATCCCAGGTTCAACTGGTGTTTGTAGTATTTGTCATTTTCCACTTGATAGTGCTAACAGTCTCAATACATAAATGGCCATGTGGTTCCCCAGTGAGTACCTTGGAAATGCTTCCATACGGCTTAGAGTAAATGTGCGTGTGGATGATGGTTGGATGTTGCACTGTGTTTATTATTATTATTTTAAATGATTTTGTTAAAGTTCTACATCAATACTAAATACACAGAATATACTTTGAGAAAAGTCTCTCTGCTTAGCATAATCTTTGGGAGGCTCCATAGCCCAATGGTTAGGCAACCCGCCTACAGTGCAGATGGTGATTGCAGGGTCACAGGTTCAAATCCCAGGTTCAACTGGTGTTTGTAGTATTTGTCATTTTCCACCTGATAGTGCTAACAGTCTCAATACATAAATGGCCATGTGGTTCCCCAGTGAGTACCTTAGAAATGCTTCCATATGGCTTAGAGTAAATGGGCATGTGGATGATGGTTGTATACTTAGTTGCATGTTGCACTGTTTATTATTATTATTGTAATTGATTTTAATAAAGTTCAACATCAATACTAAATACACAGAATATACTTTGAGAAAAGTCTCCCTGCTTAGCATAATCTTTGGGAGGCTCCATAGCCCAGTGGTTAGGCAACCCGCCTACAGCGCAGATGGTGATTGCAGGGTCACAGGTTCAAATCCCAGATTCAACTGGTGTTTGTAGTATTTGTCATTTTCCACCTGATAGTGCTAACAGTCTCAATACATAAATGGCCATGTGGTTCCCCAGTGAGTACCTTGGAAATGCTTCCATACGGCTTAGAATAAATGTGCGTGTGGATGATGGTTGGATGTTGCACTGTGTTTATTATTATTATTTTAATTGATTTTGTTAAAGTTCTACATCAATACTAAATACACAGAATATACTTTGAGAAAAGTCTCTCTGCTTAGCATAATCTTTGGGAGGCTCCATAGCCCAGTGGTTAGGCAACCCGCCTACAGTGCAGATGGTGATTGCAGGGTCACTGGTTCAAATCCCAGGTTCAACTGGTGTTTGCAGTATTTGTCATTTTCCACCTGATAGTGTTAACAGTCTCAATACATAAATGGCCATGTGGTTACCCAGTGAGTACCTTGGAAATGCTTCCATACGGCTTAGAGTAAATGTGCGTGTGGATGATGGTTGGATGTTGCACTGTTTATTATTATTATTTTAATTGATTTTGTTAAAGTTCTACATCAATACTAAATACACAGAATATACTTTGAGAAAAGTCTCTCTGCTTAGCATGATCTTTGGGAGCCTCCATAGCCCAGTGGCTAGGCAACCCACCTACAGTGCAGATGGTGATTGCAGGGTCACAGGTTCGAATCCCAAGTTCAACTGGTGTTTGTAGTATTTGTCATTTTCCACCTGATAGTGCTAACAGTCTCAATACATAAATGGCCATGTGGTTCCCCAGTGAGTACCTTAGAAATGCTTCCATATGGCTTAGAGTAAATGGGCATGTGGATGATGGTTGTATACTTAGTTGCATGTTGCACTGTGTTTATTATTATTATTGTAATTGATTTTGATAAAGTTCAACATCAATACTAAATACACAGAATATACTTTGAGAAAAGTCTCTCTGCTTAGCATAATCTTTGGGAGGCTTCATAGGCCAGTGGTTAGGCAACCCGCCTACAGTGCCGATGGTGATTGCAGGGTCACAGGTTCGAATCCCAGGTTCAACTGGTGTTTGTAGTATTTGTCATTTTCCACCTGATAGTGCTAACAGTCTCAATACATAAATGGCCATGTGGTTCCCCAGTGAGTACCTTGGAAATGCTTCCATACGGCTTAGAGTAAATGTGCGTGTGGATGATGGTTGGATGTTGCACTGTGTTTATTATTATTATTTTAATTGATTTTGTTAAAGTTCTACATCAATACTAAATACACAGAATATACTTTGAGAAAAGTCTCTCTGCTTAGCATAATCTTTGGGAGGCTCCATAGCCCAATGGTTAGGCAACCCACCTACAGTGCAGATGGTGATTGCAGGGTCACAGGTTCAAATCCCAGGTTCAACTGGTGTTTGTAGTATTTGTCATTTTCCACCTGATAGTGCTAACAGTCTCAATACATAAATGGCCATGTGGTTCCCCAGTGAGTACCTTAGAAATGCATCCATATGGCTTAGAGTAAATGGGCATGTGGATGATGGTTGTATACTTAGTTGCATGTTGCACTGTTTATTATTATTATTATTGTAATTGATTTTGATAAAGTTCAACATCAATACTAAATACACAGAATATACTTTGAGAAAAGTCTCTCTGCTTAGCATAATCTTTGGGAGGCTCCATAGCCCAGTGGTTAGGCAACCCACCTACAGCGCAGATGGTGATTGCAGGGTCACAGGTTCAAATCCCAGGTTCAACTGGTGTTTGTAGTATTTGTCATTTTCCACCTGATAGTGCTAACAGTCTCAATACATAAATGGCCATGTGGTTCCCCAGTGAGTACCTTGGAAATGCTTCCATACGGCTTAGAGTAAATGTGCGTGTGGATGATGGTTGGATGTTGCACTGTGTTTATTATTATTATTTTAATTGATTTTGTTAAAGTTCTACATCAATACTAAATACACAGAATATACTTTGAGAAAAGTCTCTCTGCTTAGCATAATCTTTGGGAGCCTCCATAGCCCAGTGGTTAGGCAACCCGCCTACAGTCCAGATGGTGATTGCAGGGTCACAGGTTCGAATCCCAGGTTCAACTGGTGTTTGTAGTATTTGAAATTTTCCACCTGATAGTGCTAACAGTCTCAATACATAAATAGCCATGTGGTTCCCCAGTGAGTACCTTAGAAATGCTTCCATATGGCTTAGAGTAAATGGGCATGTGGATGATGGTTGTATACTTAGTTGCAAGTTGCACTGTGTTTATTATTATTATTATTATTATTATTGTAATTGATTTTGATAAAGTTCAACATCAATACTAAATACACAGAATATACTTTGAGAAAAGTCTCTCTGCTTAGCATAATCTTCGGGAGGCTTCATAGGCCAGTGGTTAGGCAACCCGCCTACAGTGCAGATGGTGATTGCAGGGTCACAGGCTCGAATCCCAGGTTCAACTGGTGTTTGTAGTATTTGTCATTTTCCACCTGATAGTGCTAACAGTCTCAATACATAAATGGCCATGTGGTTCCCCAGTGAGTACCTTGGAAATGCTTCTATACGGCTTAGAGTAAATGTGCGTGTGGATGATGGTTGGATGTTGCACTGTGTTTATTATTATTATTTTAATTGATTTTGTTAAAGTTCTACATCAATACTAAATACACAGAATATACTTTGAGAAAAGTCTCTCTGCTTAGCATAATCTTTGGGAGGCTCCATAGCCCAGTGGTTAGGCAACCCGCCTACAGTGCAGTTGGTGATTGCAGGGTCACAGGTTCAAATCCCAGGATCAACTGGTGTTTGTAGTATTTGTCATTTTCCACCTGATAGTGCTAACAGTCTCAATACATAAATGGCCATGTGGTTCCCCAGTGAGTACCTTGGAAATGCTGCCATACGGCTTAGAGTAAATGTGCATGTGGATGATGGTTGGATGTTGCACTGTGTTTATTATTATTATTTTAATTGATTTTGTTAAAGTTCTACATCAATACTAAATACACAGAATATACTTTGAGAAAAGTCTCTCTGCTTAGCATAACCTTTGGGAGGCTCCATAGCCCAGTGGTTAGGCAACCCGCCTACAGCGCAGATGGTGATTGCAGGGTCACAGGTTCGAATCCCAGGTTCAACTGGTGTTTGTAGTATTTGTCATTTTCCACCTGATAGTGCTAACAGTCTCAATACATAAATGGCCATGTGGTTCCCCAGTGAGTACCTTAGAAATGCTTCCATATGGCTTAGAGTAAATGGGCATGTGGATGATGGTTGTATACTTAGTTGCATGTTGCACTGTTTATTATTATTATTATTGTAATTGATTTTGATAAAGTTCAACATCAATACTAAATACACAGAATATACTTTGAGAAAAGTCTCTCTGCTTAGCATAATCTTTGGGAGGCTCCATAGCCCAGTGGTTAGGCAACCCGCCTACAGCGCAGATGGTGATTGCAGGGTCACAGGTTCAAATCCCAGGTTCAACTGGTGTTTGTAGTATTTGTCATTTTCCACCTGATAGTGCTAACAGTCTCAATACATAAATGGCCATGTGGTTCCCCAGTGAGTACCTTGGAAATGCTGCCATACGGCTTAGAGTAAATGTGCATGTGGATGATGGTTGGATGTTGCACTGTGTTTATTATTATTATTTTAATTGATTTTGTTAAAGTTCTACATCAATACTAAATACACAGAATATACTTTGAGAAAAGTCTCTCTGCTTAGCATAACCTTTGGGAGGCTCCATAGCCCAGTGGTTAGGCAACCCGCCTACAGCGCAGATGGTGATTGCAGGGTCACAGGTTCGAATCCCAGGTTCAACTGGTGTTTGTAGTATTTGTCATTTTCCACCTGATAGTGCTAACAGTCTCAATACATAAATGGCCATGTGGTTCCCCAGTGAGTACCTTAGAAATGCTTCCATATGGCTTAGAGTAAATGGGCATGTGGATGATGGTTGTATACTTAGTTGCATGTTGCACTGTTTATTATTATTATTATTGTAATTGATTTTGATAAAGTTCAACATCAATACTAAATACACAGAATATACTTTGAGAAAAGTCTCTCTGCTTAGCATAATCTTTGGGAGGCTCCATAGCCCAGTGGTTAGGCAACCCGCCTACAGCGCAGATGGTGATTGCAGGGTCACAGGTTCAAATCCCAGGTTCAACTGGTGTTTGTAGTATTTGTCATTTTCCACCTGATAGTGCTAACAGTCTCAATACATAAATGGCCATGTGGTTCCCCAGTGAGTACCTTGGAAATGCTTCCATACGGCTTAGAGTAAATGTGCGTGTGGATGATGGTTGGATGTTGCACTGTGTTTATTATTATTATTTTAATTGATTTTGTTAAAGTTCTACATCAATACTAAATACACAGAATATACTTTGAGAAAAGTCTCTCTGCTTAGCATAATCTTTGGGAGCCTCCATAGCCCAGTGGTTAGGCAACCCGCCTACAGTGCAGATGGTGATTGCAGGGTCACAGGTTCGAATCCCAGGTTCAACTGGTGTTTGTAGTATTTGCAATTTTCCACCTGATAGTGCTAACAGTCTCAATACATAAATAGCCATGTGGTTCCCCAGTGAGTACCTTAGAAATGCTTCCATATGGCTTTGAGTAAATGGGCATGTGGATGATGGTTGTATACTTAGTTGCAAGTTGCACTGTGTTTATTATTATTATTATTGTAATTGATTTTGATAAAGTTCAACATCAATACTAAATACACAGAATATACTTTGAGAAAAGTCTCTCTGCTTAGCATAATCTTAGGGAGGCTTCATAGGCCATTGGTTAGGCAACCCGCCTACAGTGCAGATGGTGATTGCAGGGTCACAGGCTCGAATCCCAGGTTCAACTGGTGTTTGTAGTATTTGTCATTTTCCACCTGATAGTGCTAACAGTCTCAATACATAAATGGCCATGTGGTTCCCCAGTGAGTACCTTGGAAATGCTTCCATACGGCTTAGAGTAAATGTGCGTGTGGATGATGGTTGGATGTTGCACTGTGTTTATTATTATTATTTTAAATGATTTTGTTAAAGTTCTACATCAATACTAAATACACAGAATATACTTTGAGAAAAGTCTCTCTGCTTAGCATAATCTTTGGGAGGCTCCATAGCCCAATGGTTAGGCAACCCGCCTACAGTGCAGATGGTGATTGCAGGGTCACAGGTTCAAATCCCAGGTTCAACTGGTGTTTGTAGTATTTGTCATTTTCCACCTGATAGTGCTAACAGTCTCAATACATAAATGGCCATGTGGTTCCCCAGTGAGTACCTTAGAAATGCTTCCATGTGGCTTAGAGTAAATGGGCATGTGGATGATGGTTGTATACTTAGTTGCATGTTGCACTGTGTTTATTATTGTTATTGTAATTGATTTTAATAAAGTTCAACATCAATACTAAATACACAGAATATACTTTGAGAAAAGTCTCCCTGCTTAGCATAATCTTTGGGAGGCTCCATAGCCCAGTGGTTAGGCAACCCGCCTACAGCGCAGATGGTGATTGCAGGGTCACAGGTTCAAATCCCAGGTTCAACTGGTGTTTGTAGTATTTGTCATTTTCCACCTGATAGTGCTAACAGTCTCAATACATAAATGGCCATGTGGTTCCCCAGTGAGTACCTTGGAAATGCTTCCATACGGCTTAGAATAAATGTGCGTGTGGATGATGGTTGGATGTTGCACTGTGTTTATTATTATTATTTTAATTGATTTTGTTAAAGTTCTACATCAATACTAAATACACAGAATATACTTTGAGAAAAGTCTCTCTGCTTAGCATAATCTTTGGGAGGCTCCATAGCCCAGTGGTTAGGCAACCCGCCTACAGTGCAGATGGTGATTGCAGGGTCACTGGTTCAAATCCCAGGTTCAACTGGTGTTTGCAGTATTTGTCATTTTCCACCTGATAGTGTTAACAGTCTCAATACATAAATGGCCATGTGGTTACCCAGTGAGTACCTTGGAAATGCTTCCATACGGCTTAGAGTAAATGTGCGTGTGGATGATGGTTGGATGTTGCACTGTTTATTATTATTATTTTAATTGATTTTGTTAAAGTTCTACATCAATACTAAATACACAGAATATACTTTGAGAAAAGTCTCTCTGCTTAGCATGATCTTTGGGAGCCTCCATAGCCCAGTGGCTAGGCAACCCACCTACAGTGCAGATGGTGATTGCAGGGTCACAGGTTCGAATCCCAAGTTCAACTGGTGTTTGTAGTATTTGTCATTTTCCACCTGATAGTGCTAACAGTCTCAATACATAAATGGCCATGTGGTTCCCCAGTGAGTACCTTAGAAATGCTTCCATATGGCTTAGAGTAAATGGGCATGTGGATGATGGTTGTATACTTAGTTGCATGTTGCACTGTGTTTATTATTATTATTGTAATTGATTTCGATAAAGTTCAACATCAATACTAAATACACAGAATATACTTTGAGAAAAGTCTCTCTGCTTAGCATAATCTTTGGGAGGCTTCATAGGCCAGTGGTTAGGCAACCCGCCTACAGTGCCGATGGTGATTGCAGGGTCACAGGTTCGAATCCCAGGTTCAACTGGTGTTTGTAGTATTTGTCATTTTCCACCTGATAGTGCTAACAGTCTCAATACATAAATGGCCATGTGGTTCCCCAGTGAGTACCTTGGAAATGCTTCCATACGGCTTAGAGTAAATGTGCGTGTGGATGATGGTTGGATGTTGCACTGTGTTTATTACTATTATTTTAATTGATTTTGTTAAAGTTCTACATCAATACTAAATACACAGAATATACTTTGAGAAAAGTCTCTCTGCTTAGCATAATCTTTGGGAGGCTCCATAGCCCAATGGTTAGGCAACCCACCTACAGTGCAGATGGTGATTGCAGGGTCACAGGTTCAAATCCCAGGTTCAACTGGTGTTTGTAGTATTTGTCATTTTCCACCTGATAGTGCTAACAGTCTCAATACATAAATGGCCATGTGGTTCCCCAGTGAGTACCTTAGAAATGCTTCCATATGGCTTAGAGTAAATGGGCATGTGGATGATGGTTGTATACTTAGTTGCATGTTGCACTGTTTATTATTATTATTATTGTAATTGATTTTGATAAAGTTCAACATCAATACTAAATACACAGAATATACTTTGAGAAAAGTCTCTCTGCTTAGCATAATCTTTGGGAGCCTCCATAGCCCAGTGGTTAGGCAACCCGCCTACAGTGCAGATGGTGATTGCAGGGTCACAGGCTCGAATCCCAGGTTCAACTGGTGTTTGTAGTATTTGTCATTTTCCACCTGATAGTGCTAACAGTCTCAATACATAAATGGCCATGTGGTTCCCCAGTGAGTACCTTGGAAATGCTTCTATACGGCTTAGAGTAAGTGTGCGTGTGGATGATGGTTGGATGTTGCACTGTGTTTATTATTATTATTTTAATTGATTTTGTTAAAGTTCTACATCAATACTAAATACACAGAATATACTTTGAGAAAAGTCTCTCTGCTTAGCATAATCTTTGGGAGGCTCCATAGCCCAGTGGTTAGGCAACCCGCCTACAGTGCAGATGGTGATTGCAGGGTCACAGGTTCAAATCCCAGGTTCAACTGGTGTTTGTAGTATTTGTCATTTTCCACCTGATAGTGCTAACAGTCTCAATACATAAATGGCCATGTGGTTCCCCAGTGAGTACCTTGGAAATGCTTCCATACGGCTTAGAATAAATGTGCGTGTGGATGATGGTTGGATGTTGCACTGTGTTTATTATTATTATTTTAATTGATTTTGTTAAAGTTCTACATCAATACTAAATACACAGAATATACTTTGAGAAAAGTCTCTCTGCTTAGCATAACCTTTGGGAGGCTCCATAGCCCAGTGGTTAGGCAACCCGCCTACAGCGCAGATGGTGATTGCAGGGTCACAGGTTCGAATCCCAGGTTCAACTGGTGTTTGTAGTATTTGTCATTTTCCACCTGATAGTGCTAACAGTCTCAATACATAAATGGCCATGTGGTTCCCCAGTGAGTACCTTGGAAATGCTGCCATACTGCTTAGAGTAAATGTGCATGTGGATGATGGTTGGATGTTGCACTGTGTTTATTATTATTATTTTAATTGATTTTGTTAAAGTTCTACATCAATACTAAATACACAGAATATACTTTGAGAAAAGTCTCTCTGCTTAGCATAACCTTTGGGAGGCTCCATAGCCCAGTGGTTAGGCAACCCACCTACAGCGCAGATGGTGATTGCAGGGTCACAGGTTCGAATCCCAGGTTCAACTGGTGTTTGTAGTATTTGTCATTTTCCACCTGATAGTGCTAACAGTCTCAATACATAAATGGCCATGTGGTTCCCCAGTGAGTACCTTAGAAATGCTTCCATATGGCTTAGAGTAAATGGGCATGTGGATGATGGTTGTATACTTAGTTGCATGTTGCACTGTTTATTATTATTATTATTGTAATTGATTTTGATAAAGTTCAACATCAATACTAAATACACAGAATATACTTTGAGAAAAGTCTCTCTGCTTAGCATAATCTTTGGGAGGCTCCATAGCCCAGTGGTTAGGCAACCCGCCTACAGCGCAGATGGTGATTGCAGGGTTACAGGTTCAAATCCCAGGTTCAACTGGTGTTTGTAGTATTTGTCATTTTCCCCCTGATAGTGCTAACAGTCTCAATACATAAATGGCCATGTGGTTCCCCAGTGAGTACCTTGGAAATGCTTCCATACGGCTTAGAGTAAATGTGCGTGTGGATGATGGTTGGATGTTGCACTGTGTTTATTATTATTTTAATTGATTTTGTTAAAGTTCTACATCAATACTAAATACACAGAATATACTTTGAGAAAAGTCTCTCTGCTTAGCATAATCTTTGGGAGCCTCCATAGCCCAGTGGTTAGGCAACCCGCCTACAGTGCAGATGGTGATTGCAGGGTCACAGGTTCGAATCCCAGGTTCAAATCCCAGGTTCAACTGGTGTTTGTAGTATTTGCAATTTTCCACCTGATAGTGCTAACAGTCTCAATACATAAATAGCCATGTGGTTCCCCAGTGAGTACCTTAGAAATGCTTCCATATGGCTTAGAGTAAATGGGCATGTGGATGATGGTTGTATACTTAGTTGCAAGTTGCACTGTGTTTATTATTATTATTATTATTATTATTGTAATTGATTTTGATAAAGTTCAACATCAATACTAAATACACAGAATATACTTTGAGAAAAGTCTCTCTGCTTAGCATAATCTTCGGGAGGCTTCATAGGCCAGTGGTTAGGCAACCCGCCTACAGTGCAGATGGTGATTGCAGGGTCACAGGCTCGAATCCCAGGTTCAACTGGTGTTTGTAGTATTTGTAATTTTCCACCTGATAGTGCTAACAGTCTCAATACATAAATGGCCATGTGGTTCCCCAGTGAGTACCTTGGAAATGCTTCCATACGGCTTAGAGTAAATGTGCGTGTGGATGATGGTTGGATGTTGCACTGTGTTTATTATTATTATTTTAATTGATTTTGTTAAAGTTCTACATCAATACTAAATACACAGAATATACTTTGAGAAAAGTCTCTCTGCTTAGCATAACCTTTGGGAGCCTCCATAGCCCAGTGGTTAGGCAACCCGCCTACAGTGCAGATGGTGATTGCAGGGTCACAGGTTCGAATCCCAGGTTCAACTGGTGTTTGTAGTATTTGCAATTTTCCACCTGATAGTGCTAACAGTCTCAATACATAAATAGCCATGTGGTTCCCCAGTGAGTACCTAAGAAATGCTTCCATATGGCTTAGAGTAAATGGGCATGTGGATGATGGTTGTATACTTAGTTGCAAGTTGCACTGTGTTTATTATTATTATTGTAATTGATTTTGATAAAGTTCAACATCAATACTAAATACACAGAATATACTTTGAGAAAAGTCTCTCTGCTTAGCATAACCTTTGGGAGGCTCCATAGCCCAGTGGTTAGGCAACCCGCCTACAGCGCAGATGGTGATTGCAGCGTCACAGGTTCGAATCCCAGGTTCAACTGGTGTTTGTAGTATTTGTCATTTTCCACCTGATAGTGCTAACAGTCTCAATACATAAATGGCCATGTGGTTCCCCAGTGAGTACCTTGGAAATGCTGCCATACGGCTTAGAGTAAATGTGCGTGTGGATGATGGTTGGATGTTGCACTGTGTTTATTATTATTATTTTAATTGATTTTGTTAAAGTTCTACATCAATACTAAATACACAGAATATACTTTGAGAAAAGTCTCTCTGCTTAGCATAATCTTTGGGAGGCTCCATAGCCCAATGGTTAGACAACCCACCTACAGTGCAGATGGTGATTGCAGGGTCACAGGTTCAAATCCCAGGTTCAACTGGTGTTTGTAGTATTTGTCATTTTCCACCTGATAGTGCTAACAGTCTCAATACATAAATGGCCATGTGGTTCCCCAGTGAGTACCTTAGAAATGCTTCCATATGGCTTAGAGTAAATGGGCATGTGGATGATGGTTGTATACTTAGTTGCATGTTGCACTGTTTATTATTATTATTATTGTAATTGATTTTGATAAAGTTCAACATCAATACTAAATACACAGAATATACTTTGAGAAAAGTCTCTCTGCTTAGCATAATCTTCGGGAGGCTCCATAGCCCAGTGGTTAGGCAACCCGCCTACAGCACAGATGGTGATTGCAGGGTCACAGGTTCAAATCCCAGGTTCAACTGGTGTTTGTAGTATTTGTCATTTTCCACCTGATAGTGCTAACAGTCTCAATACATAAATGGCCATGTGGTTCCCCAGTGAGTACCTTGGAAATGCTTCCATACGGCTTAGAGTAAATGTGCGTGTGGATGATGGTTGGATGTTGCACTGTGTTTATTATTATTATTTTAATTGATTTTGTTAAAGTTCTACATCAATACTAAATACACAGAATATACTTTGAGAAAAGTCTCTCTGCTTAGCATAATCTTTGGGAGCCTCCATAGCCCAGTGGTTAGGCAACCCACCTACAGTACAGATGGTGATTGCAGGGTCACAGGTTCGAATCCCAGGTTCAACTGGTGTTTGTAGTATTTGCAATTTTCCACCTGATAGTGCTAACAGTCTCAATACATAAATAGCCATGTGGTTCCCCAGTGAGTACCTTAGAAATGCTTCCATATGGCTTAGAGTAAATGGGCATGTGGATGATGGTTGTATACTTAGTTGCAAGTTGCACTGTGTTTATTATTATTATTATTATTGTAATTGATTTTGATAAAGTTCAACATCAATACTAAATACACAGAATATACTTTGAGAAAAGTCTCTCTGCTTAGCATAATCTTTGGGAGGCTCCATATCCCAATGGTTAGGCAACCCGCCTACAGTGCAGATGGTGATTGCAGGGTCACAGGTTCAAATCCCAGGTTCAACTGGTGTTTGTAGTATTTGTAATTTTCCACCTGATAGTGCTAACAGTCTCAATACATAAATGGCCATGTGGTTCCCCAGTGAGTACCTTAGAAATGCTTAAATATGGCTTAGAGTAAATGGGCATGTGGATGATGGTTGTATACTTAGTTGCATGTTGCACTGTGTTTATTATTATTATTGTAATTGATTTTGATAAAGTTCAACATCAATACTAAATACACAGAATATACTTTGAGAAAAGTCTCTCTGCTTAGCATAATCTTAGGGAGGCTTCATAGGCCAGTGGTTAGGCAACCCGCCTACAGTGCAGATGGTGATTGCAGGGTCACAGGCTCGAATCCCAGGTTCAACTGGTGTTTGTAGTATTTGTCATTTTCCACCTGATAGTGCTAACAGTCTCAATACATAAATGGCCATGTGGTTCCCCAGTGAGTACCTTGGAAATGCTTCCATACGGCTTAGAGTAAATGTGCGTGTGGATGATGGTTGGATGTTGCACTGTGTTTATTATTATTATTTTAAATGATTTTGTTAAAGTTCTACATCAATACTAAATACACAGAATATACTTTGAGAAAAGTCTCTCTGCTTAGCATAATCTTTGGGAGGCTCCATAGCCCAATGGTTAGGCAACCCGCCTACAGTGCAGATGGTGATTGCAGGGTCACAGGTTCAAATCCCAGGTTCAACTGGTGTTTGTAGTATTTGTCATTTTCCACCTGATAGTGCTAACAGTCTCAATACATAAATGGCCATGTGGTTCCCCAGTGAGTACCTTAGAAATGCTTCCATATGGCTTAGAGTAAATGGGCATGTGGATGATGGTTGTATACTTAGTTGCATGTTGCACTGTGTTTATTATTATTATTGTAATTGATTTTAATAAAGTTCAACATCAATACTAAATACACAGAATATACTTTGAGAAAAGTCTCCCTGCTTAGCACAATCTTTGGGAGGCTCCATAGCCCAGTGGTTAGGCAACCCGCCTACAGCGCAAATGGTGATTGCAGGGTCACAGGTTCAAATCCCAGGTTCAACTGGTGTTTGTAGTATTTGTCATTTTCCACCTGATAGTGCTAACAGTCTCAATACATAAAT
Source organism: Pseudophryne corroboree (assembly GCF_028390025.1). Classification (NCBI taxonomy): domain Eukaryota; kingdom Metazoa; phylum Chordata; class Amphibia; order Anura; family Myobatrachidae; genus Pseudophryne; species Pseudophryne corroboree. The sequence goes on from NC_086453.1 coordinate 69,087,038, forward strand.
GGCCATGTGGTTCCCCAGTGAGTACCTTGGAAATGCTTCCATACGGCTTAGAATAAATGTGCGTGTGGATGATGGTTGGATGTTGCACTGTGTTTATTATTATTATTTTAATTGATTTTGTTAAAGTTCTACATCAATACTAAATACACAGAATATACTTTGAGAAAGTCTCTCTGCTTAGCATAATCTTTGGGAGGCTCCATAGCCCAGTGGTTAGGCAACCCGCCTACAGTGCAGATGGTGATTGCAGGGTCACTGGTTCGAATCCCAGGTTCAACTGGTGTTTGCAGTATTTGTCATTTTCCACCTGATAGTGTTAACAGTCTCAATACATAAATGGCCATGTGGTTACCCAGTGAGTACCTTGGAAATGCTTCCATACGGCTTAGAGTAAATGTGCGTGTGGATGATGGTTGGATGTTGCACTGTTTATTATTATTATTTTAATTGATTTTGTTAAAGTTCTACATCAATACTAAATACACAGAATATACTTTGAGAAAAGTCTCTCTGCTTAGCATGATCTTTGGGAGCCTCCATAGCCCAGTGGCTAGGCAACCCACCTACAGTGCAGATGGTGATTGCAGGGTCACAGGTTCGAATCCCAAGTTCAACTGGTGTTTGTAGTATTTGTCATTTTCCACCTGATAGTGCTAACAGTCTCAATACATAAATGGCCATGTGGTTCCCCAGTGAGTACCTTAGAAATGCTTCCATATGGCTTAGAGTAAATGGGCATGTGGATGATGGTTGTATACTTAGTTGCATGTTGCACTGTTTATTATTATTATTATTATTGTAATTGATTTTGATAAAGTTCAACATCAATACTAAATACACAGAATATACTTTGAGAAAAGTCTCTCTGCTTAGCATAATCTTTGGGAGGCTCCAATGCCCAGTGGTTAGGCAACCCGCCTACAGCGCAGATGGTGATTGCAGGGTCACAGGTTCAAATCCCAGGTTCAACTGGTGTTTGTAGTATTTGTCATTTTCCACCTGATAGTGCTAACAGTCTCAATACATAAATGGCCATGTGGTTCCCCAGTGAGTACCTTGGAAATGCTTCCATACGGCTTAGAGTAAATGTGCGTGTGGATGATGGTTGGATGTTGCACTGTGTTTATTATTATTATTTTAATTGATTTTGTTAAAGTTCTACATCAATACTAAATACACAGAATATACTTTGAGAAAAGTCTCTCTGCTTAGCATAATCTTTGGAAGCCTCCATAGCCCAGTGGTTAGGCAACCCGCCTACAGTGCAGATGGTGATTGCAGGGTCACAGGTTCGAATCCCAGGTTCAACTGGTGTTTGTAGTATTTGCAATTTTCCACCTGATAGTGCTAACAGTCTCAATACATAAATAGCCATGTGGTTCCCCAGTGAGTACCTTAGAAATGCTTCCATATGGCTTAGAGTAAATGGGCATGTGGATGATGGTTGTATACTTAGTTGCAAGTTGCACTGTGTTTATTATTATTATTATTATTGTAATTGATTTTGAGAAAGTTCAACATCAATACTAAATACACAGAATATACTTTGAGAAAAGTCTCTCTGCTTAGCATAATCTTCGGGAGGCTTCATAGGCCAGTGGTTAGGCAACCCGCCTACAGTGCAGATGGTGATTGCAGGGTCACAGGCTTGAATCCCAGGTTCAACTGGTGTTTGTAGTATTTGTCATTTTCCACCTGATAGTGCTAACAGTCTCAATACATAAATGGCCATGTGGTTCCCCAGTGAGTACCTTGGAAATGCTTCCATACGGCTTAGAGTAAATGTGCGTGTGGATGATGGTTGGATGTTGCACTGTGTTTATTATTATTATTTTAATTGATTTTGTTAAAGTTCTACATCAATACTAAATACACAGAATATACTTTGAGAAAAGTCTCTCTGCTTAGCATAATCTTTGGGAGGCTCCATAGCCCAGTGGTTAGGCAACCCGCCTACAGTGCAGATGGTGATTGCAGGGTCACAGGTTCAAATCCCAGGTTCAACTGGTGTTTGTAGTATTTGTCATTTTCCACCTGATAGTGCTAACAGTCTCAATACATAAATGGCCATGTGGTTCCCCAGTGAGTACCTTGGAAATGCTTCCATACGGCTTAGAATAAATGTGCGTGTGGATGATGGTTGGATGTTGCACTGTGTTTATTATTATTATTTTAATTGATTTTGTTAAAGTTCTACATCAATACTAAATACACAGAATATACTTTGAGAAAAGTCTCTCTGCTTAGCATAACCTTCGGGAGGCTCCACAGCCCAGTGGTTAGGCAACCCGCCTACAGCGCAGATGGTGATTGCAGGGTCACAGGTTCGAATCCCAGGTTCAACTGGTGTTTGTAGTATTTGTCATTTTCCACCTGATAGTGCTAACAGTCTCAATACATAAATGGCCATGTGGTTCCCCAGTGAGTACCTTGGAAATGCTGCCATACGGCTTAGAGTAAATGTGCGTGTGGATGATGGTTGGATGTTGCACTGTGTTTATTATTATTATTTTAATTGATTTTGTTAAAGTTCTACATCAATACTAAATACACAGAATATACTTTGAGAAAAGTCTCTCTGCTTAGCATAACCTTTGGGAGGCTCCATAGCCCAGTGGTTAGGCAACCCGCCTACAGCGCAGATGGTGATTGCAGGGTCACAGGTTCGAATCCCAGGTTCAACTGGTGTTTGTAGTATTTGTCATTTTCCACCTGATAGTGCTAACAGTCTCAATACATAAATGGCCATGTGGTTCCCCAGTGAGTACCTTAGAAATGCTTCCATATGGCTTAGAGTAAATGGGCATGTGGATGATGGTTGTATACTTAGTTGCATGTTGCACTGTTTATTATTATTATTATTATTGTAATTGATTTTGATAAAGTTCAACATCAATACTAAATACACAGAATATACTTTGAGAAAAGTCTCTCTGCTTAGCATAATCTTTGGGAGGCTCCATAGCCCAGTGGTTAGGCAACCCGCCTACAGCGCAGATGGTGATTGCAGGGTCACAGGTTCAAATCCCAGGTTCAACTGGTGTTTGTAGTATTTGTCATTTTCCACCTGATAGTGCTAACAGTCTCAATACATAAATGGCCATGTGGTTCCCCAGTGAGTACCTTGGAAATGCTTCCATACGGCTTAGAGTAAATGTGCGTGTGGATGATGGTTGGATGTTGCACTGTGTTTATTATTATTATTTTAATTGATTTTGTTAAAGTTCTACATCAATACTAAATACACAGAATATACTTTGAGAAAAGTCTCTCTGCTTAGCATTATCTTTGGGAGCCTCCATAGCCCAGTGGTTAGGCAACCCGCCTACAGTGCAGATGGTGATTGCAGGGTCACAGGTTCGAATCCCAGGTTCAACTGGTGTTTGTAGTATTTGCAATTTTCCACCTGATAGTGCTAACAGTCTCAATACATAAATTGCCATGTGGTTCCCCAGTGAGTACCTTAGAAATGCTTCCATATGGCTTAGAGTAAATGGGCATGTGGATGATGGTTGCATACTTAGTTGCAAGTTGCACTGTGTTTATTATTATTATTATTATTATTGTAATTGATTTTGATAAAGTTCAACATCAATACTAAATACACAGAATATACTTTGAGAAAAGTCTCTCTGCTTAGCATAATCTTCGGGAGGCTTCATAGGCCAGTGGTTAGGCAACCCGCCTACAGTGCAGATGGTAATTGCAGGGTCACAGGCTCGAATCCCAGGTTCAACTGGTGTTTGTAGTATTTGTCATTTTCCACCTGATAGTGCTAACAGTCTCAATACATAAATGGCCATGTGGTTCCCCAGTGAGTACCTTAGAAATGCTTCCATATGGCTTAGAGTAAATGGGCATGTGGATGATGGTTGTATACTTAGTTGCATGTTGCACTGTTTATTATTATTATTATTATTGTAATTGATTTTGATAAAGTTCAACATCAATACTAAATACACAGAATATACTTTGAGAAAAGTCTCTCTGCTTAGCATAATCTTTGGGAGGCTCCATAGCCCAGTGGTTAGGCAACCCGCCTACAGCGCAGATGGTGATTGCAGGGTCACAGGTTCAAATCCCAGGTTCAACTGGTGTTTGTAGTATTTGTCATTTTCCACCTGATAGTGCTAACAGTCTCAATACATAAATGGCCATGTGGTTCCCCAGTGAGTACCTTGGAAATGCTTCCATACGGCTTAGAGTAAATGTGCGTGTGGATGATGGTTGGATGTTGCACTGTGTTTATTATTATTATTTTAATTGATTTTGTTAAAGTTCTACATCAATACTAAATACACAGAATATACTTTGAGAAAAGTCTCTCTGCTTAGCATTATCTTTGGGAGCCTCCATAGCCCAGTGGTTAGGCAACCCGCCTACAGTGCAGATGGTGATTGCAGGGTTACAGGTTCGAATCCCAGGTTCAACTGGTGTTTGTAGTATTTGCAATTTTCCACCTGATAGTGCTAACAGTCTCAATACATAAATTGCCATGTGGTTCCCCAGTGAGTACCTTAGAAATGCTTCCATATGGCTTAGAGTAAATGGGCATGTGGATGATGGTTGTATACTTAGTTGCAAGTTGCACTGTGTTTATTATTATTATTATTGTAATTGATTTTGATAAAGTTCAACATCAATACTAAATACACAGAATATACTTTGAGAAAAGTCTCTCTGCTTAGCATAATCTTCGGGAGGCTTCATAGGCCAGTGGTTAGGCAACCCGCCTACAGTGCAGATGGTAATTGCAGGGTCACAGGCTCGAATCCCAGGTTCAACTGGTGTTTGTAGTATTTGTCATTTTCCACCTGATAGTGCTAACAGTCTCAATACATAAATGGCCATGTGGTTCCCCAGTGAGTACCTTAGAAATGCTTCCATATGGCTTAGAGTAAATGGGCATGTGGATGATGGTTGTATACTTAGTTGCATGTTGCACTGTTTATTATTATTATTATTGTAATTGATTTTGATAAAGTTCAACATCAATACTAAATACACAGAATATACTTTGAGAAAAGTCTCTCTGCTTAGCATAATCTTTGGGAGGCTCCATAGCCCAGTGGTTAGGCAACCCGCCTACAGCGCAGATGGTGATTGCAGGGTCACAGGTTCAAATCCCTGGTTCAACTGGTGTTTGTAGTATTTGTCATTTTCCACCTGATAGTGCTAACAGTCTCAATACATAAATGGCCATGTGGTTCCCCAGTGAGTACCTTGGAAATGCTTCCATACGGCTTAGAGTAAATGTGCGTGTGGATGATGGTTGGATGTTGCACTGTGTTTATTATTATTATTTTAATTGATTTTGTTAAAGTTCTACATCAATACTAAATACACAGAATATACTTTGAGAAAAGTCTCTCTGCTTAGCATAATCTTTGGGAGCCTCCATAGCCCAGTGGTTAGGCAACCCGCCTACAGTGCAGATGGTGATTGCAGGGTCACAGGTTCGAATCCCAGGTTCAACTGGTGTTTGTAGTATTTGTCATTTTCCACCTGATAGTGCTAACAGTCTCAATACATAAATGGCCATGTGGTTCCCCAGTGAGTACCTTAGAAATGCTTCCATATGGCTTAGAGTAAATGGGCATGTGGATGATGGTTGTATACTTAGTTGCATGTTGCACTGTGTTTATTATTATTATTGTAATTGATTTTGATAAAGTTCAACATCAATACTAAATACACAGAATATACTTTGAGAAAAGTCTCTCTGCTTAGCATAATCTTTGGGAGGCTTCATAGGCCAGTGGTTAGGCAACCCGCCTACAGTGCAGATGGTGATTGCAGGGTCACAGGTTCAAATCCCAGGTTCAACTGGTGTTTGTAGTATTTGTCATTTTCCACCTGATAGTGCTAACAGTCTCAATACATAAATGGCCATGTGGTTCCCCAGTGAGTACCTTGGAAATGCTTCCATACGGCTTAGAGTAAATGTGTGTGTGGATGATGGTTGGATGTTGCACTGTGTTTATTATTATTATTTTAATTGATTTTGTTAAAGTTCTACATCAATACTAAATACACAGAATATACTTTGAGAAAAGTCTCTCTGCTTAGCATAATCTTTGGGAGCCTCCATAGCCCAGTGGTTAGGCAACCCGCCTACAGTGCAGATGGTGATTGCAGGGTCACAGGTTCGAATCCCAGGTTCAACTGGTGTTTGTAGTATTTGTCATTTTCCACCTGATAGTGCTAACAGTCTCAATACATAAATGGCCATGTTGTTCCCCAGTGAGTACATTAGAAATGCTTCCATATGGCTTAGAGTAAATGGGCATGTGGATGATGGTTGTATACTTAGTTGCTTGTTGCACTGTGTTTATTATTATTATTGTAATTGATTTTGATAAAGTTCAACATCAATACTAAATACACAGAATATACTTTGAGAAAAGTCTCTCTGCTTAGTATAATCTTTGGGAGGCTTCCTAAGCCAGTGGTTAGGCAACCCGCCTACAGTGCAGATGGTGATTGCAGGGTCACAGATTCGAATCCCAGGTTCAACTGGTGTTTGTAGTATTTGTCATTTTCCACCTGATAGTGCTAACAGTCTCAATACATAAATGGCCATGTGGTTCCCCAGTGAGTACCTTAGAAATGCTTCCATATGGCTAAGAGTAAATGGGCATGTGGATGATGGTTGCATGTTGCACTGTGTTTATTATTATTATTCTAATTGATTTTGATAAAGTTCAACATCAATACAGAATATACTTTGAGGAAAGTCTCTCTGCTTAGCATAATCTTCGGGAGGCTCCATAGCCCAATGGTTAGGCAACCCGCCTACAGTGCAGATGGTGATTGCAGGGTCATAGGTTCGAATCCCAGGTTCAACTGGTGTTTGTAGTATTTCTCGTTTTCCACCTGATAGTGCTAACAGTCTCAATACATAAATGGCCATGTGGTTCCCCAGTGAGTACCTTGGAAATGCTTCCATACGGCAGAGAGTAAATGTGCGTGTGGATGATGGTTGGATGTTGCACTGTGTTTATTATTATTATTTTAATTGATTTTGTTAAAGTTCTACATCAATACTAAATACACAGAATATACTTTGAGAAAAATCTCTCTGCTTAGCATAATCTTTGGGAGGCTCCATAGCCCAATGGTTAGGCAACCCGCCTACAGTGCAGATGGTGATTGCAGGGTCACAGGTTCAAATCCCAGGTTCAACTGGTGTTTGTAGTATTTGTCATTTTCCACCTGATAGTGCTAACAGTCTCAATACATAAATGGCCATGTGGTTCCCCAGTGAGTACCTTAGAAATGCTTCCATATGGCTTAGAGTAAATGGGCATGTGGATGATGGTTGTATACTTAGTTGCATGTTGCACTGTTTATTATTATTATTGTAATTGATTTTGATAAAGTTCAACATCAATACTAAATACACAGAATATACTTTGAGAAAAATCTCTCTGCTTAACATAATCTTTGGGAGGCTCCATAGCCCAGTGGTTAGGCAACCCGCCTACAGCGCAGATTGTGATTGCAGGGTCACAGGTTCAAATCCCAGGTTCAACTGGTGTTTATAGTATTTGACATTTTCCACCTGATAGTGCTAACAGTCTCAATACATAAATGGCCATGTGGTTCCCCAGTGAGTACCTTGGAAATGCTTCCATATGGCATAGAGTAAATGTGCGTGTGGATGATGGTTGGATGTTGCACTGTGTTTATTATTATTATTTTAATTGATTTTGTTAAAGTTCTACATCAATACTAAATACACAGAATATACTTTGAGAAAAGTCTCTCTGCTTAGCATAATCTTTGGGAGGCTCCACAGCCTAATGGTTAGGCAACCCGCCTACAGTGCAGATGGTGATTGCAGGGACACAGGTTCAAATCCCAGGTTCAACTGGTGTTTGTAGTATTTGTCATTTTCCACCTGATAGTGCTAACAGTCTCAATACATAAATGGCCATGTGGTTCCCCAGTGAGTACCTTAGAAATGCTTCCATATGGCTTAGAGTAAATGTGCGTGTGGATGATGGTTGTATACTTAGTTGCATGTTGCACTGTGTTTATTATTATTGTAATTGATTTTGATAAAGTTCTACATCAATACTAAATACACAGAATATACTTTGAGAAAAGTCTATATGCTTAGCGTAATCTTTGGGAGGCTCCATAGCCCAGTGGTTAGGCAACCCGCCTACAGTGCAGATGGTGATTGCAGGGTCACTGGTTCGAATCCTGGGTTCAACTGGTGTTTGCAGTACTTGTCAATTTCCACCTGATAGTGTTAACAGTCTCAATACATAAATGGCCATGTGGTTACCCAGTGAGTACCTTGGAAATGCTTCCATACGACTTAGAGTAAATGTGCATGTGGATGATGGTTGGATGTTGCACTGTGTTTATTATTATTATTTTAATTGATTTTGTTAAAGTTCTACATCAATACTAAATACACAGAATATACTTTGAGAAAAGTTTCTCTGCTTAGCATAATATTTGGGAGCCTCCATAGCCCAGTGGTTAGTCAACCCGCCTACAGTGCAGATGGTGATTGCAGGGTCACTGGTTCGAATCCCTGGTTCAACTGGTGTTTGCAGTATTTGTCATTTTCCACCTGATAGTGTTAACAGTCTCAATACATAAATGGCCATGTGGTTCCCCAGTGAGTACCTTGGAAATGCTTCCATACGGCTTAGAGTTAATGTGCGTGTGGATGATGGTTGGATGTTGCACTGTGTTTATTATTATTATTTTAATTGATTTTGTTAAAGTTCTACATCAATACTAAATACACAGAATATACTTTGAGAAAAGTTTCTCCGCTTAGCATAATCTTTGGGAGCCTCCATAGCCCAGTGGTTAGGCAACCCGCCTACAGTGCAGATGGTGATTGCAGGGTCACAGGTTCGAATCCCAGGTTCAACTGGTGTTTGTAGTGTTTGTCATTTTCCACCTGATAGTGCTAACAGTCTCAATACATAAATGGCCATGTTGTTCCCCAGTGAGTACCTTGGAAATGCTTCCATACGATTTAGAGTAAATGTGCGTGTGGATGATGGTTGGATGTTGCACTGTGTTTATTATTATTATTTTAATTGATTTTGTTAAAGTTCTACATCAATACTAAATACACAGAATATACTTTGAGAAAAGTTTCTCCGCTTAGCATAATCTTTGGGAGCCTCCATAGCCCAGTGGTTAGGCAACCCGCCTACAGTGCAGATGGTGATTGCAGGGTCACAGGTTCGAATCCCAGGTTCAACTGGTGTTTGTAGTATTTGTCATTTTCCACCTGATAGTGCTAACAGTCTCAATACATAAATGGCCATGTGGTTCCCAGTGAGTACCTTGGAAATGCTTCCATACGGCTTAGAGTAAATGTGCGTGTGGATGATGGTTGGATGTTGCACTGTGTTTATTATTATTATTTTAATTGATTTTGTTAAAGTTCTACATCAATACTAAATACACAGAATATACTTTGAGAAAAGTCTCTCTGCTTAGCATAATCTTTGGGAGCCTCCATAGCCCAGTGGTTAGGCAACCCGCCTACAGTGCAGATGGTGATTGCAGGGTCACAGGTTCGAATCCCACGTTCAACTGGTGTTTGTAGTATTTGTCATTTTCCACCTGATAGTGCTAACAGTCTCAATACATAAATGGCCATGTTGTTCCCCAGTGAGTACATTAGAAATGCTTCCATATGGCTTAGAGTAAATGGGCATGTGGATGATGGTTGTATACTTAGTTGCATGTTGCACTGTTTATTATTATTATTGTAATTGATTTTGATAAAGTTCAACATCAATACTAAATACACAGAATATACTTTGAGAAAAATCTCTCTGCTTAACATAATCTTTGGGAGGCTCCATAGCCCAGTGGTTAGGCAACCCGCCTACAGCGCAGATTGTGATTGCAGGGTCACAGGTTCGAATCCCAGGTTCAACTGGTGTTTGTAGTATTTGTCATTTTCCACCTGATAGTGCTAACAGTCTCAATACATAAATGGCCATGTTGTTCCCCAGTGAGTACATTAGAAATGCTTCCATATGGCTTAGAGTAAATGGGCATGTGGATGATGGTTGTATACTTAGTTGCATGTTGCACTGTTTATTATTATTATTGTAATTGATTTTGATAAAGTTCAACATCAATACTAAATACACAGAATATACTTTGAGAAAAATCTCTCTGCTTAACATAATCTTTGGGAGGCTCCATAGCCCAGTGGTTAGGCAACCCGCCTACAGCGCAGATTGTGATTGCAGGGTCACAGGTTCGAATCCCAGGTTCAACTGGTGTTTGTAGTATTTGTCATTTTCCACCTGATAGTGCTAACAGTCTCAATACATAAATGGCCATGTTGTTCCCCAGTGAGTACATTAGAAATGCTTCCATATGGCTTAGAGTAAATGGGCATGTGGATGATGGTTGTATACTTAGTTGCATGTTGCACTGTTTATTATTATTATTGTAATTGATTTTGATAAAGTTCAACATCAATACTAAATACACAGAATATACTTTGAGAAAAATCTCTCTGCTTAACATAATCTTTGGGAGGCTCCATAGCCCAGTGGTTAGGCAACCCGCCTACAGCGCAGATTGTGATTGCAGGGTCACAGGTTCAAATCCCAGGTTCAACTGGTGTTTATAGTATTTGACATTTTCCACCTGATAGTGCTAACAGTCTCAATACATAAATGGCCATGTGGTTCCCCAGTGAGTACCTTGGAAATGCTTCCATATGGCTTAGAGTAAATGTGCGTGTGGATGATGGTTGGATGTTGCACTGTGTTTATTATTATTATTTTAATTGATTTTGTTAAAGTTCTACATCAATACTAAATACACAGAATATACTTTGAGAAAAGTCTCTCTGCTTAGCATAATCTTTGGGAGGCTCCATAGCCCAATGGTTAGGCAACCCGCCTACAGTGCAGATGGTGGTTGCAGGGTCACAGGTTCAAATCCCAGGTTCAACTGGTGTTTGTAGTATTTGTCATTTTCCACCTGATAGTGCTAACAGTCTCAATACATAAATGGCCATGTGGTTCCCCAGTGAGTACCTTAGAAATGCTTCCATATGGCTTAGAGTAAATGTGCGTGTGGATGATGGTTGTATACTTAGTTGCATGTTGCACTGTGTTTATTATTATTATTATTATTGTAATTGATTTTGATAAAGTTCAACATCAATACTAAATACACAGAATATACTTTGAGGAAAGTCTCTCTGCTTAGCATATTCTTTGGGAGGCTCCATAGGCCAGTGGTTAGGCAACCCGCCTACAGTGCAGATGGTGATTGCAGGGTCACAGGTTCGAATCCCAGGTTCAACTGGTGTTTGTAGTATTTGTCATTTTTCACCTGCTAGTGCAAACAGTCTCAATACATAAATGGCCATGTGGTTCCCCAGTGAGTACCTTGGAAATGCTTCCATACGGCTTAGAGTAAATGTGCGTGTGGATGATGGTTGGATGTTGCACTGTGTTTATTATTATTATTTTAATTGATTTTGTTAAAGTTCTACATCAATACTAAATATACAGAATATACTTTGAGAAAAGTCTCTCTGCGTAGCAAAATCTTTGGGAGGCTCCATAGCCCAATGGTTAGGCAACCCGCCTACAGTGCAGATGGTGATTGCAGGGTCACAGGTTCTAATCCCAGGTTCAACTGGTGTTTGTAGTATTTGTCATTTTCCACCTGATAGTGCTAACAGTCTCAATACATAAATGGCCATGTGGTTCCCCAGTGAGTACCTTAGAAATGCTTCCATATGGCTTAGAGCATGGGTCTTCAACCTGCGGCCCTCCAGCTGCTGCGGAACTATACATCCCAGCATGCCCTGCCTCAGTTTTAGCATACCTTAATAGCAAAACTGTGGCAGGGCATGATAGGATGTGTAGTTTCACAGCAGCTGGAGGGCCACAGGTTGAAGACCCATGGCTTAGAGTAAATGGGCATGTGGATGATGGTTGTATACTTAGTTGCATGTTGCACTGTGTTTATTATTATTATTGTAATTGATTTTGATAAAGTTCAACATCAATACTAAATACACAGAATATACTTTGAGAAAAGTCTCTCTGCTTAGCATAATCTTCGGGAGGCTTCATAGGCCAGTGGTTAGGCAACCCGCCTACAGAGCAGATGGTGATTGCAGGGTCACAGGTTCGAATCCCAGGTTCAACTGGTGTTTGTAGTGTTTGTCATTTTCCACCTGATAGTGCTAACAGTCTCAATACATAAATGGCCATGTGGTTCCCCAGTGAGTACCTTGGAAATGCTTCCATACGGCTTAGAGTAAATGTGCGTGTGGATGATGGTTGGATGTTGCACTGTGTTTATTATTATTATTTTAATTGATTTTGTTAAAGTTCTACATCAATACTAAATACACAGAATATACTTTGAGAAAAGTCTCTCTGCTTAGCATAATCTTCGGGAGGCTTCATAGGCCAGTGGTTAGGCAACCCGCCTACAGAGCAGATGGTGATTGCAGGGTCACAGGTTTGAATCCCAGGTTCAACTGGTGTTTGTAGTATTTGTCATTTTCCACCTGATAGTGCTAACAGTCTCAATACATAAATGGCCATGTGGTTCCCCAGTGAGTACCTTGGAAATGCTTCCATACGGCTTAGAGTAAATGTGCGTGTGGATGATGGTTGGATGTTGCACTGTGTTTATTATTATTATTTTAATTGATTTTGTTAAAGTTCTACATCAATACTAAATACACAGAATATACTTTGAGAAAAGTCTCTCTGCTTAGCATAATCTTTGGGAGCCTCCATAGCCCAGTGGTTAGGCAACCCGCCTACAGTGCAGATGGGTGCAGTGATTGCAGGGTCCCAGGTTCAACTGGTGTTTGTAGTATTTGTCATTTTCCACCTGATAGTGCTAACAGTCTCAATACATAAATGGCCATGTTGTTCCCCAGTGAGTACATTAGAAATGCTTCCATATGGCTTAGAGTAAATGGGCATGTGGATGATGGTTGTATACTTAGTTGCATGTTGCACTGTGTTTATTATTATTATTGTAATTGATTTTGATAAAGTTCAACATCAATACTAAATACACAGAATATACTTTGAGAAAAGTCTCTCTGCTTAGCATAATCTTTCGGAGGCTTCCTAAGCCAGTGGTTAGGCAACCCGCCTACAGTGCAGATGGTGATTGCAGGGTCACAGGTTCGAATCCCAGGTTCAACTGGTGTTTGTAGTATTTGTCATTTTCCACCTGATAGTGCTAACAGTCTCAATACATAAATGGCCATGTGGTTCCCTAGTGAGTACCTTGGAAATGCTTCCATACGGCTTAGAGTAAATGTGCGTGTGGATGATGGTTGGATGTTGCACTGTGTTTATTATTATTATTTTAATTGATTTTGTAAAAGTTCTACATCAATACTAAATACACAGAATATACTTTGAGAAAAGTCTCTCTGCTTAGCATAATCTTTGGGAGCCTCCATAGCCCAGTGGTTAGGCAACCCGCCTACAGTGCAGATGGTGATTGCAGGGTCACAGGTTTGAATCCCAGGTTCAACTGGTGTTTGTAGTATTTGTCATTTTCCACCTGATAGTGCTAACAGTCTCAATACATAAATGGCCATGTGGTTCCCCAGTGAGTACCTTGGAAATGCTTCCATACGGCTTAGAGTAAATGTGCGTGTGGATGATGGTTGGATGTTGCACTGTGTTTATTATTATTATTTTAATTGATTTTGTTAAAGTTCTACATCAATACTAAATACACAGAATATACTTTGAGAAAAGTGTCTCTGCTTAGCATAATCTTTGGGAGCCTCCATAGCCCAGTGGTTAGGCAACCCGCCTACAGTGCAGATGGTGATTGCAGGGTCACAGGTTCGAATCCCAGGTTCAACTGGTGTTTGTTGTATTTGTCATTTTCCACCTGATAGTGCTAACAGTCTCAATACATAAATGGCCATGTTGTTCCCCAGTGAGTACATTAGAAATGCTTCCATATGGCTTAGAGTAAATGGGCATGTGGATGATGGTTGTATACTTAGTTGCATGTTGCACTGTGTTTATTATTATTATTGTAATTGATTTTGATAAAGTTCAAAATCAATACTAAATACACAGAATATACTTTGAGAAAAGTCTCTCTGCTTAGCATAATCTTTGGGAGGCTTCCTAAGCCAGTGGTTAGGCAACCCGCCTACAGTGCAGATGGTGATTGCAGGGTCACAGGTTCGAATCCCAGGTTCAACTGGTGTTTGTAGTATTTGTCATTTTCCACCTGATAGTGCTAACAGTCTCAATACATAAATGGCCATGTGGTTCCCCAGTGAGTACCTTGTAAATGCTTCCATACGGCTTAGAGTAAATGTGCGTGTGGATGATGGTTGGATGTTGCACTGTGTTTATTATTATTATTTTAATTGATTTTGTTAAAGTTCTACATCAATACTAAATACACAGAATATACTTTGAGAAAAGTCTCTCTGCTTAGCATAATCTTTGGGAGGCTCCATAGCCCAATGGTTAGGCAACCCGCCTACAGTGCAGATGGTGATTGCAGGGTCACAGGTTCAAATCCCAGGTTCAACTGGTGTTTGTAGTATTTGTCATTTTCCACCTGATAGTGCTAACAGTCTCAATACATAAATGGCCATGTGGTTCCCCAGTGAGTACCTTAGAAATGCTTCCATATGGCTTAGAGTAAATGGGCATGTGGATGATGGTAGTATACTTAGTTGCATGTTGCACTGTGTTTATTATTATTATTGTAATTGATTTTGATAAAGTTCAACATCAATACTAAATACACAGAATATACTTTGAGAAAAATCTCTCTGCTTAACATAATCTTTGGGAGGCTCCATAGCCCAGTGGTTAGGCAACCCGCCTACAGCGCAGATGGTGATTGCAGGGTCACAGGTTCGAATCCCAGGTTCAACTGGTGTTTATAGTATTTGACATTTTCCACCTGATAGTGCTAACAGTCTCAATACATAAATGGCCATGTGGTTCCCCAGTGAGTACCTTGGAAATGCTTCCATATGGCTTAGAGTAAATGTGCGTGTGGATGATGGTTGGATGTTGCACTGTGTTTATTATTATTATTTTAATTGATTTTGTTAAAGTTCTACATCAATACTAAATACACAGAATATACTTTGAGAAAAGTCTCTCTGCTTAGCATAATCTTTGGGAGGCTCCATAGCCCAATGGTTAGGCAACCCGCCTACAGTGCGGATGGTGATTGCAGGGTCACAGGTTCAAATCCCAGGTTCAACTGGTGTTTGTAGTATTTGTCATTTTCCACCTGATAGTGCTAACAGTCTCAATACATAAATGGCCATGTGGTTCCCCAGTGAGTACCTTAGAAATGCTTCCATATGGCTTAGAGTAAATGTGCGTGTGGATGATGGTTGTATACTTAGTTGCATGTTGCACTGTGTTTATTATTATTGTAATTGATTTTGATAAAGTTCTACATCAATACTAAATACACAGAATATACTTTGAGAAAAGTCTATATGCTTAGCATAATCTTTGGGAGGCTCCATAGCCCAGTGGTTAGGCAACCCGCCTACAGTGCAGATGGTGATTGCAGGGTCACTGGTTCAAATCCTGGGTTCAACTGGTGTTTGCAGTACTTGTCAATTTCCACCTAATAGTGTTAACAGTCTCAATACATAAATGGCCATGTGGTTACCCAGTGAGTACCTTGGAAATGCTTCCATACAACTTAGAGTAAATGTGCGTGTGGATGATAGTTGGATGTTGCACTGTGTTTATTATTATTATTTTAATTGATTTTGTTAAAGTTCTACATCAATACTAAATACACAGAATATACTTTGAGAAAAGTCTCTCTGCTTAGCATAATCTTTGGGAGCCTCCATAGCCCAGTGGTTAGGCAACCCGCCTACAGTGCAGATGGTGATTGCAGGGTCACAGGTTCGAATCCCAGGTTCAACTGGTGTTTGTAGTATTTGTCATTTTCCACCTGATAGTGCTAACAGTCTCAATACATAAATGGCCATGTGGTTCCCCAGTGAGTACCTTAGAAATGCTTCTATATGGCTTAGAGTAAATGGGCATGTGGATGATGGTTGTATACTTAGTTGCATGTTGCACTGTGTTTATTATTATTATTATTATTGTAATTGATTTTGATAAAGTTCAACATCAATACTAAATACACAGAATATACTTTGAGGAAAGTCTCTCTGCTTAGCATAATCTTTGGGAGGCTCCATAGGCCAGTGGTTAGGCAACCCGCCTACAGTGCAGATGGTGATTGCAGGGTCACAGGTTCGAATCCCAGGTTCAACTGGTGTTTGTAGTATTTGTCATTTTCCACCTGCTAGTGCAAACAGTCTCAATACATAAATGGCCATGTGGTTCCCCAGTGAGTACCTTGGAAATGCTTCCATACGGCTTAGAGTAAATGTGCGTGTGGATGATGGTTGGATGTTGCACTGTGTTTATTATTATTATTTTAATTGATTTTGTTAAAGTTCTACATCAATACTAAATACACAGAATATACTTTGAGAAAAGTGTCTCTGCTTAGCATAATCTTTGGGAGCTTCCATAGCCCAGTGGTTAGGCAACCCGCCTACAGTGCAGATGGTGATTGCAGGGTCACAGGTTCGAATCCCAGGTTCAACTGGTGTTTGTTGTATTTGTCATTTTCCACCTGATAGTGCTAACAGTCTCAATACATAAATGGCCATGTTGTTCCCCAGTGAGTACATTAGAAATGCTTCCATATGGCTTAGAGTAAATGGGCATGTGGATGATGGTTGTATACTTAGTTGCATGTTGCACTGTGTTTATTATTATTATTGTAATTGATTTTGATAAAGTTCAAAATCAATACTAAATACACAGAATATACTTTGAGAAAAGTCTCTCTGCTTAGCATAATCTTTGGGAGGCTTCCTAAGCCAGTGGTTAGGCAACCCGCCTACAGTGCAGATGGTGATTGCAGGGTCACAGGTTCGAATCCCAGGTTCAACTGGTGTTTGTAGTATTTGTCATTTTCCACCTGATAGTGCTAACAGTCTCAATACATAAATGGCCATGTGGTTCCCCAGTGAGTACCTTGTAAATGCTTCCATACGGCTTAGAGTAAATGTGCGTGTGGATGATGGTTGGATGTTGCACTGTGTTTATTATTATTATTTTAATTGATTTTGTTAAAGTTCTACATCAATACTAAATACACAGAATATACTTTGAGAAAAGTCTCTCTGCTTAGCATAATCTTTGGGAGGCTCCATAGCCCAATGGTTAGGCAACCCGCCTACAGTGCAGATGGTGATTGCAGGGTCACAGGTTCAAATCCCAGGTTCAACTGGTGTTTGTAGTATTTGTCATTTTCCACCTGATAGTGCTAACAGTCTCAATACATAAATGGCCATGTGGTTCCCCAGTGAGTACCTTAGAAATGCTTCCATATGGCTTAGAGTAAATGGGCATGTGGATGATGGTAGTATACTTAGTTGCATGTTGCACTGTGTTTATTATTATTATTGTAATTGATTTTGATAAAGTTCAACATCAATACTAAATACACAGAATATACTTTGAGAAAAATCTCTCTGCTTAACATAATCTTTGGGAGGCTCCATAGCCCAGTGGTTAGGCAACCCGCCTACAGCGCAGGTGGTGATTGCAGGGTCACAGGTTCGAATCCCAGGTTCAACTGGTGTTTATAGTATTTGACATTTTCCACCTGATAGTGCTAACAGTCTCAATACATAAATGGCCATGTGGTTCCCCAGTGAGTACCTTGGAAATGCTTCCATATGGCTTAGAGTAAATGTGCGTGTGGATGATGGTTGGATGTTGCACTGTGTTTATTATTATTATTTTAATTGATTTTGTTAAAGTTCTACATCAATACTAAATACACAGAATATACTTTGAGAAAAGTCTCTCTGCTTAGCATAATCTTTGGGAGGCTCCATAGCCCAATGGTTAGGCAACCCGCCTACAGTGCGGATGGTGATTGCAGGGTCACAGGTTCAAATCCCAGGTTCAACTGGTGTTTGTAGTATTTGTCATTTTCCACCTGATAGTGCTAACAGTCTCAATACATAAATGGCCATGTGGTTCCCCAGTGAGTACCTTAGAAATGCTTCCATATGGCTTAGAGTAAATGTGCGTGTGGATGATGGTTGTATACTTAGTTGCATGTTGCACTGTGTTTATTATTATTGTAATTGATTTTGATAAAGTTCTACATCAATACTAAATACACAGAATATACTTTGAGAAAAGTCTATATGCTTAGCATAATCTTTGGGAGGCTCCATAGCCCAGTGGTTAGGCAACCCGCCTACAGTGCAGATGGTGATTGCAGGGTCACTGGTTCAAATCCTGGGTTCAACTGGTGTTTGCAGTACTTGTCAATTTCCACCTAATAGTGTTAACAGTCTCAATACATAAATGGCCATGTGGTTACCCAGTGAGTACCTTGGAAATGCTTCCATACTACTTAGAGTAAATGTGCGTGTGGATGATAGTTGGATGTTGCACTGTGTTTATTATTATTATTTTAATTGATTTTGTTAAAGTTCTACATCAATACTAAATACACAGAATATACTTTGAGAAAAGTCTCTCTGCTTAGCATAATCTTTGGGAGCCTCCATAGCCCAGTGGTTAGGCAACCCGCCTACAGTGCAGATGGTGATTGCAGGGTCACAGGTTCGAATCCCAGGTTCAACTGGTGTTTGTAGTATTTGTCATTTTCCACCTGATAGTGCTAACAGTCTCAATACATAAATGGCCATGTGGTTCCCCAGTGAGTACCTTAGAAATGCTTCTATATGGCTTAGAGTAAATGGGCATGTGGATGATGGTTGTATACTTAGTTGCATGTTGCACTGTGTTTATTATTCTTATTATTATTGTAATTGATTTTGATAAAGTTCAACATCAATACTAAATACACAGAATATACTTTGAGGAAAGTCTCTCTGCTTAGCATAATCTTTGGGAGGCTCCATAGGCCAGTGGTTAGGCAACCCGCCTACAGTGCAGATGGTGATTGCAGGGTCACAGGTTCGAATCCCAGGTTCAACTGGTGTTTGTAGTATTTGTCATTTTCCACCTGCTAGTGCAAACAGTCTCAATACATAAATGGCCATGTGGTTCCCCAGTGAGTACCATAGAAATGCTTCCATATGGCTTAGAGTAAATGGGCATGTGGATGATGGTTGTATACTTAGTTGCATGTTGCACTGTGTTTATTATTATTATTGTAATTGATTTTGATAAAGTTCAACATCAATACTAAATACACAGAATATACTTTGAGAAATATCTCTCTGCTTAGCATAATTTTCGGGAGGCTTCATAGGCCAGTGGTTAGGCAACCCGCCTACAGAGCAGATGGTGATTGCAGGGTCACAGGTTCGAATCCCAGGTTCAACTGGTGTTTGTAGTGTTTGTCATTTTCCACCTGATAGTGCTAACAGTCTCAATACATAAATGGCCATGTGGGTCCCCAGTGAGTACCTTGGAAATGCTTCCATACGGCTTAGAGTAAATGTGCGTGTGGATGATGGTTGGATGTTGCACTGTGTTTATTATTATTATTTTAATTGATTTTGTTAAAGTTCTACATCAATACTAAATACACAGAATATACTTTGAGAAAAGTCTCTCTGCTTAGCATAATCTTTGGGAGCCTCCATAGCCCAGTGGTTAGGCAACCCGCCTACAGTGCAGATGGTGATTGCAGGGTCTCAGGTTCGAATCCCAGGTTCAACTGGTATTTGTCATTTTCCACCTGATAGTGCTAACAGTCTCAATACATAAATGGCCATGTGGTTCCCCAGTGAGTACCTTGGAAATGCTTCCATACGGCTTAGAGTAAATGTGCGTGTGGATGATGGTTGGATGTTGCACTGTGTTTATTATTATTATTTTAATTGATTTTGTTAAAGTTCTACATCAATACTAAATACACAGAATAAACTTTGAGAAAAGTCTCTCTGCTTAGCATAATCTTTGGGAGCCTCCATAGCCCAGTGGTTAGGCAACCCGCCTACAGTGCAGATGGTGATTGCAGGGTCACAGGTTCGAATTCCAGGTTCAACTGGTGTTTGTAGTATTTGTCATTTTCCACCTGATAGTGCTAACAGTCTCAATACATAAATGGCCATGTTGTTCCCCAGTGAGTACATTAGAAATGCTTCCATATGGCTTAGAGTAAATGGGCATGTGGATGATGGTTGTATACTTAGTTGCATGTTGCACTGTGTTTATTATTATTATTGTAATTGATTTTGATAAAGTTCAAAATCAATACTAAATACACAGAATATACTTTGAGAAAAGTCTCTCTGCTTAGCATAATCTTCGGGAGGCTTCATAGGCCAGTGGTTAGGCAACCCGCCTACAGAGCAGCTGGTGATTGCAGGGTCACAGGTTCGAATCCCAGGTTCATCTGGTGTTTGTAGTGTTTGTCATTTTCCACCTGATAGTGCTAACAGTCTCAATACATAAATGGCCATGTGGTTCCCCAGTGAGTACCTTGGAAATGCTTCCATACGGCTTAGAGTAAATGTGCGTGTGGATGATGGTTGGATGTTGCACTGTGTTTATTATTATTATTTTAATTGATTTTGTTAAAGTTCTACATCAATACTAAATACACAGAATATACTTTGAGAAAAGTCTCTCTGCTTAGCATAATCTTAGGGAGCCTCCATAGCCCAGTGGTTAGGCAATCCGCCTACAGCGCAGATGGTGATTGCAGGGTCACAGGTTTGAATCCCAGGTTCAACTGGTGTTTGTAGTATTTGTCATTTTCCACCTGATAGTGCTAACAGTCTCAATACATAAATGGCCATGTTGTTCCCCAGTGAGTACATTAGAAATGCTTCCATATGGCTTAGAGTAAATGGGCATGTGGATGATGGTTGTATACTTAGTTGCATGTTGCACTGTGTTTATTATTATTATTGTAATTGATTTTGATAAAGTTCAACATCAATACTAAATACACAGAATATACTTTGAGAAAAGTCTCTCTGCTTAGCATAACCTTTGGGAGGCTTCCTAAGCCAGTGGTTAGGCAACCCGCCTACAGTGCAGATGGTGATTGCAGGGTCACAGGTTCGAATCCTAGGTTCAACTGGTGTTTGTAGTATTTGTCATTTTCCACCTGATAGTGCTAACAGTCTCAATACATAAATGGCCATGTGGTTCCCCAGTGAGTACCTTGGAAATGCTTCCATATGGCTTAGAGTAAATGGGCATGTGGATGATGGTTGCATGTTGCACTGTGTTTATTATTATTATTCTAATTGATTTTGATAAAGTTCAACATCAATACAGAATATACTTTGAGGAAAGTCTCTCTGCTTAGCATAATCTTCGGGAGGCTCCATAGCCCAATGGTTAGGCAACCCGCCTACAGTGCAGATGGTGATTGCAGGGTCACAGGTTCGAATCCCAGGTTCAACTGGTGTTTGTAGTATTTCTCGTTTTCCACCTGATAGTGCTAACAGTCTCAATACATAAATGGCCATGTGGTTCCCCAGTGAGTACCTTGGAAATGCTTCCATACGGCTTAGAGTAAATGTGCGTGTGGATGATGGTTGGATGTTGCACTGTGTTTATTATTATTATTTTAATTGATTTTGTTAAAGTTCTACATCAATACTAAATACACAGAATATACTTTGAGAAAAATCTCTCTGCTTAGCATAATCTTTGGGAGGCTCCATAGCCCAATGGTTAGGCAACCCGCCTTCAGTGCAGATGGTGATTGCAGGGTCACAGGTTCAAATCCCAGGTTCAACTGGTGTTTGTAGTATTTGTCATTTTCCACCTGATAGTGCTAACAGTCTCAATACATAAATGGCCATGTGGTTCCCCAGTGAGTACCTTAGAAATGCTTCCATATGGCTTAGAGTAAATGGGCATGTGGATGATGGTTGTATACTTAGTTGCATGTTGCACTGTGTTTATTATTATTATTGTAATTGATTTTGATAAAGTTCAACATCAATACTAAATACACAGAATATACTTTGAGAAAAATCTCTCTGCTTAACATAATCTTTGGGAGGCTCCATAGCCCAGTGGTTAGGCAACCCGCCATACAGCGCAGATGGTGATTGCAGGGTCACTGGTTCGAATCCCAGGTTCAACTGGTGTTTATAGTATTTGATATTTTCCACCTGATAGTGCTAACAGTCTCAATACATAAATGGCCATGTGGTTCCCCAGTGAGTACCTTGGAAATGCTTCCATATGGCTTAGAGTAAATGTGCGTGTGGATGATGGTTGGATGTTGCACTGTTTATTATTATTATTTTAATTGATTTTGTTAAAGTTCTACATCAATACTAAATACACAGAATATACTTTGAGAAAAGTCTCTCTGCTTAGCATAATCTTTGGGAGGCTCCATAGCCCAATGGTTAGGCAACCCGCCTACAGTGCAGATGGTGATTGCAGGGTCACTGGTTCGAATCCTGGGTTCAACTGGTGTTTGCAGTACTTGTCAATTTCCACCTGATAGTGTTAACAGTCTCAATACATAAATGGCCATGTGGTTACCCAGTGAGTACCTTGGAAATGCTTCCATACGACTTAGAGTAAATGTGCGTGTGGATGATGGTTGGATGTTGCACTGTGTTTATTATTATTATTTTAATTGATTTTGTTAAAGTTCTACATCAATACTAAATACACAGAATATACTTTGAGAAAAGTCTCTCTGCTTAGCATAATCTTTGGGAGCCTCCATAGCCCAGTGGTTAGGCAACCCGCCTACAGTGCAGATGGTGATTGCAGGGTCACAGGTTCGAATCCCAGGTTCAACTGGTGTTTGTAGTATTTGTCATTTTCCACCTGATAGTGCTAACAGTCTCAATACATAAATGGCCATGTGGTTCCCCAGTGAGTACCTTAGAAATGCTTCTATATGGCTTAGAGTAAATGGGCATGTGGATGATGGTTGTATACTTAGTTGCATGTTGCACTGTGTTTATTATTATTATTATTATTATTGTAATTGATTTTGATAAAGTTCAACATCAATACTAAATACACAGAATATACTTTGAGGAAAGTCTCTCTGCTTAGCATAATCTTTGGGAGGCTCCATAGGCCAGTGGTTAGGCAACCCGCCTACAGTGCAGATGGTGATTGCAGGGTCACAGGTTCGAATCCCAGGTTCAACTGGTGTTTGTAGTATTTGTCATTTTCCACCTGCTAGTGCAAACAGTCTCAATACATAAATGGCCATGTGGTTCCCCAGTGAGTACCTTGGAAATGCTTCCATACGGCTTAGAGTAAATGTGCGTGTGGATGATGGTTGGATGTTGCACTGTGTTTATTATTATTATTTTAATTGATTTTGTTAAAGTTCTACATCAATACTAAATATACAGAATATACTTTGAGAAAAGTCTCTCTGCGTAGCATAATCTTTGGGAGGCTCCATAGCCCAATGGTTAGGCAACCCGCCTACAGTGCAGATGGTCATGGCAGGGTCACAGGTTCAAATCCCAGGTTCAACTGGTGTTTGTAGTATTTGTTATTTTCCACCTGATAGTGCTAACAGTCTCAATACATAAATGGCCATGTGGTTCCCCAGTGAGTACCATAGAAATGCTTCCATATGGCTTAGAGCATAGGTCTTCAACCTGTGGCCCTCCAGCTGCTGCGGAACTACACATCCCAGCATGCCCTGCCTCAGTTTTACCATGCCTTAATAGCAAAACTGTGGCAGGGCATGGTGGGATGTGTAGTTCCGCAGCAGCTGGAGGGCCACAGGTTGAAGACCCACGGCTTAGAGTAAATGGGCATGTGGATGATGGTTGTATACTTAGTTGCATGTTGCACTGTGTTTATTATTATTATTATTGTAATTGATTTTGATAAAGTTCAACATCAATACTAAATACACAGAATATACTTTGAGAAAAGTCTCTCTGCTTAGCATAATCTTCGGGAGGCTTCATAGGCCAGTGGTTAGGCAACCCGCCTACAGAGCAGATGGTGATTGCAGGGTCACAGGTTCGAATCCCAGGTTCAACTGGTGTTTGTAGTGTTTGTCATTTTCCACCTGATAGTGCTAACAGTCTCAATACATAAATGGCCATGTGGTTCCCCAGTGAGTACCTTGGAAATGCTTCCATACGGCTTAGAGTAAATGTGCGTGTGGATGATGGTTGGATGTTGCACTGTGTTTATTATTATTATTTTAATTGATTTTGTTAAAGTTCTACATCAATACTAAATACACAGAATATACTTTGAGAAAAGTCTCTCTGCTTAGCATAATCTTTGGGAGCCTCCATAGCCCAGTGGTTAGGCAACCCGCCTACAGTGCAGATGGTGATTGCAGGGTCACAGGTTCGAATCCCAGGTTCAACTGGTATTTGTCATTTTCCACCTGATAGTGCTAACAGTCTCAATACATAAATGGCCATGTGGTTCCCCAGTGAGTACCTTGGAAATGCTTCCATACGGCTTAGAGTAAATGTGCGTGTGGATGATGGTTGGATGTTGCACTGTGTTTATTATTATTATTTTAATTGATTTTGTTAAAGTTCTACATCAATACTAAATACACAGAATAAACTTTGAGAAAAGTCTCTCTGCTTAGCATAATCTTTGGGAGCCTCCATAGCCCAGTGGTTAGGCAACCCGCCTACAGTGCAGATGGTGATTGCAGGGTCACAGGTTCGAATCCCAGGTTCAACTGGTGTTTGTAGTATTTGTCATTTTCCACCTGATAGTGCTAACAGTCTCAATACATAAATGGCCATGTTGTTCCCCAGTGAGTACATTAGAAATGCTTCCATATGGCTTAGAGTAAATGGGCATGTGGATGATGGTTGTATACTTAGTTGCATGTTGCACTGTGTTTATTATTATTATTGTAATTGATTTTGATAAAGTTCAACATCAATACTAAATACACAGAATATACTTTGAGAAAAGTCTCTCTGCTTAGCATAATCTTCGGGAGGCTTCATAGGCCAGTGGTTAGGCAACCCGCCTACAGAGCAGCTGGTGATTGCAGGGTCACAGGTTCGAATCCCAGGTTCATCTGGTGTTTGTAGTGTTTGTCATTTTCCACCTGATAGTGCTAACAGTCTCAATACATAAATGGCCATGTGGTTCCCCAGTGAGTACCTTGGAAATGCTTCCATACGGCTTAGAGTAAATGTGCGTGTGGATGATGGTTGGATGTTGCACTGTGTTTATTATTATTATTTTAATTGATTTTGTTAAAGTTCTACATCAATACTAAATACACAGAATATACTTTGAGAAAAGTCTCTCTGCTTAGCATAATCTTAGGGAGCCTCCATAGCCCAGTGGTTAGGCAATCCGCCTACAGTGCAGATGGTGATTGCAGGGTCACAGGTTTGAATCCCAGGTTCAACTGGTGTTTGTAGTATTTGTCATTTTCCACCTGATAGTGCTAACAGTCTCAATACATAAATGGCCATGTGGTTCCCCAGTGAGTACCTTGGAAATGCTTCCATATGGCTTAGAGTAAATGGGCATGTGGATGATGGTTGCATGTTGCACTGTGTTTATTATTATTATTCTAATTGATTTTGATAAAGTTCAACATCAATACAGAATATACTTTGAGGAAAGTCTCTCTGCTTAGCATAATCTTCGGGAGGCTCCATAGCCCAATGGTTAGGCAACCCGCCTACAGTGCAGATGGTGATTGCAGGGTCACAGGTTCGAATCCCAGGTTCAACTGGTGTTTGTAGTATTTCTCGTTTTCCACCTGATAGTGCTAACAGTCTCAATACATAAATGGCCATGTGGTTCCCCAGTGAGTACCTTGGAAATGCTTCCATACGGCTTAGAGTAAATGTGCGTGTGGATGATGGTTGGATGTTGCACTGTGTTTATTATTATTATTTTAATTGATTTTGTTAAAGTTCTACATCAATACTAAATACACAGAATATACTTTGAGAAAAATCTCTCTGCTTAGCATAATCTTTGGGAGGCTCCATAGCCCAATGGTTAGGCAACCCGCCTACAGTGCAGATGGTGATTGCAGGGTCACAGGTTCAAATCCCAGGTTCAACTGGTGTTTGTAGTATTTGTCATTTTCCACCTGATAGTGCTAACAGTCTCAATACATAAATGGCCATGTGGTTCCCCAGTGAGTACCTTAGAAATGCTTCCATATGGCTTAGAGTAAATGGGCATGTGGATGATGGTTGTATACTTAGTTGCATGTTGCACTGTGTTTATTATTATTATTGTAATTGATTTTGATAAAGTTCAACATCAATACTAAATACACAGAATATACTTTGAGAAAAATCTCTCTGCTTAACATAATCTTTGGGAGGCTCCATAGCCCAGTGGTTAGGCAACCCGCCTACAGCGCAGATGGTGATTGCAGGGTCACTGGTTCGAATCCTGGGTTCAACTGGTGTTTGCAGTACTTGTCAATTTCCACCTGATAGTGTTAACAGTCTCAATACATAAATGGCCATGTGAGTACCTTGGAAATGCTTCCATACGACTTAGAGTAAATGTGCGTGTGGATGATGGTTGGATGTTGCACTGTGTTTATTATTATTATTTTAATTGATTTTGTTAAAGTTCTACATCAATACTAAATACACAGAATATACTTTGAGAAAAGTCTCTCTGCTTAGCATAATCTTTGGGAGCCTCCATAGCCCAGTGGTTAGGCAACCCGCCTACAGTGCAGATGGTGATTGCAGGGTCACAGGTTCGAATCCCAGGTTCAACTGGTGTTTGTAGTATTTGTCATTTTCCACCTGATAGTGCTAACAGTCTCAATACATAAATGGCCATGTGGTTCCCCAGTGAGTACCTTAGAAATGCTTCTATATGGCTTAGAGTAAATGGGCATGTGGATGATGGTTGTATACTTAGTTGCATGTTGCACTGTGTTTATTATTATTATTATTATTGTAATTGATTTTGATAAAGTTCAACATCAATACTAAATACACAGAATATACTTTGAGGAAAGTCTCTCTGCTTAGCATAATCTTCGGGAGACTCCATAGGCCAGTGGTTAGGCAACCCGCCTACAGTGCAGATGGTGATTGCAGGGTCACAGGTTCGAATCCCAGGTTCAACTGGTGTTTGTAGTGTTTGTCATTTTCCACCTGATAGTGCTAACAGTCTCAATACATAAATGGCCATGTGGTTCCCCAGTGAGTACCTTGGAAATGCTTCCATACGGCTTAGAGTAAATGTGCGTGTGGATGATGGTTGGATGTTGCACTGTGTTTATTATTATTATTTTAATTGATTTTGTTAAAGTTCTACATCAATACTAAATACACAGAATATACTTTGAGAAAAGTCTCTCTGCTTAGCATAATCTTTGGGAGCCTCCATAGCCCAGTGGTTAGGCAACCCGCCTACAGTGCAGATGGTGATTGCAGGATCACAGGTTCGAATCCCAGGTTCAACTGGTGTTTGTAGTATTTGTCATTTTCCACCTGATAGTGCTAACAGTCTCAATACATAAATGGCCATGTGGTTCCCCAGTGAGTACCTTGGAAATGCTTCCATACGGCTTAGAGTAAATGTGCGTGTGGATGATGGTTGGATGTTGCACTGTGTTTATTATTATTATTTTAATTGATTTTGTTAAAGTTCTACATCAATACTAAATACACAGAATATACTTTGAGAAAAGTCTCTCTGCTTAGCATAATCTTTGGGAGCCTCCATATCCCAGTGGTTAGGCAACCCGCCTACAGTGCAGATGGTGATTGCAGGGTCACAGGTTCGAATCCCAGGTTCAACTGGTGTTTGTAGTATTTGTCATTTTCCACCTGATAGTGCTAACAGTCTCAATACATAAATGGCCATGTTGTTCCCCAGTGAGTACATTAGAAATGCTTCCATATGGCTTAGAGTAAATGGGCATGTGGATGATGGTTGTATACTTAGTTGCATGTTGCACTGTGTTTATTATTATCATTGTAATTGATTTTGATAAAGTTCAACATCAATACTAAATACACAGAATATACTTTGAGAAAAGTCTCTCTGCTTAGCATAATCTTCGGGAGGCTTCATAGGCCAGTGGTTAGGCAACCCGCCTACAGAGCAGCTGGTGATTGCAGGGTCACAGGTTCGAATCCCAGGTTCAACTGGTGTTTGTAGTGTTTGTCATTTTCCACCTGATAGTGCTAACAGTCTCAATACATAAATGGCCATGTGGTTCCCCAGTGAGTACCTTGGAAATGCTTCCATACGGCTTAGAGTAAATGGGCATGTGGATGATGGTTGCATGTTGCACTGTGTTTATTATTATTATTCTAATTGATTTTGATAAAGTTCAACATCAATACAGAATATACTTTGAGGAAAGTCTCTCTGCTTAACATAATCTTCGGGAGGCTCCATAGCCCAATGGTTAGGCAACCCGCCTACAGTGCAGATGGTGATTGCAGAGTCACAGGTTCGAATCCCAGGTTCAACTGGTGTTTGTAGTATTTCTCGTTTTCCACCTGATAGTGCTAACAGTCTCAATACATAAATGGCCATGTGGTTCCCCAGTGAGTACCTTGGAAATGCTTCCATACGGCTTAGAGTAAATGTGCGTGTGGATGATGGTTGGATGTTGCACTGTGTTTATTATTATTATTTTAATTGATTTTGTTAAAGTTCTACATCAATACTAAATACACAGAATATACTTTGAGAAAAATCTCTCTGCTTAGCATAATCTTTGGGAGGCTCCATAGCCCAATGGTTAGGCAACCCGCCTACAGTGCAGATGGTGATTGCAGGGTCACAGGTTCAAATCCCAGGTTCAACTGGTGTTTGTAGTATTTGTCATTTTCCACCTGATAGTGCTAACAGTCTCAATACATAAATGGCCATGTGGTTCCCCAGTGAGTACCTTAGAAATGCTTCCATATGGCTTAGAGTAAATGGGCATGTGGATGATGGTTGTATACTTAGTTGCATGTTGCACTGTGTTTATTATTATTATTGTAATTGATTTTGATAAAGTTCAA
Organism: Pseudophryne corroboree; assembly: GCF_028390025.1. Lineage (NCBI taxonomy): Eukaryota > Metazoa > Chordata > Amphibia > Anura > Myobatrachidae > Pseudophryne > Pseudophryne corroboree. The sequence continues at coordinate 69,116,043 of NC_086453.1, forward strand.
CATCAATACTAAATACACAGAATATACTTTGAGAAAAATCTCTCTGCTTAACATAATCTTTGGGAGGCTCCATAGCCCAGTGGTTAGGCAACCCGCCTACAGCGCAGATGGTGATTGCAGGGTCACTGGTTCGAATCCCAGGTTCAACTGGTGTTTATTGTATTTGACATTTTCCACCTGATAGTGCTAACAGTCTCAATACATAAATGGCCATGTGGTTCCCCAGTGAGTACCTTGGAAATGCTTCCATATGGCTTAGAGTAAATGTGCGTGTGGATGATGGTTGGATGTTGCACTGTGTTTATTATTATTATTTTAATTGATTTTGTTAAAGTTCTATATCAATACTAAATACACAGAATATACTTTGAGAAAAGTCTCTCTGCTTAGCATAATCTTTGGGAGGATCCATAGCCCAATGGTTAGGCAACCCGCCTACAGTGCAGATGGTGATTGCAGGGTCACTGGTTCAAATCCCAGGTTCAACTGGTGTTTGTAGTATTTGTCATTTTCCACCTGATAGTGCTAACAGTCTCAATACATAAATGGCCATGTGGTTCCCCAGTGAGTACCTTAGAAATGCTTCCATATGGCTTAGAGTAAATGTGCGTGTGGATGATGGTTGTATACTTAGTTGCATGTTGCACTGTTTATTATTATTGTAATTGATTTTGATAAAGTTCTACATCAATACTAAATACACAGAATATACTTTGAGAAAAGTCTATATGCTTAGCATAATCTTTGGGAGGCTCCATAGCCCAGTGGTTAGGCAACCCGCCTACAGTGCAGATGGTGATTGCAGGGTCACTGGTTCGAATCCTGGGTTCAACTGGTGTTTGCAGTATTTGTCAATTTCCACCTGATAGTGTTAACAGTCTCAATACATATTTGGCCATGTGGTTACCCAGTGAGTACCTTGGAAATGCTTCCATACGACTTAGAGTAAATGTGCATGTGGATGATGGTTGGATGTTGCACTGTGTTTATTATTATTATTTTAATTGATTTTGTTAAAGTTCTACATCAATACTAAATACACAGAATATACTTTGAGAAAAGTCTCTCTGCTTAGCATAATCTTTGTGAGCCTCCATAGCGCAGTGGTTAGGCAACCCGCCTACAGTGCAGATGGTGATTGCAGGGTCACAGGTTCGAATCCCAGGTTCAACTGGTGTTTGTAGTATTTGTCATTTTCCACCTGATAGTGCTAACAGTCTCAATACATAAATGGCCATGTGGTTCCCCAGTGAGTACCTTAGAAATGCTTCTATATGGCTTAGAGTAAATGGGCATGTGGATGATGGTTGTATAATTAGTTGCATGTTGCACTGTGTTTATTATTATTATTATTATTGTAATTGATTTTGATAAAGTTCAACATCAATACTAAATACACAGAATATACTTTGAGGAAAGTCTCTCTGCTTAGCATAATCTTTGGGAGGCTCCATAGGCCAGTGGTTAGGCAACCCGCCTACAGTGCAGATGGTGATTGCAGGGTCACAGGTTCGAATCCCAGGTTCAACTGGTGTTTGTAGTGTTTGTCATTTTCCACCTGATAGTGCTAACAGTCTCAATACATAAATGGCCATGTGGTTCCCCAGTGAGTACCTTGGAAATGCTTCCATACGGCTTAGAGTAAATGTGCGTGTGGATGATGGTTGGATGTTGCACTGTGTTTATTATTATTATTTTAATTGATTTTGTTAAAGTTCTACATCAATACTAAATACACAGAATATACTTTGAGAAAAGTCTCTCTGCTTAGCATAATCTTTGGGAGCCTCCATAGCCCAGTGGCTAGGCAACCCACCTACAGTGCAGATGGTGATTGCAGGGTCACAGGTTCGAATCCCAGGTTCAACTGGTGTTTGTAGTATTTGTCATTTTCCACCTGATAGTGCTAACAGTCTCAATACATAAATGGCCATGTGGTTCCCCAGTGAGTACCTTAGAAATGCTTCCATATGGCTTAGAGTAAATGGGCATGTGGATGATGGTTGTATACTTAGTTGCATGTTGCACTGTGTTTATTATTATTATTGTAATTGATTTTGATAAAGTTCAACATCAATACTAAATACACAGAATATACTTTGAGAAAAGTCTCTCTGCTTAGCATAATCTTTGGGAGGCTCCATAGGCCAGTGGTTAGGCAACCCGCCTACAGTGCAGATGGTGATTGCAGGGTCACAGGTTCAAATCCCAGGTTCAACTGGTGTTTGTAGTGTTTGTCATTTTCCACCTGATAGTGCTAACAGTCTCAATACATAAATGGCCATGTGGTTCCCCAGTGAGTACCTTGGAAATGCTTCCATACGGCTTAGAGTAAATGTGCGTGTGGATGATGGTTGGATGTTGCACTGTGTTTATTATTATTATTTTAATTGATTTTGTTAAAGTTCTACATCAATACTAAATACACAGAATATACTTTGAGAAAAGTCTCTCTGCTTAGCATAATCTTCGGGAGCCTCCATAGCCCAGTGGTTAGGCAACCCGCCTACAGTGCAGATGGTGATTGCAGGGTCACAGGTTCGAATCCCAGGTTCAACTGGTGTTTGTAGTATTTGTCATTTTCCACCTGATAGTGCTAACAGTCTCAATACATAAATGGCCATGTGGTTCCCCAGTGAGTACCTTGGAAATGCTTCCATACGGCTTAGAGTAAATGTGCGTGTGGATGATGGTTGGATGTTGCACTGTGTTTATTATTATTATTTTAATTGATTTTGTTAAAGTTCTACATCAATACTAAATACACAGAATATACTTTGAGAAAAGTCTCTCTGCTTAGCATAATCTTTGGGAGCCTCCATAGCCCAGTGGCTAGGCAACCCACCTACAGTGCAGATGGTGATTGCAGGGTCACAGGTTCGAATCCCAAGTTCAACTGGTGTTTGTAGTATTTGTCATTTTCCACCTGATAGTGCTAACAGTCTCAATACATAAATGGCCATGTGGTTCCCCAGTGAGTACCTTAGAAATGCTTCCATATGGCTTAGAGTAAATGGGCATGTGGATGATGGTTGTATACTTAGTTGCATGTTGCACTGTGTTTATTATTATTATTGTAATTGATTTTGATAAAGTTCAACATCAATACTAAATACACAGAATATACTTTGAGAAAAGTCTCTCTGCTTAGCATAATCTTTGGGAGGCTTCATAGGCCAGTGGTTAGGCAACCCGCCTACAGTACAGATGGTGATTGCAGGGTCACAGGTTCGAATCCCAGGTTCAACTGGTGTTTGTAGTATTTGTCATTTTCCACCTGATAGTGCTAACAGTCTCAATACATAAATGGCCATGTGGTTCCCCAGTGAGTACCTTGGAAAAGCTTCCATACGGCTTAGAGTAAATGTGCGTGTGGATGATGGTTGGATGTTGCACTGTGTTTATTATTATTATTTTAATTGATTTTGTTAAAGTTCTACATCAATACTAAATACACAGAATATACTTTGAGAAAAGTCTCTCTGCTTAGCATAATCTTTGGGAGCCTCCATAGCCCAGTGGCTAGGCAACCCACCTACAGTGCAGATGGTGATTGCAGGGTCACAGGTTCGAATCCCAAGTTCAACTGGTGTTTGTAGTATTTGTCATTTTCCACCTGATAGTGCTAACAGTCTCAATACATAAATGGCCATGTGGTTCCCCAGTGAGTACCTTAGAAATGCTTCCATATGGCTTAGAGTAAATGGGCATGTGGATGATGGTTGTATACTTAGTTGCATGTTGCACTGTGTTTATTATTATTATTGTAATTGATTTTGATAAAGTTCAACATCAATACTAAATACACAGAATATACTTTGAGAAAAGTCTCTCTGCTTAGCATAATCTTTGGGAGGCTTCATAGGCCAGTGGTTAGGCAACCCGCCTACAGTGCAGATGGTGATTGCAGGGTCACAGGTTCGAATCCCAGGTTCAACTGGTGTTTGTAGTATTTGTCATTTTCCACCTGATAGTGCTAACAGTCTCAATACATAAATGGCCATGTGGTTCCCCAGTGAGTACCTTGGAAAAGCTTCCATACGGCTTAGAGTAAATGTGCGTGTGGATGATGGTTGGATGTTGCACTGTGTTTATTATTATTATTTTAATTGATTTTGTTAAAGTTCTACATCAATACTAAATACACAGAATATACTTTGAGAAAAGTCTCTCTGCTTAGCATAATCTTTGGGAGGCTCCATGGCCCAATGGTTAGGCAACCCACCTACAGTGCAGATGGTGATTGCAGGGTCACAGGTTCAAATCCCAGGTTCAACTGGTGTTTGTAGTATTTGTCATTTTCCACCTGATAGTGCTAACAGTCTCAATACATAAATGGCCATGTGGTTCCCCAGTGAGTACCTTAGAAATGCTTCCATATGGCTTAGAGTAAATGGGCATGTGGATGATGGTTGTATACTTAGTTGCATGTTGCACTGTTTATTATTATTATTATTGTAATTGATTTTGATAAAGTTCAACATCAATACTAAATACACAGAATATACTTTGAGAAAAGTCTCTCTGCTTAGCATAATCTTTGGGAGGCTCCATAGCCTAGTGGTTAGGCAACCCGCCTACAGCGCAGATGGTGATTGCAGGGTCCCAGGTTCAACTGGTGTTTGTAGTATTTGTCATTTTCCACCTGATAGTGCTAACAGTCTCAATACATAAATGGCCATGTGGTTCCCCAGTGAGTACCTTGGAAATGCTTCCATACGGCTTAGAGTAAATGTGCGTGTGGATGATGGTTGGATGTTGCACTGTGTTTATTATTATTATTTTAATTGATTTTGTTAAAGTTCTACATCAATACTAAATACACAGAATATACTTTGAGAAAAGTCTCTCTGCTTAGCATAATCTTTGGGAGCCTCCATAGCCCAGTGGTTAGGCAACCCGCCTACAGTGCAGATGGTGATTGCAGGGTCACAGGTTCGAATCCCAGGTTCAACTGGTGTTTGTAGTATTTGCAATTTTCCACCTGATAGTGCTAACAGTCTCAATACATAAATAGCCATGTGGTTCCCCAGTGAGTACCTTAGAAATGCTTCCATATGGCTTAGAGTAAATGGGCATGTGGATGATGGTTGTATACTTAGTTGCAAGTTGCACTGTGTTTATTATTATTATTATTATTATTATTGTAATTGATTTTGATAAAGTTCAACATCAATACTAAATACACAGAATATACTTTGAGAAAAGTCTCTCTGCTTAGCATAATCTTCGGGAGGCTTCATAGGCCAATGGTTAGGCCACCCGCCTACTGTGCAGATGGTGATTGCAGGGTCACAGGTTCGAATCCCAGGTTCAACTGGTGTTTGTAGTATTTGTCATTTTCCACCTGATAGTGCTAACAGTCTCAATACATAAATGGCCAAGTGGTTCCCTAGTGAGTACCTTGGAAATGCTTCCATACGGCTTAGAGTAAATGTGCGTGTGGATGATGGTTGGATGTTGCACTGTGTTTATTATTATTATTTTAATTGATTTTGTTAAAGTTCTACATCAATACTAAATACACAGATTATACTTTGAGAAAAGTCTCTCTGCTTAGCATAATCTTTGGGAGGCTCCATAGCCCAATGGTTAGGCAACCCGCCTACAGTGCAGATGGTGATTGCAGGGTCACAGGTTCAAACCCCAGGTTCATCTGGTGTTTTTAGTATTTGTCATTTTCCACCTGATTGTGCTAACAGTCTCAATACATAAATGGCCATGTGGTTCTCCAGTGAGTACTTTGGAAATGCTTCCATACGGCTTAGAGTAAATGTGCGTGTGGATGATGGTTGGATGTTGCACTGTGTTTATTATTATTATTTTAATTGATTTTGTTAAAGTTCTACATCAATACTAAATACACAGAATATACTTTGAGAAAAGTCTCTCTGCTTAGCATAATCTTTGGGAGGCTCCATAGCCCAGTGGTTAGGCAACCCACCTACAGCGCAGATGGTGATTGCAGGGTCACAGGTTCGAATCCCAGGTTCAACTGGTGTTTGTAGTATTTGTCATTTTCCACCTGATAGTGCTAACAGTCTCAATACATAAATGGCCATGTGGTTCCCCAGTGAGTACCTTGGAAATGCTTCCATACGGCTTAGAGTAAATGTGCGTGTGGATGATGGTTGGATGTTGCACTGTGTTTATTATTATTATTTTAATTGATTTTGTTAAAGTTCTACATCAATACTAAATACACAGAATATACTTTGAGAAAAGTCTCTCTGCTTAGCATAATCTTTGGGAGGCTCCATAGCCCAATGGTTAGGCAACCCACCTACAGTGCAGATGGTGATTGCAGGGTCAGAGGTTCAAATCCCAGGTTCAACTGGTGTTTGTAGTATTTGTCATTTTCCACCTGATAGTGCTAACAGTCTCAATACATAAATGGCCATGTGGTTCCCCAGTGAGTACTTTAGAAATGCTTCCATATGGCTTAGAGTAAATGGGCATGTGGATGATGGTTGTATACTTAGTTGCAAGTTGCACTGTGTTTATTATTATTATTATTATTATTGTAATTGATTTTGATAAAGTTCAACATCAATACTAAATACACAGAATATACTTTGAGAAAAGTCTCTCTGCTTAGCATAATCTTCGGGAGGCTTCATAGGCCAATGGTTAGGCCACCCGCCTACTGTGCAGATGGTGATTGCAGGGTCACAGGTTCGAATCCCAGGTTCAACTGGTGTTTGTAGTATTTGTCATTTTCCACCTGATAGTGCTAACAGTCTCAATACATAAATGGCCATGTGGTTCCCTAGTGAGTACCTTGGAAATGCTTCCATACGGCTTAGAGTAAATGTGCGTGTGGATGATGGTTGGATGTTGCACTGTGTTTATTATTATTATTTTAATTGATTTTGTTAAAGTTCTACATCAATACTAAATACACAGATTATACTTTGAGAAAAGTCTCTCTGCTTAGCATAATCTTTGGGAGGCTCCATAGCCCAATGGTTAGGCAACCCGCCTACAGTGCAGATGGTGATTGCAGGGTCACAGGTTCAAACCCCAGGTTCATCTGGTGTTTTTAGTATTTGTCATTTTCCACCTGATTGTGCTAACAGTCTCAATACATAAATGGCCATGTGGTTCTCCAGTGAGTACTTTGGAAATGCTTCCATACGGCTTAGAGTAAATGTGCGTGTGGATGATGGTTGGATGTTGCACTGTGTTTATTATTATTATTTTAATTGATTTTGTTAAAGTTCTACATCAATACTAAATACACAGAATATACTTTGAGAAAAGTCTCTCTGCTTAGCATAATCTTTGGGAGGCTCCATAGCCCAGTGGTTAGGCAACCCACCTACAGCGCAGATGGTGATTGCAGGGTCACAGGTTCGAATCCCAGGTTCAACTGGTGTTTGTAGTATTTGTCATTTTCCACCTGATAGTGCTAACAGTCTCAATACATAAATGGCCATGTGGTTCCCCAGTGAGTACCTTGGAAATGCTTCCATACGGCTTAGAGTAAATGTGCGTGTGGATGATGGTTGGATGTTGCACTGTGTTTATTATTATTATTTTAATTGATTTTGTTAAAGTTCTACATCAATACTAAATACACAGAATATACTTTGAGAAAAGTCTCTCTGCTTAGCATAATCTTTGGGAGGCTCCATAGCCCAATGGTTAGGCAACCCACCTACAGTGCAGATGGTGATTGCAGGGTCAGAGGTTCAAATCCCAGGTTCAACTGGTGTTTGTAGTATTTGTCATTTTCCACCTGATAGTGCTAACAGTCTCAATACATAAATGGCCATGTGGTTCCCCAGTGAGTACTTTAGAAATGCTTCCATATGGCTTAGAGTAAATGGGCATGTGGATGATGGTTGTATACTTAGTTGCATGTTGCACTGTTTATTATTATTATTATTGTAATTGATTTTGATAAAGTTCAACATCAATACTAAATACACAGAATATACTTTGAGAAAAGTCTCTCTGCTTAGCATAATCTTTGGGAGGCTCCATAGCCCAGTGGTTAGGCAACCTGCCTACAGCGCAGATGGTGATCGCAGGGTCACAGGTTCGAATCCCAGGTTCAACTGGTGTTTGTAGTAGTTGTCATTTTCCACCTGATAGTGCTAACAGTCTCAATACATAAATGGCCATGTGGTTCCCCAGTGAGTACCTTGGAAATGCTTCCATACGGCTTAGAGTAAATGTGCGTGTGGATGATGGTTGGATGTTGCACTGTGTTTATTATTATTATTTTAATTGATTTTGTTAAAGTTCTACATCAATACTAAATACACAGAATATACTTTGAGAAAAGTCTCTCTGCTTAGCATAATCTTTGGGAGCCTCCATAGCCCAGTGGTTAGGCAACCCGCCTACAGTGCAGATGGTGATTGCAGGGTCACAGATTCGAATCCCAGGTTCAACTGGTGTTTGTAGTATTTGCAATTTTCCACCTGATAGTGCTAACAGTCTCAATACATAAATAGCCATGTGGTTCCCCAGTGAGTACCTTAGAAATGCTTCCATATGGCTTAGAGTAAATGGGCATGTGGATGATGGTTGTATACTTAGTTGCAAGTTGCACTGTGTTTATTATTATTATTATTGTAATTGATTTTGATAAAGTTCAACATCAATACTAAATACACAGAATATACTTTGAGAAAAGTCTCTCTGCTTAGCATAATCTTCGGGAGGCTTCATAGGCCAGTGGTTAGGCAACCTGCCTACAGTGCAGATGGTGATTGCAAGGTCACAGGTTCGAATCCAAGGTTCAACTGGTGTTTGTAGTATTTGTCATTTTCCACCTGATAGTGCTAACAGTCTCAATACATAAATGGCCATGTGGTTCCCCAGTGAGTACCTTGGAAATGCTTCCATATGGCTTAGAGTAAGTGTGGATGATGGTTGGATGTTGCACTGTGTTTATTATTATTATTTTAATTGATTTTGTTAAAGTTCTACATCAATACTAAATACACAGAATATACTTTGAGAAAAGTCTCTCTGCTTAGCATAATCTTTGGGAGGCTCCATAGCCCAATGGTTAGGCAACCCGCCTACAGTGCAGATGGTTGATTGCAGGGTCAGAGGTTCAAATCCCAGGTTCAACTGGTGTTTGTAGTATTTGTCATTTTCCACCTGATAGTGCTAACAGTCTCAATACATAAATGGCCATGTGGTTCCCCAGTGAGTACTTTAGAAATGCTTCCATATGGCTTAGAGTAAATGGGCATGTGGATGATGGTTGTATACTTAGTTGCATGTTGCACTGTTTATTATTATTATTATTGTAATTGATTTTGATAAAGTTCAACATCAATACTAAATACACAGAATATACTTTGAGAAAAGTCTCTCTGCTTAGCATAATCTTTGGGAGGCTCCATAGCCCAGTGGTTAGGCAACCCACCTACAGCGCAGATGGTGATTGCAGGGTCACAGGTTCGAATCCCAGGTTCAACTGGTGTTTGTAGTATTTGTCATTTTCCACCTGATAGTGCTAACAGTCTCAATACATAAATGGCCATGTGGTTCCCCAGTGAGTACCTTGGAAATGCTTCCATACGGCTTAGAGTAAATGTGCGTGTGGATGATGGTTGGATGTTGCACTGTGTTTATTATTATTATTTTAATTGATTTTGTTAAAGTTCTACATCAATACTAAATACACAGAATATACTTTGAGAAAAGTCTCTCTGCTTAGCATAATCTTTGGGAGGCTCCATAGCCCAATGGTTAGGCAACCCACCTACAGTGCAGATGGTGATTGCAGGGTCAGAGGTTCAAATCCCAGGTTCAACTGGTGTTTGTAGTATTTGTCATTTTCCACCTGATAGTGCTAACAGTCTCAATACATAAATGGCCATGTGGTTCCCCAGTGAGTACTTTAGAAATGCTTCCATATGGCTTAGAGTAAATGGGCATGTGGATGATGGTTGTATACTTAGTTGCATGTTGCACTGTTTATTATTATTATTATTGTAATTGATTTTGATAAAGTTCAACATCAATACTAAATACACAGAATATACTTTGAGAAAAGTCTCTCTGCTTAGCATAATCTTTGGGAGGCTCCATAGCCCAGTGGTTAGGCAACCTGCCTACAGCGCAGATGGTGATCGCAGGGTCACAGGTTCGAATCCCAGGTTCAACTGGTGTTTGTAGTAGTTGTCATTTTCCACCTGATAGTGCTAACAGTCTCAATACATAAATGGCCATGTGGTTCCCCAGTGAGTACCTTGGAAATGCTTCCATACGGCTTAGAGTAAATGTGCGTGTGGATGATGGTTGGATGTTGCACTGTGTTTATTATTATTATTTTAATTGATTTTGTTAAAGTTCTACATCAATACTAAATACACAGAATATACTTTGAGAAAAGTCTCTCTGCTTAGCATAATCTTTGGGAGCCTCCATAGCCCAGTGGTTAGGCAACCCGCCTACAGTGCAGATGGTGATTGCAGGGTCACAGATTCGAATCCCAGGTTCAACTGGTGTTTGTAGTATTTGCAATTTTCCACCTGATAGTGCTAACAGTCTCAATACATAAATAGCCATGTGGTTCCCCAGTGAGTACCTTAGAAATGCTTCCATATGGCTTAGAGTAAATGGGCATGTGGATGATGGTTGTATACTTAGTTGCAAGTTGCACTGTGTTTATTATTATTATTATTATTGTAATTGATTTTGATAAAGTTCAACATCAATACTAAATACACAGAATATACTTTGAGAAAAGTCTCTCTGCTTAGCATAATCTTCGGGAGGCTTCATAGGCCAGTGGTTAGGCAACCTGCCTACAGTGCAGATGGTGATTGCAAGGTCACAGGTTCGAATCCAAGGTTCAACTGGTGTTTGTAGTATTTGTCATTTTCCACCTGATAGTGCTAACAGTCTCAATACATAAATGGCCATGTGGTTCCCCAGTGAGTACCTTGGAAATGCTTCCATACGGCTTAGAGTAAGTGTGGATGATGGTTGGATGTTGCACTGTGTTTATTATTATTATTTTAATTGATTTTGTTAAAGTTCTACATCAATACTAAATACACAGAATATACTTTGAGAAAAGTCTCTCTGCTTAGCATAATCTTTGGGAGGCTCCATAGCCCAATGGTTAGGCAACCCGCCTACAGTGCAGATGGTTGATTGCAGGGTCAGAGGTTCAAATCCCAGGTTCAACTGGTGTTTGTAGTATTTGTCATTTTCCACCTGATAGTGCTAACAGTCTCAATACATAAATGGCCATGTGGTTCCCCAGTGAGTACTTTAGAAATGCTTCCATATGGCTTAGAGTAAATGGGCATGTGGATGATGGTTGTATACTTAGTTGCATGTTGCACTGTTTATTATTATTATTATTGTAATTGATTTTGATAAAGTTCAACATCAATACTAAATACACAGAATATACTTTGAGAAAAGTCTCTCTGCTTAGCATAATCTTTGGGAGGCTCCATAGCCCAGTGGCTAGGCAACCTGCCTACAGTGCAGATGGTGATCGCAGGGTCACAGGTTCGAATCCCAGGTTCAACTGGTGTTTGTAGTATTTGTCATTTACCACCTGATAGTGCTAACAGTCTCAATACATAAATGGCCATGTGGTTCCCCAGTGAGTACCTTGGAAATGCTTCCATACGGCTTAGAGTAAATGTGCGTTTGGATGTTGCACTGTGTTTATTATTATTATTTTAATTGATTTTGTTAAAGTTCTACATCAATACTAAATACACAGAATATACTTTGAGAAAAGTCTCTCTGCTTAGCATAATCTTTGGGAGCCTCCATATCCCAGTGTTTAGGCAACCCGCCTACAGTGCAGATGGTGATTGCAGGGTCACAGGTTCGAATCCCAGGTTCAACTGGTGTTTGTAGTATTTGCAATTTTCCACTTGATAGTGCTAACAGTCTCAATACATAAATAGCCATGTGGTTCCCCAGTGAGTACCTTAGAAATGCTTCCATATGGCTTAGAGTAAATGGGCATGTGGATGATGGTTGTATACTTAGTTGCAAGTTGCACTGTGTTTATTATTATTATTGTAATTGATTTTGATAAAGTTCAACATCAATACTAAATACACAGAATATACTTTGAGAAAAGTCTCTCTGCTTAGCATAATCTTCGGGAGGCTTCATAGGCCAATGGTTAGGCAACCCGCCTACAGTGCAGATGGTGATTGCAGGGTCACAGGTTCGAATCCCAGGTTCAACTGGTGTTTGTAGTATTTGTCATTTTCCACCTGATAGTGTTAACAGTCTCAATACATAAATGGCCATGTGGTTCCCCAGTGAGTACCTTGGAAATGCTTCCATACGGCTTAGAGTAAATGTGCGTGTGGATGATGGTTGGATGTTGCACTGTGTTTATTATTATTATTTTAATTGATTTTGTTAAAGTTCTACATCAATACTAAATACACAGAATATACTTTGAGAAAAGTCTCTCTGCTTAGCATAATCTTTGGGAGGCTCCATATCCCAATGGTTAGGCAACTCGCCTACAGTGCAGATGGTGATTGCAGGGTCACAGGTTCAAATCCCAGGTTCAACTGGTGTTTGTAGTATTTGTCATTTTCCACCTGATAGTGCTAACAGTCTCAATACATAAATGGCCATGTGGTTCTCCAGTGAGTACTTTGGAAATGCTTCCATACGGCTTAGAATAAATGTGCGTGTGGATGATGGTTGGATGTTGCACTGTTTATTATTATTATTTTAATTGATTTTGTTAAAGTTCTACATCAATACTAAATACACAGAATATACTTTGAGAAAAGTCTCTCTGCTTAGCATAATCTTTGGGAGGCTCTATAGCCCAGTGGTTAGGCAACCCGCCTACAGTGCAGATGGTGATTGCAGGGTCACTGGTTCGAATCCCGGGTTCAACTGGTGTTTGCAGTATTTGTCATTTTCCACCTGATAGTGTTAACAGTCTCAATACATAAATGGCCATGAGGTAACCCAGTGAGTACCTTGGAAATGCTTCCATACGGCTTAGAGTAAATGTGCGTGTGGATGATGGTTGGATGTTGCACTGTGTTTATTATTATTATTTTAATTGATTTTGTTAAAGTTCTACATCAATACTAAATACACAGAATATACTTTGAGAAAAGTCTCTCTGCTTAGCATAATATTTGGGAGCCTCCATAGCCCAGTGGTTAGGCAACCCGCCTACAGTGCAGATGGTGATTGCAGGGTCACAGGTTCGAATCCCAGGTTCAACTGGTGTTTGTAGTATTTGTCATTTTCCACCTGATAGTGCTAACAGTCTCAATACATAAATGGCCATGTGGTTCCCCAGTGAGTACCTTAGAAATGCTTCCATATGGCTTAGAGTAAATGGGCATGTGGATGATGGTTGTATACTTAGTTGCATGTTGCACTGTGTTTATCATTATTATTGTAATTGATTTTGATAAAGTTCAACATCAATACTAAATACACAGAATATACTTTGAGAAAAGTCTCTCTGCTTAGCTTAATCTTTGGGAGGCTCCATAGCCCAATGGTTAGGCAACCCGCCTACAGTGCAGATGGTGATTGCAGGATCAGAGGTTCAAATCCCAGGTTCAACTGGTGTTTGTAGTATTTGTCATTTTCCACCTGATAGTGCTAACAGTCTCAATACATAAATGGCCATGTGGTTCCCCAGTGAGTACCTTAGAAATGCTTCCATATGGCTTAGAGTAAATGGGCATGTGGATGATGGTTGTATACTTAGTTGCATGTTGCACTGTTTATTATTATTATTATTATTATTGTAATTGATTTTGATAAAGTTCAACATCAATACTAAATACACAGAATATACTTTGAGAAAAGTCTCTCTGCTTAGCATAATCTTTGGGAGGCTCCATAGCCCAGTGGTTAGGCAACCTGCCTACAGCACAGATGGTGATCGCAGGGTCACAGGTTCGAATCCCAGGTTCAACTGGTGTTTGTAGTATTTGTCATTTTCCACCTGATAGTGCTAACAGTCTCAATACATAAATGGCCATGTGGTTCCCCAGTGAGTACTTTAGAAATGCTTCCATATGGCTTAGAGTAAATGGGCATGTGGATGATGGTTGTATACTTAGTTGCATGTTGCACTGTTTATTATTATTATTATTGTAATTGATTTTGATAAAGTTCAACATCAATACTAAATACACAGAATATACTTTGAGAAAAGTCTCTCTGCTTAACATAATCTTTGGGAGGCTCCATAGCCCAGTGGTTAGGCAACCTGCCTACAGCGCAGATGGTGATCGCAGGGTCACAGGTTCGAATCCCAGGTTCAACTGGTGTTTGTAGTATTTGTTATTTTCCACCTGATAGTGCTAACAGTCTCAATACATAAATGGCCATGTGGTTCCCCAGTGAGTAACTTGGAAATGCTTCCATACGGCTTAGAGTAAATGTGCGTGTGGATGATGGTTGGATGTTGCACTGTGTTTATTATTATTATTTTAATTGATTTTGTTAAAGTTCTACATCAATACTAAATACACAGAATATACTTTGAGAAAAGTCTCTCTGCTTAGCATAATCTTTGGGAGCCTCCATAGCCCAGTGGTTAGGCAACCCGCCTACAGTGCAGATGGTGATTGCAGGGTCACAGGTTCGAATCCCAGGTTCAACAGGTGTTTGTAGTATTTGCAATTTTCCACCTGATAGTGCTAACAGTCTCAATACATAAATAGCCATGTGGTTCCCCAGTGAGTACCTTAGAAATGCTTCCATATGGCTTAGAGTAAATGGGCATGTGGATGATGGTTGTATACTTAGTTGCAAGTTGCACTGTGTTTATTATTATTATTATTATTGTAATTGATTTTGATAAAGTTCAACATCAATACTAAATACACAGAATATACTTTGAGAAAAGTCTCTCTGCTTAGCATAATCTTCAGGAGGCTTCATAGGCCAATGGTTAGGCAACCCGCCTACAGTGCAGATGGTGATTGCAGGGTCACAGGTTCTAATCCCAGGTTCAACTGGTGTTTTTAGTATTTGTCATTTTCCACCTGATAGTGCTAACAGTCTCAATACATAAATGGCCATGTGGTTCCCCAGTGAGTACCTTGGAAATGCTTCCATACGGCTTAGAGTAAATGTGCGTGTGGATGATGGTTGGATGTTGCACTGTGTTTATTATTATTATTTTAATTGATTTTGTTAAAGTTCTACATCAATACTAAATACACAGAATATACTTTGAGAAAAGTCTCTCTGCTTAGCATAATCTTTGGGAGGCTCCATAGACCAATGGTTAGGCAACCCGCCTACAGTGCAGATGGTGATTGCAAGGTCACAGGTTCGAATCCAAGGTTCAACTGGTGTTTGTAGTATTTGTCATTTTCCACCTGATAGTGCTAACAGTCTCAATACATAAATGGCCATGTGGTTCCCCAGTGAGTACCTTGGAAATGCTTCCATACGGCTTAGAGTAAGTGTGGATGATGGTTGGATGTTGCACTGTGTTTATTATTATTATTTTAATTGATTTTGTTAAAGTTCTACATCAATACTAAATACACAGAATATACTTTGAGAAAAGTCTCTCTGCTTAGCATAATCTTTGGGAGGCTCCATAGCCCAATGGTTAGGCAACCCGCCTACAGTGCAGATGGTTGATTGCAGGGTCAGAGGTTCAAATCCCAGGTTCAACTGGTGTTTGTAGTATTTGTCATTTTCCACCTGATAGTGCTAACAGTCTCAATACATAAATGGCCATGTGGTTCCCCAGTGAGTACTTTAGAAATGCTTCCATATGGCTTAGAGTAAATGGGCATGTGGATGATGGTTGTATACTTAGTTGCATGTTGCACTGTTTATTATTATTATTATTGTAATTGATTTTGATAAAGTTCAACATCAATACTAAATACACAGAATATACTTTGAGAAAAGTCTCTCTGCTTAGCATAATCTTTGGGAGGCTCCATAGCCCAGTGGCTAGGCAACCTGCCTACAGTGCAGATGGTGATCGCAGGGTCACAGGTTCGAATCCCAGGTTCAACTGGTGTTTGTAGTATTTGTCATTTACCACCTGATAGTGCTAACAGTCTCAATACATAAATGGCCATGTGGTTCCCCAGTGAGTACCTTGGAAATGCTTCCATACGGCTTAGAGTAAATGTGCGTTTGGATGTTGCACTGTGTTTATTATTATTATTTTAATTGATTTTGTTAAAGTTCTACATCAATACTAAATACACAGAATATACTTTGAGAAAAGTCTCTCTGCTTAGCATAATCTTTGGGAGCCTCCATATCCCAGTGTTTAGGCAACCCGCCTACAGTGCAGATGGTGATTGCAGGGTCACAGGTTCGAATCCCAGGTTCAACTGGTGTTTGTAGTATTTGCAATTTTCCACTTGATAGTGCTAACAGTCTCAATACATAAATAGCCATGTGGTTCCCCAGTGAGTACCTTAGAAATGCTTCCATATGGCTTAGAGTAAATGGGCATGTGGATGATGGTTGTATACTTAGTTGCAAGTTGCACTGTGTTTATTATTATTATTGTAATTGATTTTGATAAAGTTCAACATCAATACTAAATACACAGAATATACTTTGAGAAAAGTCTCTCTGCTTAGCATAATCTTCGGGAGGCTTCATAGGCCAATGGTTAGGCAACCCGCCTACAGTGCAGATGGTGATTGCAGGGTCACAGGTTCGAATCCCAGGTTCAACTGGTGTTTGTAGTATTTGTCATTTTCCACCTGATAGTGTTAACAGTCTCAATACATAAATGGCCATGTGGTTCCCCAGTGAGTACCTTGGAAATGCTTCCATACGGCTTAGAGTAAATGTGCGTGTGGATGATGGTTGGATGTTGCACTGTGTTTATTATTATTATTTTAATTGATTTTGTTAAAGTTCTACATCAATACTAAATACACAGAATATACTTTGAGAAAAGTCTCTCTGCTTAGCATAATCTTTGGGAGGCTCCATATCCCAATGGTTAGGCAACTCGCCTACAGTGCAGATGGTGATTGCAGGGTCACAGGTTCAAATCCCAGGTTCAACTGGTGTTTGTAGTATTTGTCATTTTCCACCTGATAGTGCTAACAGTCTCAATACATAAATGGCCATGTGGTTCTCCAGTGAGTACTTTGGAAATGCTTCCATACGGCTTAGAATAAATGTGCGTGTGGATGATGGTTGGATGTTGCACTGTTTATTATTATTATTTTAATTGATTTTGTTAAAGTTCTACATCAATACTAAATACACAGAATATACTTTGAGAAAAGTCTCTCTGCTTAGCATAATCTTTGGGAGGCTCTATAGCCCAGTGGTTAGGCAACCCGCCTACAGTGCAGATGGTGATTGCAGGGTCACTGGTTCGAATCCCGGGTTCAACTGGTGTTTGCAGTATTTGTCATTTTCCACCTGATAGTGTTAACAGTCTCAATACATAAATGGCCATGAGGTAACCCAGTGAGTACCTTGGAAATGCTTCCATACGGCTTAGAGTAAATGTGCGTGTGGATGATGGTTGGATGTTGCACTGTGTTTATTATTATTATTTTAATTGATTTTGTTAAAGTTCTACATCAATACTAAATACACAGAATATACTTTGAGAAAAGTCTCTCTGCTTAGCATAATATTTGGGAGCCTCCATAGCCCAGTGGTTAGGCAACCCGCCTACAGTGCAGATGGTGATTGCAGGGTCACAGGTTCGAATCCCAGGTTCAACTGGTGTTTGTAGTATTTGTCATTTTCCACCTGATAGTGCTAACAGTCTCAATACATAAATGGCCATGTGGTTCCCCAGTGAGTACCTTAGAAATGCTTCCATATGGCTTAGAGTAAATGGGCATGTGGATGATGGTTGTATACTTAGTTGCATGTTGCACTGTGTTTATCATTATTATTGTAATTGATTTTGATAAAGTTCAACATCAATACTAAATACACAGAATATACTTTGAGAAAAGTCTCTCTGCTTAGCTTAATCTTTGGGAGGCTCCATAGCCCAATGGTTAGGCAACCCGCCTACAGTGCAGATGGTGATTGCAGGATCAGAGGTTCAAATCCCAGGTTCAACTGGTGTTTGTAGTATTTGTCATTTTCCACCTGATAGTGCTAACAGTCTCAATACATAAATGGCCATGTGGTTCCCCAGTGAGTACCTTAGAAATGCTTCCATATGGCTTAGAGTAAATGGGCATGTGGATGATGGTTGTATACTTAGTTGCATGTTGCACTGTTTATTATTATTATTATTATTATTGTAATTGATTTTGATAAAGTTCAACATCAATACTAAATACACAGAATATACTTTGAGAAAAGTCTCTCTGCTTAGCATAATCTTTGGGAGGCTCCATAGCCCAGTGGTTAGGCAACCTGCCTACAGCACAGATGGTGATCGCAGGGTCACAGGTTCGAATCCCAGGTTCAACTGGTGTTTGTAGTATTTGTCATTTTCCACCTGATAGTGCTAACAGTCTCAATACATAAATGGCCATGTGGTTCCCCAGTGAGTACCTTGGAAATGCTTCCATACGGCTTAGAGTAAATGTGCGTGTGGATGATGGTTGGATGTTGCACTGTGTTTATTATTATTATTTTAATTGATTTTGTTAAAGTTCTACATCAATACTAAATACACAGAATATACTTTGAGAAAAGTCTCTCTGCTTAGCATAATCTTTGGGAGCCTCCATAGCCCAGTGGTTAGGCAACCCGCCTACAGTGCAGATGGTGATTGCAGGGTCATAGGTTCAAATCCCAGGTTCAACTGGTGTTTGTAGTATTTGCAATTTTCCACCTGATAGTGCTAACAGTCTCAAAACATAAATAGCCATGTGGTTCCCCAGTGAGTACCTTAGAAATGCTTCCATATGGCTTAGAGTAAATGGGCATGTGGATGATGGTTGTATACTTAGTTGCAAGTTGCACTGTGTTTATTATTATTATTATTATTGTAATTGATTTTGATAAAGTTCAACATCAATACTAAATACACAGAATATACTTTGAGAAAAGTCTCTCTGCTTAGCATAATCTTCGGGAGGCTTCATAGGCCAATGGTTAGGCAACCCGCCTACAGTGCAGATGGTGATTGCAGGGTCACAGGTTCGAATCCCAGGTTCAACTGGTGTTTGTAGTATTTGTCATTTTCCACCTGATAGTGCTAACAGTCTCAATACATAAATGGCCATGTGGTTCCCCAGTGAGTACCTTGGAAATGCTTCCATACGGCTTAGAGTAAATGTGCGTGTGGATGATGGTTGGATGTTGCACTGTGTTTATTATTATTATTTTAATTGATTTTGTTAAAGTTCTACATCAATACTAAATACACAGAATATACTTTGAGAAAAGTCTCTCTGCTTAGCATAATCTTTGGGAGGCTCCATAGCCCAATGGTTAGGCAACCCGCCTACAGTGCAGATGGTGATTGCAGGGTCAGAGGTTCAAATCCCAGGTTCAACTAGTGTTTGTAGTATTTGTCATTTTCCACCTGATAGTGCTAACAGTCTCAATACATAAATGGCCATGTGGTTCCCCAGTGAGTACTTTAGAAATGCTTCCATATGGCTTAGAGTAAATGGGCATGTGGATGATGGTTGTATACTTAGTTGCATGTTGCACTGTTTATTATTATTATTATTGTAATTGATTTTGATAAAGTTCAACATCAATACTAAATACACAGAATATACTTTGAGAAAAGTCTCTCTGCTTAACATAATCTTTGGGAGGCTCCATAGCCCAGTGGTTAGGCAACCTGCCTACAGCGCAGATGGTGATCGCAGGGTCACAGGTTCGAATCCCAGGTTCAACTGGTGTTTGTAGTATTTGTTATTTTCCACCTGATAGTGCTAACAGTCTCAATACATAAATGGCCATGTGGTTCCCCAGTGAGTAACTTGGAAATGCTTCCATACGGCTTAGAGTAAATGTGCGTGTGGATGATGGTTGGATGTTGCACTGTGTTTATTATTATTATTTTAATTGATTTTGTTAAAGTTCTACATCAATACTAAATACACAGAATATACTTTGAGAAAAGTCTCTCTGCTTAGCATAATCTTTGGGAGCCTCCATAGCCCAGTGGTTAGGCAACCCGCCTACAGTGCAGATGGTGATTGCAGGGTCACAGGTTCGAATCCCAGGTTCAACAGGTGTTTGTAGTATTTGCAATTTTCCACCTGATAGTGCTAACAGTCTCAATACATAAATAGCCATGTGGTTCCCCAGTGAGTACCTTAGAAATGCTTCCATATGGCTTAGAGTAAATGGGCATGT
Organism: Pseudophryne corroboree; assembly: GCF_028390025.1. Classification (NCBI taxonomy): domain Eukaryota; kingdom Metazoa; phylum Chordata; class Amphibia; order Anura; family Myobatrachidae; genus Pseudophryne; species Pseudophryne corroboree. The sequence continues at coordinate 69,136,290 of NC_086453.1, forward strand.
GGATGATGGTTGTATACTTAGTTGCAAGTTGCACTGTGTTTATTATTATTATTATTATTGTAATTGATTTTGATAAAGTTCAACATCAATACTAAATACACAGAATATACTTTGAGAAAAGTCTCTCTGCTTAGCATAATCTTCAGGAGGCTTCATAGGCCAATGGTTAGGCAACCCGCCTACAGTGCAGATGGTGATTGCAGGGTCACAGGTTCTAATCCCAGGTTCAACTGGTGTTTTTAGTATTTGTCATTTTCCACCTGATAGTGCTAACAGTCTCAATACATAAATGGCCATGTGGTTCCCCAGTGAGTACCTTGGAAATGCTTCCATACGGCTTAGAGTAAATGTGCGTGTGGATGATGGTTGGATGTTGCACTGTGTTTATTATTATTATTTTAATTGATTTTGTTAAAGTTCTACATCAATACTAAATACACAGAATATACTTTGAGAAAAGTCTCTCTGCTTAGCATAATCTTTGGGAGGCTCCATAGACCAATGGTTAGGCAACCCGCCTACAGTGCAGATGGTGATTGCAGGGTCACAGGTTCAAATCCCAGGTTCAACTGGTGTTTGTAGTATTTGTCATTTTCCACCTGATAGTGCTAACAGTCTCAATACATAAATGGCCATGTGGTTCTCCAGTGAGTACTTTGGAAATGCTTCCATACGGCTTAGAATAAATGTGCGTGTGGATGATGGTTGGATGTTGCACTGTGTTTATTATTATTATTTTAATTGATTTTGTTAAAGTTCTACATCAATACTAAATACACAGAATATACTTTGAGAAAAGTCTCTCTGCTTAGAATAATCTTTGGGAGCCTCCATAGCCCAGTGGTTAGGCAACCCGCCTACAGTGCAGATGGTGATTGCAGGGTCACAGGTTCGAATCCCAGGTTAAACTGGTGTTTATAGTATTTGACATTTTCCACCTGATAGTGCTAACAGTCTCAATACATAAATGGCCATGTGGTTCCCCAGTGAGTACCTTGGAAATGCTTCCATATGGCTTAGAGTAAATGTGCGTGTGGATGATGGTTGGATGTTGCACTGTGTTTATTATTATTATTTTAATTGATTTTGTTAAAGTTCTACATCAATACTAAATACACAGAATATACTTTGAGAAAAGTCTCTCTGCTTAGCATAATCTTTGGGAGGCTCCATAGCCCAATGGTTATGCAACCCGCCTACAGTGCAGATGGTGATTGCAGGGTCACAGGTTCAAATCCCAGGTTCAATTGGTGTTTGTAGTATTTGTCATTTTCCACCTGATAGTGCTAACAGTCTCAATACATAAATGGCCATGTGGTTCCCCAGTGAGTACCTTAGAAATGCTTCCATATGGCTTAGAGTAAATGGGCATGTGGATGATGGTTGTATACTTAGTTGCATGTTGCACTGTTTATTATTATTATTGTAATTGATTTTGATAAAGTTCAACATCAATACTAAATACACAGAATATACTTTTAGAAAAGTCTCTCTGCTTAGCATAATGTTTGGGAGCCTCCATAGCCCAGTGGTTAGGCAACCCGCCTACAGTGCAGATGGCGATTGCAGGGTCACAGGTTCGAATCCCAGGTTCAACTGGTGTTTGTAGTATTTGCAATTGTCCACCTGATAGTGCTAACAGTCTCAATACATAAATAGCCATGTGGTTCCCCAGTGAGTACCTTAGAAATGCTTCCATATGGCTTAGAGTAAATGGGCATGTGGATGATGGTTGTATACTTAGTTGCAAGTTGCACTGTGTTTATTATTATTATTATTGTAATTGATTTTGATAAAGTTCAACATCAATACTAAATACACAGAATATACTTTGAGAAAAGTCTCTCTGCTTAGCATAATCTTTGGGAGGCTTCATAGGCCAGTGGTTAGGCAACCCGCCTACAGTGCAGATGGTGATTGCAGGGTTACAGGTTCGAGTCCCAGGTTCAACTGGTGTTTGTAGTATTTGTCATTTTCCACCTGATAGTGCTAACAGTCTCAATACATAAATGGCCATGTGGTTCCCCAGTGAGTACCTTGGAAATGCTTCCATACGGCTTAGAGTAAATGTGCGTGTGGATGATGGTTGGATGTTGCACTGTGTTTATTATTATTATTTTAATTGATTTTGTTAAAGTTCTACATCAATACTAAATACACAGAATATACTTTGAGAAAAGTCTCTCTGCTTAGCATAATCTTTGGGAGGCTCTATAGCCCAGTGGTTAGGCAACCCGCCTACAGGGCAGATGGTGATTGCAGGGTCACTGGTTCAAATCCCAGGTTCAACTGGTGTTTGCAGTATTTGTAATTTTCCACCTGATAGTGTTAACAGTCTCAATACATAAATGGCCATGTGGTTCCCCAGTGAGTACCTTGGAAATGCTTCCATACAGCTTAGAATAAATGTGCGTGAGGATGATGGTTGGATGTTGCACTGTGTTTATTATTATTATTATTTTAATTGATTTTGTTAAAGTTCTACATCAATACTAAATACACAGAATATACTTTGAGAAAAGTCTCTCTGCTTAGCATAATCTTTGGGAGCCTCCATAGCCCAGTGGTTAGGCAACCCACCTAGAGTGCAGATGGTGATTGCAGGGTCACAGGTTCAAATCCCAGGTTCAACTGGTGTTTGTAGTATTTGTCATTTTCCACCTGGTAGTGCTAACAGTCTCAATACATAAATGGCCATGTGGTTCCCCAGTGAGTACCTTAGAAATGCTTCCATATGGCTTAGAGTAAATGGGCATGTGGATGATGGTTGTATACTTAGTTGCATGTTGCACTGTTTATTATTATTATTGTAATTGATTTTGATAAAGTTCAACATCAATACTAAATACACAGAATATACTTTGAGAAAAGTCTCTCTGCTTAGCATAATCTTTGGGAGGCTCCATAGCCCAGTGGTTAGGCAACCCGCCTACAGCGCAGATGGTGATTGCAGGGTCACAGGTTCGGATCCCAGGTTCAAATAGTGTTTGTAGTATTTGTCATTTTCCACCTGATAGTGCTAACAGTCTCAATACATAAATGGCCATGTGGTTCCCCAGTGAGTACCTTGGAAATGCTTCCATACGGCTTAGAGTAAATGTGCGTGTGGATGATGGTTGGATGTTGCACTGTTTATTATTATTATTTTAATTGATTTTGTTAAAGTTCTACATCAATACTAAATACACAGAATATACTTTGAGAAAAGTCTCTCTGCTTAGCATAATCTTTGGGAGCCTCCATAGCCCAGTGGTTAGGCAACCCGCCTACAGTGCAGATGGTGATTGCAGTGTCACAGGTTCGAATCCCATGTTCAACTGGTGTTTGTAGTATTTGCAATTTTCCACCTGATAGTGCTAACAGTCTCAATACATAAATAGCCATGTGGTTCCCCAGTGAGTACCTTAGAAATGCTTCCATATGGCTTAGAGTAAATGGGCATGTGGATGATGGTTGTATACTTAGTTGCATGTTGCACTGTGTTTATTATTATTATTGTAATTGATTTTGATAAAGTTCAACATCAATACTAAATACACAGAATATACTTTGAGAAAAGTCTCTCTGCTTAGTATAATTTTTGGGAGGCTTCATAGGCCAGTGGTTTGGCAACCCGTCTACAGTGCAGATGGTGATTGCAGCGTCACAGGTTCGAATCCCAGGTTCAACTTGTGTTTGTAGTATTTGTAATTTTCCACCTGATAGTGCTAACAGTCTCAATACATAAATGGCCATGTGGTTCCCCAGTGAGTACCTTGGAAATGCTTCCATACGGCTTAGAGTAAATGTGCGTGTGGATGATGGTTGGATGTTGCACTGTGTTTATTATTATTATTTTAATTGATTTTGTTAAAGTTCTACATCAATACTAAATACACAGAATATACTTTGAGAAAAGTCTCTCTGCTTAGCACAATCTTTGGGAGGCTCCATAGCCCAATGGTTAGGCAACCCGCCTACAGTGCAGATGGTGATTGCAGCGTCACAGGTTCAAATCCCAGGTTCAACTGGTGTTTGTAGTATTTGTCATTTTCCACCTGATAGTGCTAACAGTCTCAATACATAAATGGCCATGTGGTTCCCCAGTGAGTACCCTAGAAATGCTTCCATATGGCTTAGAGTAAATGGGCATGTGGATGATGGTTGTATACTTAGTTGCATGTTGCACTGTGTTTATTATTATTATTGTAATTGATTTTGATAAAGTTCTACATCAATACTAAATACACAGAATATACTTTGAGAAAAGTCTCTCTGCTTAGCATAATCTTTGGGAGGCTTCATAGGCCAGTGGTTAGGCAACCCGCCTACAGTGCAGATGGTGATAGCAGGGTCACAGGTTCGAATCCCAGGTTCGAATCCCAGATTCAACTGGTGTTTGTAGTATTTGTCATTTTCCACCTGATAGTGCTAACAGTCTCAATACATAAATGGCCATGTGGTTCCCCAGTGAGTACCTTGGAAATGCTTCCATACGGCTTAGAGTAAATGTGCGTGTGGATGATGGTTGGATGTTGCACTGTGTTTATTATTATTATTTTAATTGATTTTGTTAAAGTTCTACATCAATAATAAATACACAGAATATACTTTGAGAAAAGTCTCTCTGCTTAGCATAATCTTTGGGAGCCTCCATAGCCCAGTGGTTAGGCAACTCGCCTACAGTGCAGATGGTGATTGCAGGGTCACAGGTTCGAATCCCAGGTTCAACTGGTGTTTGTAGTATTTGTCATTTTCCACCTGATAGTGCTAACAGTCTCAATACATAAATGGCCATGTTGTTCCCCAGTGAGTACCTTAGACATGCTTCCATATGGCTTAGAGTAAATGGGCATGTGGATGATGGTTGCATGTTGCACTGTGTTTATTATTATTATTGTAATTGATTTTGATAAAGTTCAACATCAATACAGAATATACTTTGAGGAAAGTCTCTCTGCTTAGCATAATCTTCGGGAGGCTCCATAGCCCAATGGTTAGGAAACCCGCCTACAGTGCAGATGGTGATTGCAGGGTCACAGGTTCGAATCCCAGGTTCAACTGGTGTTTGTAGTATTTCTCATTTTCCACCTGATAGTGCTAACAGTCTCAATACATAAATGGCCATGTGGTTCCCCAGTGAGTACCTTGGAAATGCTTCCATACGGCTTAGAGTAAATGTGCGTGTGGATGATGGTTGGATGTTGCACTGTTTATTATTATTATTTTAATTGATTTTGTTAAAGTTCTACATCAATACTAAATACACAGAATATACTTTGAGAAAAGTCTCTCTGCTTAGCATAATCTTTGGGAGGCTCCATAGCCCAGTGGTTAGGCAACCCGCCTACAGTGCAGATGGTGATTGCAGGGTCACAGGTTCGAATCCCAGGTTCAACTGGTGTTTGTAGTATTTCTCGTTTTCCACCTGATAGTGCTAACAGTCTCAATACATAAATGGCCATGTGGTTCCCCAGTGAGTACCTTGGAAATGCTTCCATACGGCTTAGAGTAAATGTGCGTGTGGATGATGGTTGGATGTTGCACTGTGTTTATTATTATTATTTTAATTGATTTTGTTAAAGTTCTACATCAATACTAAATACACAGAATATACTTTGAGAAAAGTCTCTCTGCTTAGCAAAATCTTTGGGAGGCTCCATAGCCCAGTGGTTAGGCAACCCGCCTACAGTGCAGATGGTGATTGCAGGGTCACAGGTTCGAATCCCAGGTTCAACTGGTGTTTGTAGTATTTGTTATTTTCCACCTGATAGTGCTAACAGTCTCAATACATAAATGGCCATGTGGTTCCCCAGTGAGTACCTTGGAAATGCTTCCATATGGCTTAGAGTAAATGAGCGTGTGGATGATGGTTGGATGTTGCACTGTGTTTATTATTATTATTTTAATTGATTTTGTTAAAGTTCTACATCAATACTAAATACACAGAATATACTTTGAGAAAAATCTCTCTGCTTAGCATAATCTTTGGGAGGCTCCATAGCGCAATGGTTAGGCAACCCGCCTACAGTGCAGATGGTGATTGCAGGGTCACAGGTTCAAATCCCAGGTTCAACTGGTGTTTGTAGTATTTGTCATTTTCCACTTGATAGTGCTAACAGTCTCAATACATAAATGGCCATGTGGTTCCCCAGTGAGTACCTTAGAAATGCTTCCATATGGCTTAGAGTAAATGGGCATGTGGATGATGGTTGTATACTTAGTTGCATGTTGCACTGTGTTTATTATTATTATTGTAATTGATTTTGATAAAGTTCAACATCAATACTAAATACACAGAATATACTTTGAGAAAAATCTCTCTGCTTAACATAATCTTTGGGAGGCTCCATAGCCCAGTGGTTAGGCAACCCGCCTACAGCGCAGATGATGATTGCAGGGTCACAGGTTCGAATCCCAGGTTAAACTGGTGTTTATAGTATTTGACATTTTCCACCTGATAGTGCTAACAGTCTCAATACATAAATGGCCATGTGGTTCCCCAGTGAGTACCTTGGAAATGCTTCCATATGGCTTAGAGTAAATGTGCGTGTGGATGATGGTTGGATGTTGCACTGTGTTTATTATTATTATTTTAATTGATTTTGTTAAAGTTCTACATCAATACTAAATACACAGAATATACTTTGAGAAAAGTCTCTCTGCTTAGCATAATCTTTGGGAGGCTCCATAGCCCAATGGTTATGCAACCCGCCTACAGTGCAGATGGTGATTGCAGGGTCACAGGTTCAAATCCCAGGTTCAACTGGTGTTTGTAGTATTTGTCATTTTCCACCTGATAGTGCTAACAGTCTCAATACATAAATGGCCATGTGGTTCCCCAGTGAGTACCTTAGAAATGCTTCCATATGGCTTAGAGTAAATGGGCATGTGGATGATGGTTGTATACTTAGTTGCATGTTGCACTGTTTATTATTATTATTGTAATTGATTTTGATAAAGTTCAACATCAATACTAAATACACAGAATATACTTTTAGAAAAGTCTCTCTGCTTAGCATAATGTTTGGGAGCCTCCATAGCCCAGTGGTTAGGCAACCCGCCTACAGTGCAGATGGTGATTGCAGGGTCACAGGTTCGAATCCCAGGTTCAACTGGTGTTTGTAGTATTTGCAATTTTCCACCTGATAGTGCTAACAGTCTCAATACATAAATAGCCATGTGGTTCCCCAGTGAGTACCTTAGAAATGCTTCCATATGGCTTAGAGTAAATGGGCATGTGGATGATGGTTGTATACTAAGTTGCACTGTGTTTATTATTATTATTATTGTAATTGATTTTGATAAAGTTCAACATCAATACTAAATACACAGAATATACTTTGAGAAAAGTCTCTCTGCTTAGCATAATCTTCGGGAGGCTTCATAGGCCAGTGGTTAGGCAACCCGCCTACAGTGCAGATGGTGATTGCAGGGTTACAGGTTCGAGTCCCAGGTTCAACTGGTGATTGTAGTATTTGTCATTTTCCACCTGATAGTGCAAACAGTCTCAATACATAAATGGCCATGTGGTTCCCCAGTGAGTACCTTGGAAATGCTTCCATACGGCTTAGAGTAAATGTGCGTGTGGATGATGGTTGGATGTTGCACTGTGTTTATTATTATTATTTTAATTGATTTTGTTAAAGTTCTACATCAATACTAAATACACAGAATATACTTTGAGAAAAGTCTCTCTGCTTAGCATAATGTTTGGGAGGCTCTATAGCCCAGTGGTTAGGCAACCCGCCTACAGTGCAGATGGTGATTGCAGGGTCACTGGTTCAAATCCCGGGTTCAACTGGTGTTTGCAGTATTTGTAATTTTCCACCTGATAGTGTTAACAGTCTCAATACATAAATGGCCATGAGGTTACCCAGTGAGTACCTTGGAAATGCTTCCATACGGCTTAGAGTAAATGTGCGTGTGGATGATGGTTGGATGTTGCACTGTGTTTATTATTATTATTTTAATTGAATTTGTTAAAGTTCTACATCAATACTAAATACACAGAATATACTTTGAGAAAAGTCTCTCTGCTTAGCATAATATTTGGGAGCCTCCATAGCCCAGTGGTTAGGCAACCCGCCTACAGTGCAGATGGTGATTGCAGGGTCACAGGTCCGAATCCCAGGTTCAACTGGTGTTTGTAGTATTTGTCATTTTCCACCTGATAGTGCTAACAGTCTCAATACATAAATGGCCATGTGGTTCCCCAGTGAGTACCTTAGAAATGCTTCCATATGGCTTAGAGTAAATGGGCATGTGGATGATGGTTGTATACTTAGTTGCATGTTGCACTGTGTTTATCATTATTATTGTAATTGATTTTGATAAAGTTCAACATCAATACTAAATACACAGAATATACTTTGAGAAAAGTCTCTCTGCTTAGCTTAATCTTTGGGAGGCTCCATAGCCCAATGGTTAGGCAACCCGCCTACAGTGCAGATGGTGATTGCAGGGTCAGAGGTTCAAATCCCAGGTTCAACTGGTGTTTGTAGTATTTGTCATTTTCCACCTGATAGTGCTAACAGTCTCAATACATAAATGGCCATGTGGTTCCCCAGTGAGTACCTTAGAAATGCTTCCATATGGCTTAGAGTAAATGGGCATGTGGATGATGGTTGTATACTTAGTTGCTTGTTGCACTGTTTATTATTATTATTATTGTAATTGATTTTGATAAAGTTCAACATCAATACTAAATACACAGAATATACTTTGAGAAAAGTCTCTCTGCTTAGCATAATCTTCGGGAGGCTTCATAGGCCAATGGTTAGGCAACCCGCCTACAGTGCAGATGGTGATTGCAGGGTCACAGGTTCGAATCCCAGGTTCAACTGGTGTTTGTAGTATTTGTCATTTTCCACCTGATAGTGCTAACAGTCTCAATACATAAATGGCCATGTGGTTCCCCAGTGAGTACCTTGGAAATGCTTCCATACGGCTTAGAGTAAATGTGCGTGTGGATGATGGTTGGATGTTGCACTGTGTTTATTATTATTATTTTAATTGATTTTGTTAAAGTTCTACATCAATACTAAATACACAGAATATACTTTGAGAAAAGTCTCTCTGCTTAGAATAATCTTTGGGAGGCTCCATAGCCCAATGGTTAGGCAACCCGCCTACAGTGCAGATGGTGATTGCAGAGTCACAGGTTCAAATCCCAGGTTCAACTGGTGTTTGTAGTATTTGTCATTTTCCACCTGATAGTGCTAACAGTCTCAATACATAAATGGCCATGTGGTTCTCCAGTGAGTACTTTGGAAATGCTTCCATACGGCTTAGAATAAATGTGCGTGTGGATGATGGTTGGATGTTGCACTGTTTATTATTATTATTTTAATTGATTTTGTTAAAGTTCTACATCAATACTAAATACACAGAATATACTTTGAGAAAAGTCTCTCTGCTTAGCATAATCTTTGGGAGGCTCTATAGCCCAGTGGTTAGGCAACCCGCCTACAGTGCAGATGGTGATTGCAGGGTCACAGGTTCGAATCCCGGGTTCAACTGGTGCTTGCAGTATTTGTCATTTTCCACCTGATAGTGTTAACAGTCTCAATACATAAATGGCCATGAGGTTACCCAGTGAGTACCTTGGAAATGCTTCCATACGGCTTAGAGTAAATGTGCGTGTGGATGATGGTTGGATGTTGCACTGTGTTTATTATTATTATTTTAATTGATTTTGTTAAAGTTCTACATCAATACTAAATACACAGAATATACTTTGAGAAAAGTCTCTCTGCTTAGCATAATATTTGGGAGCCTCCATAGCCCAGTGGTTAGGCAACCCGCCTACAGTGCAGATGGTGATTGCAGGGTCACAGGTTCGAATCCCGGGTTCAACTGGTGCTTGCAGTATTTGTCATTTTCCACCTGATAGTGTTAACAGTCTCAATACATAAATGGCCATGAGGTTACCCAGTGAGTACCTTGGAAATGCTTCCATACGGCTTAGAGTAAATGTGCGTGTGGATGATGGTTGGATGTTGCACTGTGTTTATTATTATTATTTTAATTGATTTTGTTAAAGTTCTACATCAATACTAAATACACAGAATATACTTTGAGAAAAGTCTCTCTGCTTAGCATAATATTTGGGAGCCTCCATAGCCCAGTGGTTAGGCAACCCGCCTACAGTGCAGATGGTGATTGCAGGGTCACAGGTTCGAATCCCAGGTTCAACTGGTGTTTGTAGTATTTGTCATTTTCCACCTGATAGTGCTAACAGTCTCAATGCATAAATGGCCATGTGGTTCCCCAGTGAGTACCTTGGAAATGCTTCCATACGGCTTAGAGTAAATGTGCGTGTGGATGATGGTTGGATGTTGCACTGTGTTTATTATTATTATTTTAATTGATTTTGTTAAAGTTCTACATCAATACTAAATACACAGAATATACTTTGAGAAAAGTCTCTCTGCTTAGCATAATCTTTGGGAGCCTCCATAGCCCAGTGGTTAGGCAACCCGCCTACAGTGCAGATGGTGATTGCAGGGTCACAGGTTCGAATCCCAGGTTCAACTGGTGTTTGTAGTATTTGTCATTTTCCACCTGATAGTGCTAATAGTCTCAATACATAAATGGCCATGTTGTTCCCCAGTGAGTACCTTAGAAATGCTTCCATATGGCTTAGAGTAAATGGGCATGTGGATGATGGTTGCATGTTGCACTGTGTTTATTATTATTATTGTAATTGATTTTGATAAAGTTCAACATCAATACAGAATATACTTTGAGGAAAGTCTCTCTGCTTAGCATAATCTTCGGGAGGCTCCATAGCCCAATGGTTAGGCAACCCGCCTACAGTGCAGATGGTGATTGCAGGGTCACAGGTTCGAATCCCAGGTTCAACTGGTGTTTGTAGTATTTCTCGTTTTCCACCTGATAGTGCTAACAGTCTCAATACATAAATGGCCATGTGGTTCCCCAGTGAGTACCTTGGAAATGCTTCCATACGGCTTAGAGTAAATGTGCGTGTGGATGATGGTTGGATGTTGCACTGTGTTTATTATTATTATTTTAATTGATTTTGTTAAAGTTCTACATCAATACTAAATACACAGAATATACTTTGAGAAAAGTCTCTCTGCTTAGCAAAATCTTTGGGAGGCTCCATAGCCCAGTGGTTAGGCAACCCGCCTACAGTGCAGATGGTGATTGCAGGGTCACAGGTTCGAATCCCAGGTTCAACTGGTGTTTGTAGTATTTGTTATTTTCCACCTGATAGTGCTAACAGTCTCAATACATAAATGGCCATGTGGTTCCCCAGTGAGTACCTTGGAAATGCTTCCATATGGCTTAGAGTAAATGAGCGTGTGGATGATGGTTGGATGTTGCACTGTGTTTATTATTATTATTTTAATTGATTTTGTTAAAGTTCTACATCAATACTAAATACACAGAATATACTTTGAGAAAAATCTCTCTGCTTAGCATAATCTTTGGGAGGCTCCATAGCGCAATGGTTAGGCAACCCGCCTACAGTGCAGATGGTGATTGCAGGGTCACAGGTTCAAATCCCAGGTTCAACTGGTGTTTGTAGTATTTGTCATTTTCCACTTGATAGTGCTAACAGTCTCAATACATAAATGGCCATGTGGTTCCCCAGTGAGTACCTTAGAAATGCTTCCATATGGCTTAGAGTAAATGGGCATGTGGATGATGGTTGTATACTTAGTTGCATGTTGCACTGTGTTTATTATTATTATTGTAATTGATTTTGATAAAGTTCAACATCAATACTAAATACACAGAATATACTTTGAGAAAAATCTCTCTGCTTAACATAATCTTTGGGAGGCTCCATAGCCCAGTGGTTAGGCAACCCGCCTACAGCGCAGATGATGATTGCAGGGTCACAGGTTCGAATCCCAGGTTAAACTGGTGTTTATAGTATTTGACATTTTCCACCTGATAGTGCTAACAGTCTCAATACATAAATGGCCATGTGGTTCCCCAGTGAGTACCTTGGAAATGCTTCCATATGGCTTAGAGTAAATGTGCGTGTGGATGATGGTTGGATGTTGCACTGTGTTTATTATTATTATTTTAATTGATTTTGTTAAAGTTCTACATCAATACTAAATACACAGAATATACTTTGAGAAAAGTCTCTCTGCTTAGAATAATCTTTGGGAGGCTCCATAGCCCAATGGTTATGCAACCCGCCTACAGTGCAGATGGTGATTGCAGGGTCACAGGTTCAAATCCCAGGTTCAACTGGTGTTTGTAGTATTTGTCATTTTCCACCTGATAGTGCTAACAGTCTCAATACATAAATGGCCATGTGGTTCCCCAGTGAGTACCTTAGAAATGCTTCCATATGGCTTAGAGTAAATGGGCATGTGGATGATGGTTGTATACTTAGTTGCATGTTGCACTGTTTATTATTATTATTGTAATTGATTTTGATAAAGTTCAACATCAATACTAAATACACAGAATATACTTTTAGAAAAGTCTCTCTGCTTAGCATAATGTTTGGGAGCCTCCATAGCCCAGTGGTTAGGCAACCCGCCTACAGTGCAGATGGTGATTGCAGGGTCACAGGTTCGAATCCCAGGTTCAACTGGTGTTTGTAGTATTTGCAATTTTCCACCTGATAGTGCTAACAGTCTCAATACATAAATAGCCATGTGGTTCCCCAGTGAGTACCTTAGAAATGCTTCCATATGGCTTAGAGTAAATGGGCATGTGGATGATGGTTGTATACTAAGTTGCACTGTGTTTATTATTATTATTATTATTATTGTAATTGATTTTGATAAAGTTCAACATCAATACTAAATACACAGAATATACTTTGAGAAAAGTCTCTCTGCTTAGCATAATCTTCGGGAGGCTTCATAGGCCAGTGGTTAGGCAACCCGCCTACAGTGCAGATGGTGATTGCAGGGTTACAGGTTCGAGTCCCAGGTTCAACTGGTGTTTGTAGTATTTGTCATTTTCCCCCTGATAGTGCAAACAGTCTCAATACATAAATGGCCATGTGGTTCCCCAGTGAGTACCTTGGAAATGCTTCCATACGGCTTAGAGTAAATGTGCGTGTGGATGATGGTTGGATGTTGCACTGTGTTTATTATTATTATTTTAATTGATTTTGTTAAAGTTCTACATCAATACTAAATACACAGAATATACTTTGAGAAAAGTCTCTCTGCTTAGCATAATGTTTGGGAGGCTCTATAGCCCAGTGGTTAGGCAACCCGCCTACAGTGCAGATGGTGATTGCAGGGTCACTGGTTCAAATCCCGGGTTCAACTGGTGTTTGCAGTATTTGTAATTTTCCACCTGATAGTGTTAACAGTCTCAATACATAAATGGCCATGAGGTTACCCAGTGAGTACCTTGGAAATGCTTCCATACGGCTTAGAGTAAATGTGCGTGTGGATGATGGTTGGATGTTGCACTGTGTTTATTATTATTATTTTAATTGAATTTGTTAAAGTTCTACATCAATACTAAATACACAGAATATACTTTGAGAAAAGTCTCTCTGCTTAGCATAATATTTGGGAGCCTCCATAGCCCAGTGGTTAGGCAACCCGCCTACAGTGCAGATGGTGATTGCAGGGTCACAGGTCCGAATCCCAGGTTCAACTGGTGTTTGTAGTATTTGTCATTTTCCACCTGATAGTGCTAACAGTCTCAATACATAAATGGCCATGTGGTTCCCCAGTGAGTACCTTAGAAATGCTTCCATATGGCTTAGAGTAAATGGGCATGTGGATGATGGTTGTATACTTAGTTGCATGTTGCACTGTGTTTATCATTATTATTGTAATTGATTTTGATAAAGTTCAACATCAATACTAAATACACAGAATATACTTTGAGAAAAGTCTCTCTGCTTAGCTTAATCTTTGGGAGGCTCCATAGCCCAATGGTTAGGCAACCCGCCTACAGTGCAGATGGTGATTGCAGGGTCAGAGGTTCAAATCCCAGGTTCAACTGGTGTTTGTAGTATTTGTCATTTTCCACCTGATAGTGCTAACAGTCTCAATACATAAATGGCCATGTGGTTCCCCAGTGAGTACCTTAGAAATGCTTCCATATGGCTTAGAGTAAATGGGCATGTGGATGATGGTTGTATACTTAGTTGCATGTTGCACTGTTTATTATTATTATTATTGTAATTGATTTTGATAAAGTTCAACATCAATACTAAATACACAGAATATACTTTGAGAAAAGTCTCTCTGCTTAGCATAATCTTTGGGAGGCTTCATAGGCAAGTGGTTAGGCAACCCGCCTACAGTGCCGATGGTGATTGCAGGGTCACAGGTTCGAATCCCAGGTTTAACTGGTGTTTGTAGTATTTGTCATTTTCCACCTGATAGTGCTAACAGTCTCAATACATAAATGGCCATGTGGTTCCCCAGTGAGTACCTTGGAAATGCTTCCATACGGCTTAGAGTAAATGTGCGTGTGGATGATGGTTGGATGTTGCACTGTGTTTATTATTATTATTTTAATTGATTTTGTTAAAGTTCTACATCAATACTAAATACACAGAATATACTTTGAGAAAAGTCTCTCTGCTTAGCATAATCTTTGGGAGGCTCCATAGCCCAATGGTTAGGCAACCCACCTACAGTGCAGATGGTGATTGCAGAGTCACAGGTTCAAATCCAAGGTTCAACTGGTGTTTGTAGTATTTGTCATTTTCCACCTGATAGTGCTAACAGTCTCAATACATAAATGGCCATGTGGTTCCCCAGTGAGTACCTTGGAAATGCTTCCATACGGCTTAGAGTAAATGTGCGTGTGGATGATGGTTGGATGTTGCACTGTGTTTATTATTATTATTGTAATTGATTTTGATAAAGTTCAACATCAATACTAAATACACAGAATATACTTTTAGAAAAGTCTCTCTGCTTAGCATAATGTTTGGGAGCCTCCATAGCCCAGTGGTTAGGCAACCCGCCTACAGTGCAGATGGTGATTGCAGGGTCACAGGTTCGAATCCCAGGTTCAACTGGTGTTTGTAGTATTTGCTATTTTCCACCTGATAGTGCTAACAGTCTCAATACATAAATAGCCATGTGGTTCCCCAGTGAGTACCTTAGAAATGCTTCCATATGGCTTAGAGTAAATGGGCATGTGGATGATGGTTGGATGTTGCACTGTGTTTATTATTATTATTTTAATTGATTTTGTTAAAGTTCTACATCAATACTAAATACACAGAATATACTTTGAGAAAAGTCTCTCTGCTTAGCATAATCTTTGGGAGGCTCTATAGCCCAGTGGTTAGGCAACCCGCCTACAGTGCAGATGGTGATTGCAGGGTCACTGGTTCAAATCCCAGGTTCAACTGGTGTTTGCAGTATTTGTCATTTTCCACCTGATAGTGTTAACAGTCTCAATACATAAATGGCCATGAGGTTACCCAGTGAGTACCTTGGAAATGCTTCCATACGGCTTAGAGTAAATGTGCGTGTGGATGATGGTTGGATGTTGCACTGTGTTTATTATTATTATTTTAATTGAATTTGTTAAAGTTCTACATCAATACTAAATACACAGAATATACTTTGAGAAAAGTCTCTCTGCTTAGCATAATATTTGGGAGCCTCCATAGCCCAGTGGTTAGGCAACCCGCCTACAGTGCAGATGGTGATTGCAGGGTCACAGGTCCGAATCCCAGGTTCAACTGGTGTTTGTAGTATTTGTCATTTTCCACCTGATAGTGCTAACAGTCTCAATACATAAATGGCCATGTGGTTCCCCAGTGAGTACCTTAGAAATGCTTCCATATGGCTTAGAGTAAATGGGCATGTGGATGATGGTTGTATACTTAGTTGCATGTTGCACTGTGTTTATCATTATTATTGTAATTGATTTTTATAAAGTTCAACATCAATACTAAATACACAGAATATACTTTGAGAAAAGTCTCTCTGCTTAGCTTAATCTTTGGGAGGCTCCATAGCCCAATGGTTAGGCAACCCGCCTACAGTGCAGATGGTGATTGCAGGGTCAGAGGTTCAAATCCCAGGTTCAACTGGTGTTTGTAGTATTTGTCATTTTCCACCTGATAGTGCTAACAGTCTCAATACATAAATGGCCATGTGGTTCCCCAGTGAGTACCTTGGAAATGCTTCCATACGGCTTAGAGTAAATGTGCGTGTGGATGATGGTTGGATGTTGCACTGTGTTTATTATTATTATTTTAATTGATTTTGTTAAAGTTCTACATCAATACTAAATACACAGAATATACTTTGAGAAAAGTCTCTCTGCTTAGAATAATCTTTGGGAGGCTCCATAGCCCAATGGTTAGGCAACCCGCCTACAGTGCAGATGGTGATTGCAGAGTCACAGGTTCAAATCCCAGGTTCAACTGGTGTTTGTAGTATTTGTCATTTTCCACCTGATAGTGCTAACAGTCTCAATACATAAATGGCCATGTGGTTCTCCAGTGAGTACTTTGGAAATGCTTCCATACGGCTTAGAATAAATGTGCGTGTGGATGATGGTTGGATGTTGCACTGTTTATTATTATTATTTTAATTGATTTTGTTAAAGTTCTACATCAATACTAAATACACAGAATATACTTTGAGAAAAGTCTCTCTGCTTAGCATAATCTTTGGGAGGCTCTATAGCCCAGTGGTTAGGCAACCCGCCTACAGTGCAGATGGTGATTGCAGGGTCACAGGTTCGAATCCCGGGTCCAACTGGTGCTTGCAGTATTTGTCATTTTCCACCTGATAGTGCTAACAGTCTCAATACATAAATGGCCATGAGGTTACCCAGTGAGTACCTTGGAAATGCTTCCATACGGCTTAGAGTAAATGTGCGTGTGGATGATGGTTGGATGTTGCACTGTGTTTATTATTATTATTTTAATTGATTTTGTTAAAGTTCTACATCAATACTAAATACACAGAATATACTTTGTGAAAAGTCTCTCTGCTTAGCATAATATTTGGGAGCCTCCATAGCCCAGTGGTTAGGCAACCCGCCTACAGTGCAGATGGTGATTGCAGGGTCACAGGTTCGAATCCCGGGTTCAACTGGTGCTTGCAGTATTTGTCATTTTCCACCTGATAGTGCTAACAGTCTCAATACATAAATGGCCATGTGGTTCCCCAGTGAGTACCTTAGAAATGCTTCCATATGGCTTAGAGTAAATGGGCATGTGGATGATGGTTGTATACTTAGTTGCATGTTGCACTGTGTTTATCATTATTATTGTAATTGATTTTGATAAAGTTCAACATCAATACTAAATACACAGAATATACTTTGAGAAAAGTCTCTCTGCTTAGCATAATCTTTGGGAGGCTTCATAGGCAAGTGGTTAGGCAACCCGCCTACAGTGCCGATGGTGATTGCAGGGTCACAGGTTCGAATCCCAGGTTCAACTGGTGTTTGTAGTATTTGTCATTTTCCACCTGATAGTGCTAACAGTCTCAATACATAAATGGCCATGTGGTTCCCCAGTGAGTACCTTGGAAATGCTTCCATACGGCTTAGAGTAAATGTGCGTGTGGATGATGGTTGGATGTTGCACTGTGTTTATTATTATTATTTTAATTGATTTTGTTAAAGTTCTACATCAATACTAAATACACAGAATATACTTTTAGAAAAGTCTCTCTGCTTAGCATAATGTTTGGGAGCCTCCATAGCCCAGTGGTTAGGCAACCCGCCTACAGTGCAGATGGTGATTGCAGGGTCACAGGTTCGAATCCCAGGTTCAACTGGTGTTTGTAGTATTTGCAATTTTCCACCTGATAGTGCTAACAGTCTCAATACATAAATAGCCATGTGGTTCCCCAGTGAGTACCTTAGAAATGCTTCCATATGGCTTAGAGTAAATGGGCATGTGGATGATGGTTGGATGTTGCACTGTGTTTATTATTATTATTTTAATTGATTTTGTTAAAGTTCTACATCAATACTAAATACACAGAATATACTTTGAGAAAAGTCTCTCTGCTTAGCATAATCTTTGGGAGGCTCTATAGCCCAGTGGTTAGGCAACCCGCCTACAGTGCAGATGGTGATTGCAGGGTCACTGGTTCAAATCCCAGGTTCAACTGGTGTTTGCAGTATTTGTCATTTTCCACCTGATAGTGTTAACAGTCTCAATACATAAATGGCCATGAGGTTACCCAGTGAGTACCTTGGAAATGCTTCCATACGGCTTAGAGTAAATGTGCGTGTGGATGATGGTTGGATGTTGCACTGTGTTTATTATTATTATTTTAATTGAATTTGTTAAAGTTCTACATCAATACTAAATACACAGAATATACTTTGAGAAAAGTCTCTCTGCTTAGCATAATATTTGGGAGCCTCCATAGCCCAGTGGTTAGGCAACCCGCCTACAGTGCAGATGGTGATTGCAGGGTCACAGGTCCGAATCCCAGGTTCAACTGGTGTTTGTAGTATTTGTCATTTTCCACCTGATAGTGCTAACAGTCTCAATACATAAATGGCCATGTGGTTCCCCAGTGAGTACCTTAGAAATGCTTCCATATGGCTTAGAGTAAATGGGCATGTGGATGATGGTTGTATACTTAGTTGCATGTTGCACTGTGTTTATCATTATTATTGTAATTGATTTTGATAAAGTTCAACATCAATACTAAATACACAGAATATACTTTGAGAAAAGTCTCTCTGCTTAGCTTAATCTTTGGGAGGCTCCATAGCCCAATGGTTAGGCAACCCGCCTACAGTGCAGATGGTGATTGCAGGGTCAGAGGTTCAAATCCCAGGTTCAACTGGTGTTTGTAGTATTTGTCATTTTCCACCTGATAGTGCTAACAGTCTCAATACATAAATGGCCATGTGGTTCCCCAGTGAGTACCTTGGAAATGCTTCCATACGGCTTAGAGTAAATGTGCGTGTGGATGATGGTTGGATGTTGCACTGTGTTTATTATTATTATTTTAATTGATTTTGTTAAAGTTCTACATCAATACTAAATACACAGAATATACTTTGAGAAAAGTCTCTCTGCTTAGAATAATCTTTGGGAGGCTCCATAGCCCAATGGTTAGGCAACCCGCCTACAGTGCAGATGGTGATTGCAGAGTCACAGGTTCAAATCCCAGGTTCAACTGGTGTTTGTAGTATTTGTCATTTTCCACCTGATAGTGCTAACAGTCTCAATACATAAATGGCCATGTGGTTCTCCAGTGAGTACTTTGGAAATGCTTCCATACGGCTTAGAATAAATGTGCGTGTGGATGATGGTTGGATGTTGCACTGTTTATTATTATTATTTTAATTGATTTTGTTAAAGTTCTACATCAATACTAAATACACAGAATATACTTTGAGAAAAGTCTCTCTGCTTAGCATAATCTTCGGGAGGCTCTATAGCCCAGTGGTTAGGCAACCCGCCTACAGTGCAGATGGTGATTGCAGGGTCACAGGTTCGAATCCCGGGTCCAACTGGTGCTTGCAGTATTTGTCATTTTCCACCTGATAGTGTTAACAGTCTCAATACATAAATGGCCATGAGGTTACCCAGTGAGTACCTTGGAAATGCTTCCATACGGCTTAGAGTAAATGTGCGTGTGGATGATGGTTGGATGTTGCACTGTGTTTATTATTATTATTTTAATTGATTTTGTTAAAGTTCTACATCAATACTAAATACACAGAATATACTTTGTGAAAAGTCTCTCTGCTTAGCATAATATTTGGGAGCCTCCATAGCCCAGTGGTTAGGCAACCCGCCTACAGTGCAGATGGTGATTGCAGGGTCACAGGTTCAAATCCCGGGTTCAACTGGTGCTTGCAGTATTTGTCATTTTCCACCTGATAGTGCTAACAGTCTCAATACATAAATGGCCATGTGGTTCCCCAGTGAGTACCTTAGAAATGCTTCCATATGGCTTAGAGTAAATGGGCATGTGGATGATGGTTGTATACTTAGTTGCATGTTGCACTGTGTTTATCATTATTATTGTAATTGATTTTGATAAAGTTCAACATCAATACTAAATACACAGAATATACTTTGAGAAAAGTCTCTCTGCTTAGCTTAATCTTTGGGAGGCTCCATAGCCCAATGGTTAGGCAACCCGCCTACAGTGCAGATGGTGATTGCAGGGTCAGAGGTTCAAATCCCAGGTTCAACTGGTGTTTGTAGTATTTGTCATTTTCCACCTGATAGTGCTAACAGTCTCAATACATAAATGGCCATGTGGTTCCCCAGTGAGTACCTTGGAAATGCTTCCATACGGCTTAGAGTAAATGTGCGTGTGGATGATGGTTGGATGTTGCACTGTGTTTATTATTATTATTTTAATTGATTTTGTTAAAGTTCTACATCAATACTAAATACACAGAATATACTTTGAGAAAAGTCTCTCTGCTTAGAATAATCTTTGGGAGGCTCCATAGCCCAATGGTTAGGCAACCCGCCTACAGTGCAGATGGTGATTGCAGAGTCACAGGTTCAAATCCCAGGTTCAACTGGTGTTTGTAGTATTTGTCATTTTCCACCTGATAGTGCTAACAGTCTCAATACATAAATGGCCATGTGGTTCTCCAGTGAGTACTTTGGAAATGCTTCCATACGGCTTAGAATAAATGTGCGTGTGGATGATGGTTGGATGTTGCACTGTTTATTATTATTATTTTAATTGATTTTGTTAAAGTTCTACATCAATACTAAATACACAGAATATACTTTGAGAAAAGTCTCTCTGCTTAGCATAATCTTTGGGAGGCTCTATAGCCCAGTGGTTAGGCAACCCGCCTACAGTGCAGATGGTGATTGCAGGGTCACAGGTTCGAATCTCGGGTCCAACTGGTGCTTGCAGTATTTGTCATTTTCCACCTGATAGTGTTAACAGTCTCAATACATAAATGGCCATGAGGTTACCCAGTGAGTACCTTGGAAATGCTTCCATACGGCTTAGAGTAAATGTGCGTGTGGATGATGGTTGGATGTTGCACTGTGTTTATTATTATTATTTTAATTGATTTTGTTAAAGTTCTACATCAATACTAAATACACAGAATATACTTTGTGAAAAGTCTCTCTGCTTAGCATAATATTTGGGAGCCTCCATAGCCCAGTGGTTAGGCAACCCGCCTACAGTGCAGATGGTGATTGCAGGGTCACAGGTTCGAATCCCGGGTTCAACTGGTGCTTGCAGTATTTGTCATTTTCCACCTGATAGTGTTAACAGTCTCAATACATAAATGGCCATGAGGTTACCCAGTGAGTACCTTGGAAATGCTTCCATACGGCTTAGAGTAAATGTGCGTGTGGATGATGGTTGGATGTTGCACTGTGTTTATTATTATTATTTTAATTGATTTTGTTAAAGTTCTACATCAATACTAAATACACAGAATATACTTTGAGAAAAGTCTCTCTGCTTAGCATAATATTTGGGAGCCTGCATAGCCCAGTGGTTAGACAACCCGCCTACAGTGCAGATGGTGATTGCAGGGTCACAGATTCAAATCCCAGGTTCAACTGGTGTTTGTAGTATTTGTCATTTTCCACCTGATAGTGTTAACAGTCTCAATACATAAATGGCCATGTGGTTCTCCAGTGAGTACTTTGGAAATGCTTCCATACGGCTTAGAATAAATGTGCGTGTGGATGATGGTTGGATGTTGCACTGTTTATTATTATTATTTTAATTGATTTTGTTAAAGTTCTACATCAATACTAAATACACAGAATATACTTTGAGAAAAGTCTCTCTGCTTAGCATAATCTTTGGGAGGCTCTATAGCCCAGTGGTTAGGCAACCCGCCTACAGTGCAGATGGTGATTGCAGGGTCACAGGTTCGAATCCCGGGTTCAACTGGTGCTTGCAGTATTTGTCATTTTCCACCTGATAGTGTTAACAGTCTCAATACATAAATGGCCATGAGGTTACCCAGTGAGTACCTTGGAAATGCTTCCATACGGCTTAGAGTAAATGGGCATGTGGATGATGGTTGTATACTTAGTTGCATGTTGCACTGTGTTTATTATTATTATTGTAATTGATTTTGATAAAGTTCAACATCAATACTAAATACACAGAATATACTTTGAGAAAAGTCTCTCTGCTTAGCATAATCTTTGGGAGGCTTCATAGGCCAGTGGTTAGGCAACGTGCCGATGGTGATTGCAGGGTCCCAGGTTCAACTGGTGTTTGTAGTATTTGTCATTTTCCACCTGATAGTGCTAACAGTCTCAATACATAAATGGCCATGTGGTTCCCCAGTGAGTACCTTAGAAATGCTTCCATATGGCTTAGAGTAAATGGGCATGTGGATGATGGTTGTAAACTTAGTTGCATGTTGCACTGTTTATTATTATTATTGTAATTGATTTTGATAAAGTTCAACATCAATACTAAATACACAGAATATACTTTGAGAAAAGTCTCTCTGCTTAGCATAATCTTTGGGAGGCTCCATAGCCCAGTGGTTAGGCAACCCACCTACAGCACAGATGGTGATTGCAGGGTCACAGGTTCGAATCCCAGGTTCAACTGTTGTTTGTAGTATTTGTCATTTTCCACCTGATAGTGCTAACAGTCTCAATACATAAATGGCCATGTGGTTCCCCAGTGAGTACCTTGGAAATGCTTCCATACGGCTTAGAGTAAATGTGCGTGTGGATGATGGTTGGATGTTGCACTGTGTTTATTATTATTATTTTAATTGATTTTGTTAAAGTTCTACAATACTAAATACACAGAATATACTTTGAGAAAAGTCTCTCTGCTTAGCATAATCTTTGGGAGCCTCCATAGCCCAGTGGTTAGGCAACCCACCTACAGTGCAGATGGTGATTGCAGGGTCACAGGTTCGAATCCCAGGTACAACTGGTGTTCGTAGTATTTGCAATTTTCCACCTGATAGTGCTAACAGTCTCAATACATAAATAGCCATGTGGTTCCCCAGTGAGTACCTTAGAAATGCTTCCATATGGCTTAGAGTAAATGGGCATGTGGATGATGGTTGTATACTTAGTTGCAAGTTGCACTGTGTTTATTATTATTGTAATTGATTTTGATAAAGTTCAACATCAATACTAAATACACAGAATATACTTTGAGAAAAGTCTCTCTGCTTAGCATAATCTTCGGGAGGCTTCATAGGCCAGTGGTTAGGCAACCCGCCTACAGTGCAGATGGTGATTGCAGAGTCACAGGTTCGAATCCCAGGTTCAACTGGTGCTTGTAGTATTTGTCATTTTCCACCTGATAGTGCTAACAGTCTCAATACATAAATGGCCATGTGGTTCCCCAGTGAGTACCTTGGAAATGCTTCCATACGGCTTAGAGTAAATGTGCGTGTGGATGATGGTTGGATGTTGCACTGTTTATTATTATTATTTTAATTGATTTTGTTAAAGTTCTACATCAATACTAAATACACAGAATATACTTTGAGAAAAGTCTCTCTGCTTAGCATAATCTTTGGGAGGCTCCATAGCCCAATGGCTAGGCAACCCGCCTACAGTGCAGATGGTGATTGCAGGGTCACTGGTTCGAATCCCAGGTTCAACTGGTGTTTGCAGTATTTGTCATTTTCCACCTGATAGTGTTAACAGTCTCAATACATAAATGGCCATGTGGTTACCCAGTGAGTACTTTGGAAATGCTTCCATACGGCTTAGAGTAAATGTGCGTGTGGATGATGGTTGGATGTTGCACTGTGTTTATTATTATTATTTTAATTGATTTTGTTAAAGTTCTACATCAATACTAAATACACAGAATATACTTTGAGAAAAGTCTCTCTGCTTAACATAATCTTTGGGAGCCTCCATAGCCCAGTGGTTAGGCTACCCGCCTACAGTGCAGATGGTGATTGCAGGGTCACAGGTTCGAATCCCAGGTTCAACTGGTGTTTGTAGTATTTGTCATTTTCCACCTGATAGTGCTAACAGTCGCAATACATAAATGTCCATGTGGTTCCCCAGTGAGTACCTCAGAAATGCTTCCATATGGCTTAGAGTAAATGGGCATGTGGATGATGGTTGTATACTTAGTTGCATGTTGCACTGTGTTTATTATTATTATTGTAATTGATTTTGATAAAGTTCAACATCAATACTAAATACACAGAATATACTTTGAGAAAAGTCTCTCTGCTTAGCATAATCTTTGGGAGGCTTCATAGGCCAGTGGTTAGGCAACCCGCCTACAGTGCCGATGGTGATTGCAGGGTCACAGGTTCGAATCCCAGGTTCAACTGGTGTTTGTAGTATTTGTCATTTTCCACCTGATAGTGCTAACAGTCTCAATACATAAATGGCCATGTGGTTCCCCAGTGAGTACCTTGGAAATGCTTCCATACGGCTTAGAGTAAATGTGCGTGTGGATGATGGTTGGATGTTGCACTGTGTTTATTATTATTATTTTAATTGATTTTGTTAAAGTTCTACATCAATACTAAATACACAGAATATACTTTGAGAAAAGTCTCTCTGCTTAGCATAATCTTTGGGAGGCTCCATAGCCCAATGGCTAGGCAACCCGCCTACAGTGCAGATGGTGATTGCAGGGTCACTGGTTCAAATCCCAGGTTCAACTGGTGTTTGCAGTATTTGTCATTTTCCACCTGATAGTGTTAACAGTCTCAATACATAAATGTCCATGTGGTTCCCCAGTGAGTACCTTAGAAATGCTTCCATATGGCTTAGAGCAGGCCTGGCCAACCTGTGGCTCTCCAGATGTTGTGAAACTACACATCCCAGCATGCCGTGCCACAGTTTTAGCATTCCCTAATAGCAAAACTGTGGCAAAGCATGATGGGACATGCGGTTTTACAACAGCTGGAGAGCCACAGGTTGGCCAGGCCTGGCTTAGAGTAAATGGGCATGTGGATGATGGTTGTATACTTAGTTGCATGTTGCACTGTTTATTATTATTATTATTATTGTAATTGATTTTGATTAAGTTCAACATCAATACTAAATACACAGAATATACTTTGAGAAAAGTCTCTCTGCTTAGCATAATCTTTGGGAGGCTCCATAGCCCAGTGGTTAGGCAACCCACCTACAGCACAGATGGTGATTGCAGGGTCACAGGCTCGAATCCCTGGTTCAACTGGTGTTTGTAGTATTTGTCATTTTCCACCTGATAGTGCTAACAGTCTCAATACATAAATGACCATGTGGTTCCCCAGTGAGTACCTTGGAAATGCTTCCATACGGCTTAGAGTAAATGTGCGTGTGGATGATGGTTGGATGTTGCACTGTGTTTATTATTATTATTTTAATTGATTTTGTTAAAGTTCTACATCAATACTAAATACACAGAATATACTTTGAGAAAAGTCTCTCTGCTTAGCATAGTCTTTGGGAGCCTCCATAGCCCAGTGGTTAGGCAACCCGCCTACAGTGCAGATGGTGATTGCAGGGTCACAGGTTCGAATCCCAGGTTCAACTGGTGTTTGTAGTATTTGCAATTTTCCACCTGATAGTGCTAACAGTCTCAATACATAAATAGCCATGTGGTTCCCCAGTGAGTACCTTAGAAATGCTTCCATATGGCTTAGAGTAAATGGGCATGTGGATGATGGTTGTATACTTAGTTGCAAGTTGCACTGTGTTTATTATTATTATTGTAATTGATTTTGATAAAGTTCAACATCAATACTAAATACACAGAATATCCTTTGAGAAAAGTCTCTCTGCTTAGCATAATCTTCGGGAGGCTTCATAGGCCAGTGGTTAGGCAACCCGCCTACAGTGCAGATGGTGATTGCAGGGTCACAGGTTCGAATCCCAGGTTCAACTGGTGTTTGTAGTATTTGTCATTTTCCACCTGATAGTGCTAACAGTCTCAATACATAAATGGCCATGTGGTTCCCCAGTGAGTACCTTAGAAATGCTTCCATATGGCTTAGAGTAAATGGGCATGTGGATGATGGTTGTATACTTAGTTGCATGTTGCACTGTGTTTATTATTATTATTGTAATTGATTTTGATAAAGTTCAACATCAATACTAAATACACAGAATATACTTTGAGAAAAGTCTCTCTGCTTAGCATAATCTTTGGGAGGCTCCATAGCCCTATGGTTAGGCAACCCACCTACAGTGCAGATGGTGATTGCAGGGTCACAGGTTCAAATCCCAGGTTCAACTGGTGTTTGTAGTATTTGTCATTTTCCACCTGATAGTGCTAACAGTCTCAATACATAAATGGCCATGTGGTTCCCCAGTGAGTACCTTAGAGATGCTTCCATATGGCTTAGAGTAAATGGGCATGTGGATGATGGTTGTATACTTAGTTGCAAGTTGCACTGTGTTTATTATTATTGTAATTGATTTTGATAAAGTTCAACATCAATACTAAATACACAGAATATACTTTGAGAAAAGTCTCTCTGCTTAGCATAATCTTCGGGAGGCTTCATAGGCCAGTGGTTTGGCAACCCGCCTACAGTGCAGATGGTGATTGCAGGGTCACAGGTTCGAATCCCAGGTTCAACTGGTGTTTGTAGTATTTGTCATTTTCCACCTGATAGTGCTAACAGTCTCAATACATAAATGGCCATGTGGTTCCCCAGTGAGTACCTTGGAAATGCTTCCATACGGCTTAGAGTAAATGTGCGTGTGGATGATGGTTGGATGTTGCACTGTGTTTATTATTATTATTTTAATTGATTTTGTTAAAGTTCTACATCAATACTAAATACACAGAATATACTTTGAGAAAAGTCTCTCTGCTTAGCATAATCTTTGGGAGGCTCCATAGCCCAATGGTTAGGCAACCCACCTACAGTGCAGATGGTGATTGCAGTGTCACAGGTTCAAATCCCAGGTTCAACTGGTGTTTGTAGTATTTGTCATTTTCCACCTGATAGTGCTAACAGTCTCAATACATAAATGGCCATGTGGTTCCCCAGTGAGTACCTTAGAAATGCTTCCATATGGCTTAGAGTAAATGGGCATGTGGATGATGGTTGTATACTTAGTTGCATGTTGCACTGTGTTTATTATTATTATTATTATTATTGTAATTGATTTTGATAACGTTCAACATCAATACTAAATACACAGAGTATACTTTGAGAAAAGTCTCTCTGCTTAGCATAATCTTTGGGAGGCTTCATAGGCCAGTGGTTAGGCAACCCGTCTACAGTGCTGATGGTGATTGCAGGGTCACAGGTTCGAATCCCAGGTTCAACTGGTGTTTGTAGTATTTGTCATTTTCCACCTGATAGTGCTAACAGTCTCAATACATAAATGGCCATGTGGTTCCCCAGTGAGTACCTTGGAAATGCTTCCATACGGCTTAGAGTAAATGTGCGTGTGGATGATGGTTGGATGTTGCACTGTGTTTATTATTATTATTTTAATTGATTTTGTTAAAGTTCTACATCAATACTAAATACACAGAATATACTTTGAGAAAAGTCTCTCTGTTTAGCATAATGTTTGGGAGGCTCCATAGCCCAATGGCTAGGCAACCCGCCTACAGTGCAGATGGTGATTGCAGGGTCACTGGTTCAAATCCCAGGTTAAACTGGTGTTTGCAGTATTTGTCATTTTCCACCAGATAGTGTTAACAGTCTCAATACATAAATGGCCATGTGGTTACCCAGTGAGTACTTTGGAAATGCTTCCATACGGCTTAGAGTAAATGTGCGTGTGGATGATGGTTGGATGTTGCACTGTGTTTATTATTATTATTTTAATTGATTTTGTTAAAGTTCTACATCAATACTAAATACACAGAATATACTTTGAGAAAAGTCTCTCTGCTTAACATAATCTTTGGGAGCCTCCATAGCCCAGTGGTTAGGCAACCCACCTACAGTGCAGATGGTGATTGCAGGGTCACAGGTTCGAATCCCAGGTTCAACTGGTGTTTGTAGTATTTGTCATTTTCCACCTGATAGTGCTAACAGTCGCAATACATAAATGGCCATGTGGTTCCCCAGTGAGTACCTCAGAAATGCTTCCATATGGCTTAGAGTAAATGGGCATGTGGATGATGGTTGTATACTTAGTTGCATGTTGCACTGTGTTTATTATTATTATTGTAATTGATTTTGATAAAGTTCATCATCAATACTAAATACACAGAATATACTTTGAGAAAAGTCTCTCTGCTTAGCATAATCTTTGGGAGGCTTCATAGGCCAGTGGTTAGGCAACCCGCCTACAGTGACGATGGTGATTGCAGGGTCACAGGTTCGAATCCCAGGTTCAACTGGTGTTTGTAGTATTTGTCATTTTCCAACTGATAGTGCTAACAGTCTCAATACATAAATGGCCATGTGGTTCCCCAGTGAGTACCTTGGAAATGCTTCCATACGGCTTAGAGTAAATGTGCGTGTGGATGATGGTTGGATGTTGCACTGTGTTTATTATTATTATTTTAATTGATTTTGTTAAAGTTCTACATCAATACTAAATACACAGAATATACTTTGAGAAAAGTCTCTCTGCTTAGCATAACCTTTGGGAGGCTCCATAGCCCAATGGTTAGGCAACCCACCTACAGTGCAGATGGTGATTGCAGTGTCACAGGTTCAAATCCCAGGTTCAACTGGTTTTTGTAGTATTTGTCATTTTCCACCTGATAGTGCTAACAGTCTCAATACATAAATGGCCATGTGGTTCCCCAGTGAGTACCTTAGAAATGCTTCCATATGGCTTAGAGTAAATTGGCATGTGGATGATGGTTGTATACTTAGTTGCATGTTGCACTGTGTTTATTATTATTATTATTATTATTGTAATTGATTTTGATAAAGTTCAACATCAATACTAAATACACAGAATATACTTTGAGAAAAGTCTCTCTGCTTAGCATAATCTTTGGGAGGCTTCATAGGCCAGTGGTTAGGCAACCCGCCTACAGTGCAGATTGTGATTGCAGTGTCACAGGTTCAAATCCCATGTTCAACTGGTGTTTGTAGTATTTGCAATTTTCCACCTGATAGTGCTAACAGTTTCAATACATAAATAGCCATGTGGTTCCCCAGTGAGTACCTTAGAAATGCTTCCATATGCCTTAGAGTAAATGGGCATGTGGATGATGGTTGTATACTTAGTTGCATGTTGCACTGTGTTTATTATTATTATTGTAATTGATTTTGATAAAGTTCAACATCAATACTAAATACACAGAATATACTTTGAGAAAAGTCTCTCTGCTTAGCATAATCTTTGGGAGGCTTCATAGGCCAGTGGTTAGGCAACCCGCCTCCAGTGCAGATTGTGATTGCAGGGTCACTGGTTCGAATCCCAGGTTCAACTGGTGTTTGCAGTAATTGTCATTTTCCACCTGATAGTGTTAACAGTCTCAATACATAAATGGCCATGTGGTTACCCAGTGAGTACTTTGGAAATGCTTCCATACGGCTTAGAGTAAATGTGCGTGTGGATGATGGTTGGATGTTGCACTGTGTTTATTATTATTATTTTAATTGATTTTGTTAAAGTTCTACATCAATACTAAATACACAGAATATACTTTGAGAAAAGTCTCTCTGCTTAACATAATCTTTGGGAGCCTCCATAGCCCAGTGGTTAGGCAACCCGCCTACAGTGCAGATGGTGATTGCAGGGTCACAGGTTCGAATCCCAGGTTCAACTGGTGTTTGTAGTATTTGTCATTTTCCACCTGATAGTGCTAACAGTCGCAATACATAAATGGCCATGTGGTTCCCCAGTGAGTACCTCAGAAATGCTTCCATATGGCTTAGAGTAAATGGGCATGTGGATGATGGTTGTATACTTAGTTGCATGTTGCACTGTGTTTATTATTATTATTATTGTAATTGATTTTGATAAAGTTCATCATCAATACTAAATACACAGAATATACTTTGAGAAAAGTCTCTCTGCTTAGCATAATCTTTGGGAGGCTTCATAGGCCAGTGGTTAGGCAACCCGCCTACAGTGCCGATGGTGATTGCAGGGTCACAGGTTCGAATCCCAGGTTCAACTGGTGTTTGTAGTATTTGTCATTTTCCACCTGATAGTGCTAACAGTCTCAATACATAAATGGCCATGTGGTTCCCCAGTGAGTACCTTGGAAATGCTTCCATACGGCTTAGAGTAAATGTGCGTGTGGATGATGGTTGGATGTTGCACTGTGTTTATTATTATTATTTTAATTGATTTTGTTAAAGTTCTACATCAATACTAAATACACAGAATATACTTTGAGAAAAGTCTCTCTGCTTAGCATAATCTTTGGGAGGCTCCATAGCCCAATGGTTAGGCAACCCACCTACAGTGCAGATGGTGATTGCAGTGTCACAGGTTCAAATCCCGGGTTCAACTGGTGTTTGTAGTATTTGTCATTTTCCACCTGATAGTGCTAACAGTCTCAATACATAAATGGCCATGTGGTTCCCCAGTGAGTACCTTAGAAATGCTTCCATATGGCTT
This sequence comes from Pseudophryne corroboree, assembly GCF_028390025.1. Taxonomy (NCBI): domain Eukaryota; kingdom Metazoa; phylum Chordata; class Amphibia; order Anura; family Myobatrachidae; genus Pseudophryne; species Pseudophryne corroboree. Next base: position 69,166,642 of record NC_086453.1, read on the forward strand.
AGAGCTGGCCTGGCCAACCTGTGGCTCTCCAGCTGTTGTGAAACTACAAGTCCCATCATGCCTTGCCACAGTTTTGCTATTCGGGAATGCTAAAACTGTGGCAGGGCATGCTGGGATGTGTAGTTTCACTACATCTGGAGAGCCACAGGTTGGCCAGGCCTGGCTTAGAGTAAATGGGCATGTGGATGATGGTTGTATACTTAGTTGCATGTTGCACTGTGTTTATTATTATTATTATTATTATTATTATTGTAATTGATTTTGATAAAGTTCAACATCAATACTAAATACACAGAATATACTTTGAGAAAAGTCTCTCTGCTTAGCATAATCTTTGGGAGGCTTCATAGGCCAGTGGTTAGGCAACCCGCCTACAGTGCCGATGGTGATTGCAGGGTCACAGGTTCGAATCCCAGGTTCAACTGGTGTTTGTAGTATTTGTCATTTTCCACCTGATAGTGCTAACAGTCTCAATACATAAATGGCCATGTGGTTCCCCAGTGAGTACCTTGGAAATGCTTCCATACGGCTTAGAGTAAATGTGCGTGTGGATGATGGTTGGATGTTGCACTGTGTTTATTATTATTATTTTAATTGATTTTTGTTAAAGTTCTACATCAATACTAAATACACAGAATATACTTTGAGAAAAGTCTCTCTGCTTAGCGTAATCTTTGGGAGGCTCCATAGCCCAATGGTTAGGCAACCCGCCTACAGTGCAGATGGTGATTGCAGGGTCACAGGTTCAAATCCCAGGTTCAACTGGTGTTTGTAGTATTTGTCATTTTCCACCTGATAGTGCTAACAGTCTCAATACATAAATGGCCATGTGGTTCCCCAGTGAGTACCTTAGAAATGCTTCCATATGGCTTAGAGTAAATGGGCATGTGGATGATGGTTGTATACTTAGTTGCATGTTGCACTGTTTATTATTATTATTGTAATTGATTTTAATAAAGTTCAACATCAATACTAAATACACAGAATATACTTTGAGAAAAGTCTCTCTGCTTAGCATAATCTTTGGGAGGCTCCATAGCCCAGTGGTTAGGCAACCCGCCTACAGTGCAGATGGTGATTGCAGGGTCACTGGTTTGAATCCCGGGTTCAACTGGTGTTTGCAGTATTTGTCATTTTCCACCTGATAGTGTTAACAGTCTCAATACATAAATGGCCATGTGGTTACCCAGTGAGTACCTTGGAAATGCTTCCATACGGCTTAGAGTAAATGTGCGTGTGGATGATGGTTGGATGTTGCACTGTGTTTATTATTATTATTTTAATTGATTTTGTTAAAGTTCTACATCAATACTAAATACACAGAATATACTTTGAGAAAAGTCTCTCTGCTTAACATAATCTTTGGGACCCTCCATAGCCCAGTGGTTAGGCAACCCGCCTACAGTGCAGATGGTGATTGCAGGGTCACAGGTTCGAATCCCAGGTTCAACTGGTGTTTGTAGTATTTGTCATTTTCCACCTGATAGTGCTAACAGTCTCAATACATAAATGGCCATGTGGTTCCCCAGTGAGTACCTTAGAAATGCTTCCATATGGCTTAGAGTAAATGGGCATGTGGATGATGGTTGTATACTTAGTTGCATGTTGCACTGTTTATTATTATTATTATTGTAATTGATTTTGATAAAGTTCAACATCAATACTAAATACACAGAATATACTTTGAGAAAAGTCTCTCTGCTTAGCATAATCTTTGGGAGTCTTCATAGGCCAGTGGTTAGGCAACCCGCCTACAGTGCCGATGGTGATTGCAGGGTCACAGGTTCGAATCCCAGGTTCAACTGGTGTTTGTAGTATTTGTCATTTTCCACCTGATAGTGCTAACAGTCTCAATACATAAATGGCCATGTGGTTCCCCAGTGAGTACCTTGGAAATGCTTCCATACGGCTAAGAGTAAATGTGCGTGTGGATGATGGTTGGATGTTGCACTGTGTTTATTATTATTATTGTAATTGATTTTAATAAAGTTCAACATCAATACTAAATACACAGAATATACTTTGAGAAAAGTCTCTCTGCTTAGCATAATCTTCGGGAGGCTCCATAGCCCAATGGTTAGGCAACCCGCCTACAGTGCAGATGGTGATTGCAGGGTCACAGGTTCAAATCCCAGGTTCAACTGGTGTTTGTAGTATTTGTCATTTTCCACCTGATAGTGCTAACAGTCTCAATACATAAATGGCCATGTGGTTCCCCAGTGAGTACCTTAGAAATGCTTCCATATGGCTTAGAGTAAATGGGCATGTGGATGATGGTTGTATACTTAGTTGCATGTTGCACTGTTTATTATTATTAATGTAATTGATTTTAATAAAGTTCAACATCAATACTAAATACACAGAATATACTTTGAGAAAAGTCTCTCTGCTAAGCATAATCTTTGGGAGGCTAAATAGCCCAGTGGTTAGGCAACCCGCCTACAGCGCAGATGGTGTTTGCAGGGTCACAGGTTCAAATCCCAGGTTCAACTGGTGTTTGTAGTATTTGTCATTTTCCACCTGATAGTGCTAACAGTCTCAATACATAAATGGCCATGTGGTTCCCCAGTGAGTACCTTGGAAATGCTTCCATACAGCTTAGAATACATGTGCGTGAGGATGATGGTTGGATGTTGCACTGTGTTTATTATTATTATTTTAATTGATTTTGTTAAAGTTCTACATCAATACTAAATACACAGAATATACTTTGAGAAAAGTCTCTCTGCTTAGCATAATTTTTGGGAGGCTCCATAGCCCAATGGTTAGGCAACCCGCCTACAGTGCTGATGGTGATTGCAGGGTCACAGGTTCAAATCCCAGGTTCAACTGGTGTTTGTATTATTTGTCATTTTCCACCTGATAGTGCTAACAGTCTCAATACATAAATGGCCATGTTGTTCCCCAGTGAGTACCTTAGAAATGCTTCCATATGGCTTAGAGTAAATGGGCATGTGGATGATGGTTGTATACCTAGTTGCATGTTGCACTGTGTTTATTATTATTATTATTGTAATTGATTTTAATAAAGTTCAACATCAATACTAAATACACAGAATATACTTTGAGAAAAGTCTCTCTGCTTAGCATAATCTTTGGGAGGCTCCATAGCCCAGTGGTTAGGCAACCCACCTACAGCACAGATGCTGATTGCAGGGTCACTGGTTCGAATCCCAGGTTCAACTGGTGTTTGCAGTATTTGTCGTTTTCCACCTGATAGTGTTAACAGTCTAAATACATAAATGGCCATGTGGTTACCCAGTGAGTACCTTGGAAATGCTTCCATACGGCTTAGAGTAAATGTGCGTGTGGATAATGGTTGGATGTTGCACTGTGTTTATTATTATTATTGTAATTGATTTTAATAAAGTTCAACATCAATACTAAATACACAGAATATACTTTGAGAAAAGTCTCTCTGCTTAGCATAATCTTTGGGAGCCTCCATAGCCCAGGTGTTAGGCAACCCGCCTACAGTGCAGATGGTGATTGCAGTGTCACAGGTTCGAATCCCATGTTCAACTGGTGTTTGTAGTATTTGCAATTTTCCACCTGATAGTGCTAACAGTCTCAATACATAAATAGCCATGTGGTTCCCCAGTGAGTACCTTAGAAATGCTTCCATATGGCTTAGAGTAAATGGGCATGTGGATGATGGTTGTATACTTAGTTGCATGTTGCTCTGTGTTTATTATTATTATTATTGTAATTGATTTTGATAAAGTTCAACATCAATACTAAATACACAGAATATACTTTGAGAAAAGTCTCTCTGCTTAGCATAATCTTTGGGAGGCTTCATAGGCCAGTGGTTTGGCAACCCGCCTACAGTGCAGATGGTGATTGCAGGGTCACAGGTTCAAATCCCAGGTTCAACTGGTGTTTGTAGTATTTGTCATTTTCCACCTGATAGTGCTAACAGTCTCAATACATAAATGGCCATGTGGTTCCCCAGTGAGTACCTTGGAAATGCTTCCATACGGCTTAGAGTAAATGTGCGTGTGGAAGATGGTTGGATGTTGCACTGTGTTTATTATTATTATTTTAATTGATTTTGTTAAAGTTCAACATCAATACTAAATACACAGAATATACTTTGAGAAAAGTCTATCTGCTTAGCATGATCTTTGGGAGGCTCCATAGCCCAATGGTTAGGCAACCCGCCTACAGTGCAGATGGTGTTTGCAGGGTCACAGGTTCAAATCCCAGGTTCAACTGGTGTTTGTAGTATTTGTCATTTTCCACCTGATAGTGCTAACAGTCTCAATACATAAATGGCCATGTGGTTCCCCAGTGAGTACCTTAGAAATGCTTCCATATGGCTTAGAGTAAATGGGCATGTGGATGATGGTTGTATACTTAGTTGCATGTTGCACTGTTTATTATTATTATTGTAATTGATTTTAATAAAGTTCAACATCAATACTAAATACACAGAATATACTTTGAGAAAAGTCTCTCTGCTTAGCATAATCTTTGGGAGGCTCAATAGCCCAGTGGTTAGGCAACCCGCCTACAGCGCAGATGGTGATTGCAGGGTCACAGGTTCAAATCCCAGGTTCAACTGGTGTTTGTAGTATTTGTCATTTTCCACCTGATAGTGCTAACAGTCTCAATACATAAATGGCCATGTGGTTCCCCAGTGAGTACCTTGGAAATGCTTCCATACAGCTTAGAATAAATGTGCGTGAGGATGATGGTTGGATGTTGCACTGTGTTTATTATTATTATTTTAATTGATTTTGTTAAAGTTCTACATCAATACTAAATACACAGAATATACTTTGAGAAAAGTCTCTCTGCTTAGCATAATCTTTGGGAGCCTCCATAGCCCAGTGGTTAGGCAACCCGCCTACAGTGCAGATGGTGATTGCAGGGTCACAGGTTCAAATCCCAGGTTCAACTGGTGTTTGTAGTGTTTGTCATTTTCCACCTGATAGTGCTAACAGTCTCAATACATAAATGGCCATGTGGTTCCCCAGTGAGTACCTTAGAAATGCTTCCATATGGCTTAGAGTAAATGGGCATGTGGATGATGGTTGGATGTTGCACTGTTTATTATTATTATTTTAATTGATTTTGTTAAAGTTCTACATCAATACTAAATACACAGAATATACTTTGAGAAAAGTCTCTCTGCTTAGCATAATCTTTGGGAGGCTCCATAGCCCAATGGTTAGGCAACCCGCCTACAGTGCTGATGGTGATTGCAGGGTCCCAGGTTCAACTGGTGTTTGTAGTATTTGTTATTTTCCACCTGATAGTGCTAACAGTCTCAATACATAAATGGCCATGTGGTTCCCCAGTGAGTACCTTAGAAATGCTTCCATATGGCTTAGAGTAAATGGGCATGTGGATGATGGTTGTATACCTAGTTGCATGTTGCACTGTTTATTATTATTATTATTGTAATTGATTTTGATAAAGTTCAACATCAATACTAAATACACAGAATATACTTTGAGAAAAGTCTCTCTGCTTAGCATAATCTTTGGGAGGCTTCATAGGCCAGTGGTTAGGCAACCCGCCTACAGTGCAGATGGTGATTGCAGGGTCACAGGTTCGAATCCCTGGTTCAACTGGTGTTTGTAGTATTTGTCATTTTCCACCTGATAGTGCTAACAGTCTCAATACATAAATGGCCATGTGGTTCCCCAGTGAGTACCTTGGAAATGCTTCCATATGGCTTAGAGTAAATGGGCATGTGGATGATGGTTGTATACCTAGTTGCATGTTGCACTGTGTTTATTATTATTATTGTAATTGATTTTAATAAAGTTCAACATCAATACTAAATACACAGAATATACTTTGAGAAAAGTCTCTCTGCTTAGCATAATCTTTGGGAGGCTCCATATCCCAGTGGTTAGGCAACCCACCTACAGCGCAGATGGTGATTGCAGGGTCACTGGTTCGAATCCCAGGTTCAACTGGTGTTTGCAGTATTTGTCATTTTCCACCTGATAGTGTTAACAGTCTAAATACATAAATGGCCATGTGGTTACCCAGTGAGTACCTTGGAAATGCTTCCATACGGCTTAGAGTAAATGTGCGTGTGGATGATGGTTGGATGTTGCACTGTGTTTATTATTATTATTGTAATTGATTTTAATAAAGTTCAACATCAATACTAAATACACAGAATATACTTTGAGAAAAGTCTCTCTGCTTAGCATAATCTTTGGGAGGCTCCATAGCCCAATGGTTAGGCAACCCGCCTACAGTGCAGATGGTGATTGCAGGGTCACAGGTTCAAATCCCAGGTTCAACTGGTGTTTGTAGTATTTGTCATTTTCCACCTGATAGTGCTAACAGTCTCAATACATAAATGGCCATGTGGTTCCCCAGTGAGTACCTTAGAAATGCTTCCATATGGCTTAGAGTAAATGGGCATGTGGATGATGGTTGTATACTTAGTTGCATGTTGCACTGTTTATTATTATTATTGTAATTGATTTTAATAAAGTTCAACATCAATACTAAATACACAGAATATACTTTGAGAAAAGTCTCTCTGCTTAGCATAATCTTTGGGAGGCTCAATAGCCCAGTGGTTAGGCAACCCGCCTACAGCGCAGATGGTGATTGCAGGGTCACAGGTTCAAATCCCAGGTTCAACTGGTGTTTGTAGTATTTGTCATTTTCCACCTGATAGTGCTAACAGTCTCAATACATAAATGGCCATGTGGTTCCCCAGTGAGTACCTTGGAAATGCTTCCATACAGCTTAGAATAAATGTGCGTGAGGATGATGGTTGGATGTTGCACTGTGTTTATTATTATTATTTTAATTGATTTTGTTAAAGTTCTACATCAATACTAAATACACAGAATATACTTTGAGAAAAGTCTCTCTGCTTAGCATAATCTTTGGGAGCCTCCATAGCCCAGTGGTTAGGCAACCCGCCTACAGTGCAGATGGTGATTGCAGGGTCACAGGTTCAAATCCCAGGTTCAACTGGTGTTTGTAGTATTTGTCATTTTCCACCTGATAGTGCTAACAGTCTCAATACATAAATGGCCATGTGGTTCCCCAGTGAGTACCTTAGAAATGCTTCCATATGGCTTAGAGTAAATGGGCATGTGGATGATGGTTGGATGTTGCACTGTTTATTATTATTATTTTAATTGATTTTGTTAAAGTTCTACATCAATACTAAATACACAGAATATACTTTGAGAAAAGTCTCTCTGCTTAGCATAATCTTCGGGAGGCTCCATAGCCCAATGGTTAGGCAACCCGCCTACAGTGCTGATGGTGATTGCAGGGTCACAGGTTCAAATCCCAGGTTCAACTGGTGTTTGTAGTATTTGTCATTTTCCACCTGATAGTGCTAACAGTCTCAATACATAAATGGCCATGTGGTTCCCCAGTGAGTACCTTAGAAATGCTTCCATATGGCTTAGAGTAAATGGGCATGTGGATGATGGTTGAATACCTAGTTGCATGTTGCACTGTTTATTATTATTATTATTGTAATTGATTTTGATAAAGTTCAACATCAATACTAAATACACAGAATATACTTTGAGAAAAGTCTCTCTGCTTAGCATAATCTTTGGGAGGCTTCATAGGCCAGTGGTTAGGCAACCCGCCTACAGTGCAGATGGTGATTGCAGGGTCACAGGTTCGAATCCCTGGTTCAACTGGTGTTTGTAGTATTTGTCATTTTCCACCTGATAGTGCTAACAGTCTCAATACATAAATGGCCATGTGGTTCCCCAGTGAGTACCTTGGAAATGCTTCCATACGGCTTAGAGTAAATGTGCGTGTGGATGTTGCACTGTGTTTATTATTATTATTTTAATTGATTTTGTTAAAGTTCTACATCAATACTAAATACACAGAATATACTTTGAGAAAAGTCTCTCTGCTTAGCATAATCTTTGGGAGCCTCCATAGCCCAGTGGTTAGGCAACCCGCCTACAGTGCAGATGGTGATTGCAGGGTCACAGGTTCAAATCCCAGGTACAACTGGTGTTTGTAGTATTTGTCATTTTCCACCTGATAGTGCTAACAGTCTCAATACATAAATGGCCATGTGGTTCCCCAGTGAGTACCTTAGAAATGCTTCCATATGGCTTAGAGTAAATGGGCATGTGGATGATGGTTGTATACTTAGTTGCATGTTGCACTGTTTATTATTATTATTGTAATTGATTTTGATAAAGTTCAACATCAATACTAAATACACAGAATATACTTTGAGAAAAGTCTCTCTGCTTAGCATAATCTTTGGGAGGCTCCATAGCCCAGTGGTTAGGCAACCCGCCTACAGCGCAGATGGTGATTGCAGGGTCACAGGTTCGAATCCCAGGTTCAGAAGGTGTTTGTAGTATTTGTCATTTTCCACCTGATAGTGCTAACAGTCTCAATACATAAATGGCCATGTGGTTCCCCAGTGAGTACCTTGGAAATGCTTCCATACGGCTTAGAGTAAATGTGCGTGTGGAAGATGGTTGGATGTTGCACTGTGTTTATTATTATTATTTTAATTGATTTTGTTAAAGTTCAACATCAATACTAAATACACAGAATATACTTTGAGAAAAGTCTATCTGCTTAGCATGATCTTTGGGAGGCTCCATAGCCCAATGGTTAGGCAACCCGCCTACAGTGCAGATGGTGATTGCAGGGTCACAGGTTCAAATCCCAGGTTCAACTGGTGTTTGTAGTATTTGTCATTTTCCACCTGATAGTGCTAACAGTCTCAATACATAAATGGCCATGTGGTTCCCCAGTGAGTACCTTAGAAATGCTTCCATATGGCTTAGAGTAAATGGGCATGTGGATGATGGTTGTATACCTAGTTGCATGTTGCACTGTGTTTATTATTATTATTGTAATTGATTTTAATAAAGTTCAACATCAATACTAAATACACAGAATATACTTTGAGAAAAGTCTCTCTGCTTAGCATAATCTTTGGGAGGCTCCATATCCCAGTGGTTAGGCAACCCACCTACAGCGCAGATGGTGATTGCAGGGTCACTGGTTCGAATCCCAGGTTCAACTGGTGTTTGCAGTATTTGTCATTTTCCACCTGATAGTGTTAACAGTCTAAATACATAAATGGCCATGTGGTTACCCAGTGAGTACCTTGGAAATGCTTCCATACGGCTTAGAGTAAATGTGCGTGTGGATGATGGTTGGATGTTGCACTGTGTTTATTATTATTATTGTAATTGATTTTAATAAAGTTCAACATCAATACTAAATACACAGAATATACTTTGAGAAAAGTCTCTCTGCTTAGCATAATCTTTGGGAGGCTCCATAGCCCAATGGTTAGGCAACCCGCCTACAGTGCAGATGGTGATTGCAGGGTCACAGGTTCAAATCCCAGGTTCAACTGGTGTTTGTAGTATTTGTCATTTTCCACCTGATAGTGCTAACAGTCTCAATACATAAATGGCCATGTGGTTCCCCAGTGAGTACCTTAGAAATGCTTCCATATGGCTTAGAGTAAATGGGCATGTGGATGATGGTTGTATACTTAGTTGCATGTTGCACTGTTTATTATTATTATTGTAATTGATTTTAATAAAGTTCAACATCAATACTAAATACACAGAATATACTTTGAGAAAAGTCTCTCTGCTTAGCATAATCTTTGGGAGGCTCAATAGCCCAGTGGTTAGGCAACCCGCCTACAGCGCAGATGGTGATTGCAGGGTCACAGGTTCAAATCCCAGGTTCAACTGGTGTTTGTAGTATTTGTCATTTTCCACCTGATAGTGCTAACAGTCTCAATACATAAATGGCCATGTGGTTCCCCAGTGAGTACCTTGGAAATGCTTCCATACAGCTTAGAATAAATGTGCGTGAGGATGATGGTTGGATGTTGCACTGTTTATTATTATTATTTTAATTGATTTTGTTAAAGTTCTACATCAATACTAAATACACAGAATATACTTTGAGAAAAGTCTCTCTGCTTAGCATAATCTTTGGGAGCCTCCATAGCCCAGTGGTTAGGCAACCCACCTACAGTGCAGATGGTGATTGCAGGGTCACAGGTTCAAATCCCAGGTTCAACTGGTGTTTGTAGTATTTGTCATTTTCCACCTGATAGTGCTAACAGTCTCAATACATAAATGGCCATGTGGTTCCCCAGTGAGTACCTTAGAAATGCTTCCATATGGCTTAGAGTAAATGGGCATGTGGATGATGGTTTTATACCTAGTTGCATGTTGCACTGTTTATTATTATTATTATTATTATTGTAATTGATTTTGATAAAGTTCAACATCAATACTAAATACACAGAATATACTTTGAGAAAAGTCTCTCTGCTTAGCATAATCTTTGGGAGGCTTCATAGGCCAGTGGTTAGGCAACCCGCCTACAGTACAGATGGTGATTGCAGGGTCACAGGTTCGAATCCCAGGTTCAACTGGTGTTTGTAGTATTTGTCATTTTCCACCTGATAGTGCTAACAGTCTCAATACATAAATGGCCATGTGGTTCCCCAGTGAGTACCTTGGAAATGCTTCCATACGGCTTAGAGTAAATGTGCGTGTGGATGTTGCACTGTGTTTATTATTATTATTTTAATTGATTTTGTTAAAGTTCTACATCAATACTAAATACACAGAATATACTTTGAGAAAAGTCTCTCTGCTTAGCATAATCTTTGGGAGGCTCCATAGCCCAATGGTTAGGCAACCCGCCTACAGTGCTGATGGTGATTGCAGGGTCACAGGTTCAAATCCCAGGTTCAACTGGTGTTTGTAGTATTTGTCATTTTCCACCTGATAGTGCTAACAGTCTCAATACATAAATGGCCATGTGGTTCCCCAGTGAGTACCTTAGAAATGCTTCCATATGGCTTAGAGTAAATGGGCATGTGGATGATGGTTGTATACCTAGTTGCATGTTGCACTGTTTATTATTATTATTATTATTATTGTAATTGATTTTGATAAAGTTCAACATCAATACTAAATACACAGAATATACTTTGAGAAAAGTCTCTCTGCTTAGCATAATCTTTGGGAGGCTTCATAGGCCAGTGGTTAGGCAACCCGCCTACAGTGCAGATGGTGATTGCAGGGTCACAGGTTCGAATCCCAGGTTCAACTGGTGTTTGTAGTATTTGTCATTTTCCACCTGATAGTGCTAACAGTCTCAATACATAAATGGCCATGTGGTTCCCCAGTGAGTACCTTGGAAATGCTTCCATACGGCTTAGAGTAAATGTGCGTGTGGATGTTGCACTGTGTTTATTATTATTATTTTAATTGATTTTGTTAAAGTTCTACATCAATACTAAATACACAGAATATACTTTGAGAAAAGTCTCTCTGCTTAGCATAATCTTTGGGAGCCTCCATAGCCCAGTGGTTAGGCAACCCGCCTACAGTGCAGATGGTGATTGCAGGGTCACAGGTTCAAATCCCAGGTACAATTGGTGTTTGTAGTATTTGTCATTTTCCACCTGATAGTGCTAACAGTCTCAATACATAAATGGCCATGTGGTTCCCCAGTGAGTACCTTAGAAATGCTTCCATATGGCTTAGAGTAAATGGGCATGTGGATGATGGTTGTATACTTAGTTGCATGTTGCACTGTTTATTATTATTATTGTAATTGATTTTGATAAAGTTCAACATCAATACTAAATACACAGAATATACTTTGAGAAAAGTCTCTCTGCTTAGCATAATCTTTGGGAGGCTCCATAGCCCAGTGGTTAGGCAACCCGCCTACAGCGCAGATGGTGATTGCAGGGTCACAGGTTTGAATCCCAGGTTCAAAAGGTGTTTGTAGTATTTGTCATTTTCCACCTGATAGTGCTAACAGTCTCAATACATAAATGGCCATGTGGTTCCCCAGTGAGTACCTTGGAAATGCTTCCATACGGCTTAGAGTAAATGTGCGTGTGGATGATGGTTGGATGTTGCACTGTGTTTATTATTATTATTTTAATTGATTTTGTTAAAGTTCTACATCAATACTAAATACACAGAATATACTTTGAGAAAAGTCTCTCTGCTTAGCATAATCTTTGGGAGCCTCCATAGCCTAGGTGTTAGGCAACCCGCCTACAGTGCAGATGGTGATTGCAGTGTCACAGGTTCGAATCCCATGTTCAACTGGTGTTTGTAGTATTTGCAATTTTCCACCTGATAGTGCTAACAGTCTCAATACATAAATAGCCATGTGGTTCCCCAGTGAGTACCTTAGAAATGCTTCCATATGGCTTAGAGTAAATGGGCATGTGGATGATGGTTGTATACTTAGTTGCATGTTGCTCTGTGTTTATTATTATTATTATTGTAATTGGATGATGGTTGGATGTTGCACTGTGTTTATTATTATTATTTTAATTGATTTTGTTAAAGTTCAACATCAATACTAAATACACAGAATATACTTTGAGAAAAGTCTCTCTGCTTAGCATAATCTTTGGGAGGCTCCATAGCCCAGTGGTTAGGCAACCCGCCTACAGCGCAGATGGTGATTGCAGGGTCACAGGTTCGGATCCCAGGTTCAAATGGTGTTTGTATTATTTGTCATTTTCCACCTGATAGTGCTAACAGTCTCAATACATAAATGGAGTAAATGGGCATGTGGATGATGGTTGTATACCTAGTTGCATGTTGCACTGTGTTTATTATTATTATTGTAATTGATTTTAATAAAGTTCAACATCAATACTAAATACACAGAATATACTTTGAGAAAAGTCTCTCTGCTTAGCATAATCTTTGGGAGGCTCCATATCCCAGTGGTTAGGCAACCCACCTACAGTGCAGATGGTGATTGCAGGGTCACAGGTTCAAATCCCAGGTTCAACTGGTTTTTGTAGTATTTGTCATTTTCCACCTGATAGTGCTAACAGTCTCAATACATAAATGGCCATGTGGTTCCCCAGTGAGTACCTTAGAAATGCTTCCATATGGCTTAGAGTAAATGGGCATGTGGATGATGGTTGTATACTTAGTTGCATGTTGCACTGTGTTTATTATTATTATTATTATTATTGTAATTGATTTTGATAAAGTTCAACATCAATACTAAATACACAGAATATACTTTGAGAAAAGTCTCTCTGCTTAGCATAATCTTTGTGAGGCTCCATAGCCTAATGGTTAGGCATCACGTCTACAGTGCAGATGGTGATTGCAGGGTCACTGGTTCGAATCCCGGGTGCGACTGGTGTTTGTAGTATTTGTCGTCTTCCACCTGATAGTGTTAATATACTCAATACATAAATGGCCATGTGGTGCCTCAGTGAGTACCTTGGAAATGCTTCCATACGGCTTAGAATAAATGTGCGTGTGGATGATGGTTGGATGTTGCACTGTGTTTATTATTATTATTTTAATTGATTTTGTTAAAGTTCTACATCAATACTAAATACACAGAATATACTTTGAGAAAAGTCTCTCTGCTTAACATAATCTTTGGGAGCCTCCATAGCCCAGTGGTTAGGCAACCCGCCTACAGTGCAGATGGTGATCACAGGGTCACAGGTTCGAATCCCAGGTTCAACTGGTGTTTTTAGTATTTGTCATTTTCCACCTGATAGTGCTAACAGTCTCAATACATAAATGGCCATGTGGTTCCCCAGTGAGTACCTTAGAAATGCTTCCATATGGCTTAGAGTAAATGGGCATGTGGATGATGGTTGTATACTTAGTTGCATGTTGCACTGTGTTTATTATTATTATTTTAATTGATTTTGTTAAAGTTCTACATCAATACTAAATACACAGAATATACTTTGAGAAAAGTCTCTCTGCTTAGCATAATCTTTGTGAGCCTCCATAGCCCAGTGGTTAGGCAACCCGCCTACAGTGCAGATGGTGATTGCAGGGTCACTGGTTCAAATCCCGGGTGCGACTGGTGTTTGTAGTATTTGTCGTCTTCCACCTGATAGTGTTAATATACTCAATACATAAATGGTCATGTGGTGCCTCAGTGAGTACCTTGGAAATGCTTCCATACGGCTTAGAATAAATGTGCGTGTGGATGATGGTTGGATGTTGCACTGTGTTTATTATTATTATTTTAATTGATTTTGTTAAAGTTCTACATCAATACTAAATAAACAGAATATACTTTGAGAAAAGTCTCTCTGCTTAGCTTAATCTTTGGGAGCCTCCATAGCCCAGTGGTCAGGCAACCCGCCTCCAGTGCAGATGGTGATTGCAGCGTCACAGGTTCGAATCCCAGGTTCAACTGGTGTTTTTAGTATTTGTCATTTTCCACCTGATAGTGCTAACAGTCTCAATACATAAATGGCCATGTGGTTCCCCAGTGAGTACCTTAGAAATGCTTCCATATGGCTTAGAGTAAATGGGCATGTGGATGATGGTTGTATACTTAGTTGCATGTTGCACTGTGTTTATTATTATTATTTTAATTGATTTTGTTAAAGTTCTACATCAATACTAAATACACAGAATATACTTTGAGAAAAGTCTCTCTGCTTAGCATAATTTTTGGGAGCCTCCATAGCCCAGTGGTTAGGCAACCCACCTACAGTGCAGATGGTGATTGCAGGGTCACAGGTTCGAATCCCAGGTTCAACTGGTGTTTGTAGTATTTGTCATTTTCCACCTGATAGTGCTAACAGTCTCAATACATAAACGGCCATGTGGTTCCCCAGTGAGTACCTTAGAAATGCTTCCATATGGCTTAGAGTAAATGGGCATGTGGATGATGGTTGTATACTTAGTTGCATGTTGCACTGTGTTTATTATTATTATTGTAATTGATTTTGATAAAGTCCAACATCAATACTAAATACACAGAATATACTTTGAGAAAAGTCTCTCTGCTTAGCATAATCTTTGGGAGGCTCCATAGCCCAATGGTTAGGCAACCCGCCTACAGTGCAGATGGTGATTGCAGGGTCAACAGGTTCAACTGGTGTTTGTAGTATTTGTCATTTTCCACCTGATAGTGCTAACAGTCTCAATACATAAATGGCCATGTGGTTCCCCAGTGAGTACCTTAGAAATGCTTCCATATGGCTTAGAGTAAATGGGCATGTGGATGATGGTTGTATACTTAGTTGCATATTGCACTGTGTTTATTATTATTATTGTAATTGATTTTGATAAAGTTCAACATCAATACTAAATACACAGAATATACTTTGAGAAAAGTCTCTCTGCTTAGCAAAATCTTTGGGAGGCTCCATAGCCCAGTGGTTAGGCAACCCGCCTACAGTGCAGATGGTGATTGCAGGGTCACAGGTTCGAATCCCAGGTTCAACTGGTGTTTTTAGTATTTGTCATTTTCCACCTGATAGTGCTAACAGTCTCAATACATAAATGGCCATGTGGTTCCCCAGTGAGTACCTTAGAAATGCTTCCATATGGCTTAGAGTAAATGGGCATGTGGATGATGGTTGTATACTTAGTTGCATGTTGCACTGTGTTTATTATTATTATTTTAATTGATTTTGTTAAAGTTCTACATCAATACTAAATACACAGAATATACTTTGAGAAAAGTCTCTCTGCTTAGCATAATCTTTGTGAGCCTCCATAGCCCAGTGGTTAGGCAACCCGCCTACAGTGCAGATGGTGATTGCAGGGTCACTGGTTCAAATCCCGGGTGCGACTGGTGTTTGTAGTATTTGTCGTCTTCCACCTGATAGTGTTAATATACTCAATACATAAATGGTCATGTGGTGCCTCAGTGAGTACCTTGGAAATGCTTCCATACGGCTTAGAATAAATGTGCGTGTGGATGATGGTTGGATGTTGCACTGTGTTTATTATTATTATTTTAATTGATTTTGTTAAAGTTCTACATCAATACTAAATAAACAGAATATACTTTGAGAAAAGTCTCTCTGCTTAGCTTAATCTTTGGGAGCCTCCATAGCCCAGTGGTCAGGCAACCCGCCTCCAGTGCAGATGGTGATTGCAGCGTCACAGCTTCGAATCACAGCTTCGAATCCCAGGTTCAACTGGTGTTTTTAGTATTTGTCATTTTCCACCTGATAGTGCTAACAGTCTCAATACATAAATGGCCATGTGGTTCCCCAGTGAGTACCTTAGAAATGCTTCCATATGGCTTAGAGTAAATGGGCATGTGGATGATGGTTGTATACTTAGTTGCATGTTGCACTGTGTTTATTATTATTATTTTAATTGATTTTGTTAAAGTTCTACATCAATACTAAATACACAGAATATACTTTGAGAAAAGTCTCTCTGCTTAGCATAATTTTTGGGAGCCTCCATAGCCCAGTGGTTAGGCAACCCACCTACAGTGCAGATGGTGATTGCAGGGTCACAGGTTCGAATCCCAGGTTCAACTGGTGTTTGTAGTATTTGTCATTTTCCACCTGATAGTGCTAACAGTCTCAATACATAAACGGCCATGTGGTTCCCCAGTGAGTACCTTAGAAATGCTTCCATATGGCTTAGAGTAAATGGGCATGTGGATGATGGTTGTATACTTAGTTGCATGTTGCACTGTGTTTATTATTATTATTGTAATTGATTTTGATAAAGTCCAACATCAATACTAAATACACAGAATATACTTTGAGAAAAGTCTCTCTGCTTAGCATAATCTTTGGGAGGCTCCATAGCCCAATGGTTAGGCAACCCGCCTACAGTGCAGATGGTGATTGCAGGGTCAACAGGTTCAACTGGTGTTTGTAGTATTTGTCATTTTCCACCTGATAGTGCTAACAGTCTCAATACATAAATGGCCATGTGGTTCCCCAGTGAGTACCTTAGAAATGCTTCCATATGGCTTAGAGTAAATGGGCATGTGGATGATGGTTGTATACTTAGTTGCATATTGCACTGTGTTTATTATTATTATTGTAATTGATTTTGATAAAGTTCAACATCAATACTAAATACACAGAATATACTTTGAGAAAAGTCTCTCTGCTTAGCAAAATCTTTGGGAGGCTCCATAGCCCAGTGGTTAGGCAACCCGCCTACAGTGCAGATGGTGATTGCAGGGTCACAGGTTCGAATCCCAGGTTCAACTGGTGTTTGTAGTATTTGTCATTTTCCACCTGATAGTGCTAACAGTCTCAATACATAAATGGCCATGTGGTTCCCCAGTGAGTACCTTGGAAATGCTTCCATACTGCTTAGAATAAATGTGCGTGTGGATGATGGTTAGATGTTGCACTGTGTTTATTATTATTATTTTAATTGATTTTGTTAAAGTTCTACATCAATACTAAATACACAGAATATACTTTGAGAAAAGTCTCTCTGCTTAGCATAATCTTTGGGAGCCTCCATAGCCCAGTGGTTAGGCAACCCGCCTACAGTGCAGATGGTGATTGCAGGGTCACAGGTTCGAATCCCAGGTTCAACTGGTGTTTGTAGTATTTGTCATTTTCCACCCGATAGTGCTAACAGTCTCAATACATAAATGGCCATGTGGTTCCCCAGTGAGTACCTTAGAAATGCTTCCATTTGGCTTAGAGTAAATGGGCATGTGGATGATGGTTGTATACTTAGTTGCATGTTGCACTGTGTTTATTATTATTATTATTGTAATTGATTTTGATAAAGTTCAACATCAATACTAAATACACAGAATATACTTTGAGAAAAGTCTCTCTGCTTAGCATAATCTTTGGGAGGCTTCATAGGCCAGTGGTTAGGCAACCCGCCTACAGTGCAGATGGTGATTGCAGGGTCACAGGTTCGAATCCCAGGTTCAACTGGTGTTTGTAGTATTTGTCATTTTCCACCTGATAGTGCTAACAGTCTCAATACATAAATGGCCATGTGGTTCCCCAGTGAGTACCTTGGAAATGCTTCCATACGGCTTAGAGTAAATGTGCGTGTGGATGATGGTTGGATGTTGCACTGTGTTTATTATTATTATTTTAATTGATTTTGTTAAAGTTCTACATCAATACTAAATACACAGAATATACTTTGAGAAAAGTCTCTCTGCTTAGCATAATCTTTGGGAGGCTCCATAGCCCAATGGTTAGGCAACCCGCCTACAGTGCAGATGGTGATTGCAGGGTCACAGGTTCAAATCCCAGGTTCAACTGGTGTTTGTACTATTTGTCAATTTCCACTTTATAGTGCTAACAGTCTCAATACATAAATGGCCATGTGGTTCCCCAGTGAGTACCTTAGAAATGCTTCCATATGGCTTAGAGTAAATGGGCATGTGGATGATGGTTGTATACTTAGTTGCATGTTGCACTGTGTTTATTATTATTATTGTAATTGATTTCGATAAAGTTCAACATCAATACTAAATACACAGAATATACTTTGAGAAAAGTCTCTCTGCTTAGCATAATCTTTGGGAGGCTCCATAGCCCAGTGGTTAGGCAACCAACCTACAGCGCAGATGGTGATTGCAGGGTCACTGGTTCGAATCCCAGGTTCAACTGGTGTTTGTAGTATTTGTCATTTTCCACCTGATAGTGTTAACAGTCTAAATACATAAATGGCCATGTGGTTACCCAGTGAGTACCTTGGAAATGCTTCCATACGGCTTAGAGTTAATGTGCGTGTGGATGATGGTTGGATGTTGCACTGTGTTTATTATTATTATTGTAATTGATTTTAATAAAGTTCAACATCAATACTAAATACACAGAATATACTTTGAGAAAAGTCTCTCTGCTTAGCATAATCTTTGGGAGGCTCCATAGCCCAGTGGTTAGGCAACCCACCTACAGCGCAGATGGTGATTGCAGGGTCACAGGTTCGAATCCCATGTTCAACTGGTGTTTGTAGTATTTGTCATTTTCCACCCGATAGTGCTAACAGTCTCAATACATAAATGGCCATGTGGTTCCCCAGTGAGTACCTTGGAAATGCTTCCATACGGCTTAGAATAAACGTGCGTGTGGATGATGGTTGGATGATGCACTGTGTTTATTATTATTATTTTAATTGATTTTGTTAAAGTTCTACATCAATACTAAATACACAGAATATACTTTGAGAAAAGTCTCTCTGCTTAGCATAATCTTTGGGAGGCTCCATAGCCCAGTGGCTAGGCAACCCGCCTACAGTGCAGATGGTGATTGCAGGGTCACAGGTTCGAATCCCAGGTTCAACTGGTGTTTGTAGTATTTGTCATTTTCCACCTGATAGTGTTAACAGTCTAAATACATAAATGGCCATGTGGTTACCCAGTGAGTACCTTGGAAATGCTTCCATACGGCTTAGAGTAAATGTGCGTGTGGATGATGGTTGGATGTTGCACTGTGTTTATTATTATTATTGTAATTGATTTTAATAAAGTTCAACATCAATACTAAATACACAGAATATACTTTGAGAAAAGTCTCTCTGCTTAGCATAATCTTCGGGAGGCTCCATAGCCCAGTGGTTAGGCAACCCCCCCTACAGCGCAGATGGTGATTGCAGGGTCACAGGTTCGAATCCCATGTTCAACTGGTGTTTGTAGTATTTGTCATTTTCCACCCGATAGTGCTAACAGTCTCAATACATAAATGGCCATGTGGTTCCCCAGTGAGTACCTTGGAAATGCTTCCATACGGCTTAGAATAAACGTGCGTGTGGATGATGGTTGGATGATGCACTGTGTTTATTATTATTATTTTAATTGATTTTGTTAAAGTTCTACATCAATACTAAATACACAGAATATACTTTGAGAAAAGTCTCTCTGCTTAGCATAATCTTTGGGAGGCTCCATAGCCCAGTGGTTAGGTAACCCGCCTACAGTGCAGATGGTGATTGCAGGGTCACAGGTTCGAATCCCAGGTTCAACTGGTGTTTGTAGTATTTGTCATTTTCCACCCGATAGTGCTAACAGTCTCAATACATAAATGGCCATGTGGTTCCCCAGTGAGTACCTTAGAAATGCTTCCATATGGCTTAGAGTAAATGGGCATGTGGATGATGGTTGTATACTTAGTTGCATGTTGCACTGTGTTTATTATTATTATTGTAATTGATTTTGATAAAGTTCAACATCAATACTAAATACACAGAATATACTTTGAGAAAAGTCTCTCTGCTTAGCATAATCTTTGGGAGGCTTCATAGGCCAGTGGTTAGGCAACCCACCTACAGTGCAGATGGTGATTGCAGGGTCACAGGTTCAAATCCCAGGTTCAACTGGTGTTTGTAGTATTTGTCTTTTTCCACCTGATAGTGCTAACAGTCTCAATACATAAATGGCCATGTGGTTCCCCAGTGAGTACCTTGGAAATGCTTCCATACGGCTTAGAGTAAATGTGCGTGTGGATGATGGTTGGATGTTGCACTGTGTTTATTATTATTATTTTAATTGATTTTGTTAAAGTTCTACATCAATACTAAATACACAGAATATACTTTGAGAAAAGTCTCTCTGCTTAGCATAATCTTTGGGAGGCTCCATAGCCGAATGGTTAGGCAACCCGCCTACAGTGCAGATGGTGATTGCAGGGTCACAGGTTCAAATCCCAGGTTCAACTGGTGTTTGTACTATTTGTCAATTTCCACTTTATAGTGCTAACAGTCTCAATACATAAATGGCCATGTGGTTCCCCAGTGAGTACCTTAGAAATGCTTCCATATGGCTTAGAGTAAATGGGCATGTGGATGATGGTTGTATACTTAGTTGCATGTTGCACTGTGTTTATTATTATTATTGTAATTGATTTTGATAAAGTTCAACATCAATACTAAATACACAGAATATACTTTGAGAAAAGTCTCTCTGCTTAGCATAATCTTTGGGAGGCTCCATAGCCCAGTGGTTAGGCAACCCGCCTACAGTGCAGATGGTGATTGCAGGGTCACAGGTTCGAATCCCAGGTTCAACTGGTGTTTGTAGTATTTGTCATTTTCCACCCGATAGTGCTAACAGTCTCAATACATAAATGGCCATGTGGTTCCCCAGTGAGTACCTTAGAAATGCTTCCATATGGCTTAGAGTAAATGGGCATGTGGATGATGGTTGTATACTTAGTTGCATGTTGCACTGTGTTTATTATTATTATTGTAATTGATTTTGATAAAGTTCAACATCAATACTAAATACACAGAATATACTTTGAGAAAAGTCTCTCTGCTTAGCATAATCTTTGGGAGGCTTCATAGGCCAGTGGTTAGGCAACCTGCCTACAGTACAGATGGTGATTGCAGCGTCACAGGTTCGAATCCCAGGTTCAACTGGTGTTTGTAGTATTTGTCATTTTCCACCTGATAGTGCTAACAGTCTCAATACATAAATGGCCATGTGGTTCCCCAGTGAGTACCTTGGAAATGCTTCCATACGGCTTAGAGTAAATGTGCGTGTGGATGATGGTTGGATGTTGCACTGTGTTTATTATTATTATTTTAATTGATTTTGTTAAAGTTCTACATCAATACTAAATACACAGAATATACTTTGAGAAAAGTCTCTCTGCTTAGCATAATCTTCGGGAGGCTCCATAGCCCAATGGTTAGGCAACCCGCCTACAGTGCAGATGGTGATTGCAGGGTCACAGGTTCAAATCCCAGGTTCAACTGGTGTTTGTACTATTTGTCAATTTCCACTTTATAGTGCTAACAGTCTCAATACATAAATGGCCATGTGGTTACCCAGTGAGTACCTTGGAAATGCTTCCATACGGCTTAGAGCAAATGTGCGTGTGGATGATGGTTGGATGTTGCACTGTGTTTATTATTATTATTGTAATTGATTTTAATAAAGTTCAACATCAATACTAAATACACAGAATATACTTTGAGAAAAGTCTCTCTGCTTAGCATAATCTTTGGGAGGCTCCATAGCCCAGTGGTTAGGCAACCCACCTACAGCGCAGATGATGATTGCAGGGTCACTGGTTTGAATCCCAGGTTCAACTGGTGTTTGCAGTATTTGTCATTTTCCACCTGATAGTGTTAACAGTCTAAATACATAAATGGCGATGTGGTTACCCAGTGAGTACCTTGGAAATGCTTCCATACGGCTTAGAGTAAATGTGCGTGTGGATGATGGTTGGATGTTGCACTGTGTTTATTAATATTATTGTAATTGATTTTAATAAAGTTCAACATCAATACTAAATACACAGAATATACTTTGAGAAAAGTCTCTCTGCTTAGCATAATCTTTGGGAGGCTCCATAGCCCAGTGGTTAGGCAACCCACCTACAGCGCAGATGATGATTGCAGGGTCACAGGCTCAAATCCCAGGTTCAACTGGTGTTTGTAGTATTTGTCATTTTCCACCTGATAGTGCTAACAGTCTCAATACATAAATGGCCATGTGGTTCCCCAGTGAGTACCTTAGAAATGCTTCCATATGGCTTAGAGTAAATGGGCATGTGGATGATGGTTGTATACTTAGTTGCATGTTGCACTGTTTATTATTATTATTGTAATTGATTTTAATAAAGTTCAACATCAATACTAAATACACAGAATTTACTTTGAGAAAAGTCTCTCTGCTTAGCATAATCTTTGGGAGGCTCAATAGCCCAGTGGTTAGGCAACCCACCTACAGTGCAGATGGTGATTGCAGGGTCACAGGTTCAAATCCCAGGTTCAACTGGTGTTTGTAGTATTTGTCATTTTCCACCTGATAGTGCTAACAGTCTCAATACATAAATGGCCATGTGGTTCCCCAGTGAGTACCTTGGAAATGCTTCCATACAGCTTAGAATAAATGTGCGTGAGGATGATGGTTGGATGTTGCACTGTGTTTATTATTATTATTTTAATTGATTTTGTTAAAGTTCTACATCAATACTAAATACACAGAATATACTTTGAGAAAAGTCTCTCTGCTTAGCATAATCTTTGGGAGGCTCCATAGCCCAGTGGTTAGGCAACCCGCCTACAGTGCAGATGGTGATTGCAGGGTCACTGGTTCGAATCCCGGGTTCAGCTGGTGTTTGCAGTATTTGTCATTTTCCACCTGATAGTGTTAACAGTCTCAATACATAAATGGCCATGTGGTTACCCAGTGAGTACCTTGGAAATGCTTCCATACGGCTTAGAGTAAATGGGCATGTGGATGATGGTTGTATACTTAGTTGCATGTTGCACTGTTTATTATTATTATTGTAATTGATTTTGATAAAGTTCAACATCAATACTAAATACACAGAATATACTTTGAGAAAAGTCTCTCTGCTTAGCATAATCTTTGGGAGGCTCCATAGCCCAGTGGTTAGGCAACCCGCCTACAGCGCAGATGGTGACTGCAGGGTCACAGGTTCGGATCCCAGGTTCAAATGGTGTTTGTAGTATTTGTCATTTTCCACCTGATAGTGCTAACAGTCTCAATACATAAATGGCCATGTGGTTCCCCAGTGAGTACCTTGGAAATGCTTCCATACGGCTTAGAGTAAATGTGCGCGTGGATGATGGTTGGATGTTGCACTGTGTTTATTATTATTATTTTAATTGATTTTGTTAAAGTTCTACATCAATACTAAATACACAGAATATACTTTGAGAAAAGTCTCTCTGCTTAGCATAATCTTTGGGATCCTCCATAGCCCAGTGGTTAGGCAACCCGCCTACAGTGCAGATGGTGATTGCAGGGTCACAGGTTCAAATCCCAGGTTCAACTGGTGTTTGTACTATTTGTCAATTTCCACTTTATAGTGCTAACAGTCTCAATACATAAATGGCCATGTGGTTCCCCAGTGAGTACCTTAGAAATGCTTCCATATGGCTTAGAGTAAATGGGCATGTGGATGATGGTTGTATACTTAGTTGCATGTTGCACTGTGTTTATTATTATTATTTTAATTGATTTTGTTAAAGTTCTACATCAATACTAAATACACAGAATATACTTTGAGAAAAGTCTCTCTGCTTAGCATAATCTTTGGGATCCTCCATAGCCCAGTGGTTAGGCAACCCGCCTACAGTGCAGATGGTGATTGCAGTGTCACAGGTTCGAATCCCATGTTCAACTGGTGTTTGTAGTATTTGCAATTTTCCACCTGATAGTGCTAACAGTCTCAATACATAAATAGCCATGTGGTTCCCCAGTGAGTACCTTAGAAATGCTTCCATACGGCTTAGAGTAAATGTGCGTGTGGATGATGGTTGCATGTTGCACTGTGTTTATTATTATTATTGTAATTGATTTTGATAAAGTTCAACATCAATACTAAATACACAGAATATACTTTGAGAAAAATCTCTCTGCTTAGCATAATCTTTGGGAGGCTCCATAGCCCAGTGGTTAGGCAACCCACCTACAGTGCAGATGGTGATTGCAGGGTCACAGGTTCAAATCCCAGGTTCAACTGGTGTTTGTAGTATTTGTCATTTTCCACTTGATAGTGCTAACAGTCTCAATACATAAATGGCCATGTGGTTCCCCAGTGAGTACCTTGGAAATGCTTCCATACGGCTTAGAATAAATGTGCGTGTGGATGATGGTTGGATGTTGCACTGTGTTTATTATTATTATTTTAATTGATTTTGTTAAAGTTCTACATCAATACTAAATACACAGAATATACTTTGAGAAAAGTCTCTCTGCTTAGCATAATCTTTGGGAGGCTCCATAGCCCAATGGTTAGGCAACCCACCTACAGTGCAGATGGTGATTGCAAGGTCACAAGTTCAAATCCCAGGTTCAACTGGTATTTGTTATTTTCCACTTGATAGTGCTAACAGTCTCAATACATAAATGGCCATGTGGTTCCCCAGTGAGTACCTTAGAAATGCTTCCATATGGCTTAGAGTAAATGGGCATGTGGATGATGGTTGTATACTTAGTTGCATGTTGCACTGTGTTTATTATTATTATTATTGTAATTGATTTTGATAAAGTTCAACATCAATACTAAATACACAGAATATACTTTGAGAAAAGTCTCTCTGCTTAGCATAATCTTTGGGAGGCTCAATAGCCCAGTTGTTAGGCAACCCTCCTACAGCGCAGATGGTGATTGCAGGGGCACAGGTTCGAATCCCAGGTTCAACTGGTGTTTGTAGTATTTGTCAATTTTCACCTGATAGTGCTAACAGTCTCAATACATAAATTGCCATGTGGTTCCCCAGTGAATACCTTGGAAATGCTTCCATATGGCTTAGAATAAATGTGCGTGTGGATGATGGTTGGATGTTGCACTGTGTTTATTATTATTATTTTAATTGATTTTGTTAAAGTTCTACATCAATACTAAATACACAGAATATACTTTGAGAAAAGTCTCTCTGCTTAGCATAATCTTTGGGAGGCTCCATAGCCCAGTGGTTAGGCAACCTGCCTACAGTGCAGATGGTGATTTCAGGGTCACTGGTTCGAATCCCGGGTTCAACTGGTGTTTGCAGTATTTGTCATTTTCCACCTGATAGTGTTAACAGTCTCAATATATAAATGGCCATGTGGTTACCCAGTGAGTACCTTGGAAATGCTTCCATACGGCTTAGAGTAAATGTGCGTGTGGATGATAGTTGGATGTTGCACTGTGTTTATTATTATTATTTTAATTGATTTTGTTAAAGATCTACATCAATACTAAATACACAGAATATACTTTGAGAAAAGTCTCTCTGCTTAGCATAATCTTTGGGAGGCTCCATAGCCCAATGGTTAGGCAACCCGCCTACAGTGCAGATGGTGATTGCAGGGTCACAGGTTCAAATCCCAGGTTCAACTGGTGTTTGTAGTATTTGTCATTTTCCACCTGATAGTGCTAACAGTCTCAATACATAAATGGCCATGTGGTTCCCCAGTGAGTACCTTAGAAATGCTTCCATATGGCTTAGAGTAAATGGGCATGTGGATGATGGTTGTATACTTAGTTGCATGTTGCACTGTTTATTATTATTATTGTAATTGATTTTGATAAAGTTCAACATCAATACTAAATACACAGAATATACTTTGAGAAAAGTCTCTCTGCTTAGCATAATCTTTGGGAGGCTCCATAGCCCAGTGGTTAGTCAACCCACCTACAGTGCAGATGGTGATTGCAGGGTCACAGGTTCAAATCCCAGGTTCAACTGGTGTTTGTAGTATTTGTCATTTTCCACCTGATAGTGCTAACAGTCTCAATACATAAATGGCCATGTGGTTCCCCAGTGAGTACCTTGGAAATGCTTCCATACGGCTTAGAATAAATGTGCGTGTGGATGATGGTTGGATGTTGCACTGTGTTTATTATTATTATTTTAATTGATTTTGTTAAAGTTCTACATCAATACTAAATACACAGAATATACTTTGAGAAAAGTCTCTCTGCTTAGCATAATCTTTGGGAGGCTCCATAGCCCAATGGTTAGGCAACCCGCCTACAGTGCAGATGGTGATTGCAAGGTCACAGGTTCAAATCCCAGGTTCAACTGGTATTTGTTATTTTCCACTTGATAGTGCTAACAGTCTCAATACATAAATGGCCATGTGGTTCCCCAGTGAGTACCTTAGAAATGCTTCCATATGGCTTAGAGTAAATGGGCATGTGGATGATGGTTGTATACTTAGTTGCATGTTGCACTGTGTTTATTATTATTATTGTAATTGATTTTGATAAAGTTCAACATCAATACTAAATACACAGAATATACTTTGAGAAAAGTCTCTCTGCTTAGCATAATCTTTGGGAGGCTCCATAGCCCAGTTGTTAGGCAACCCTCCTACAGCGCAGATGGTGATTGCAGGGTCACAGGTTCGAATCCCAGGTTCAACTGGTGTTTGTAGTATTTGTCAATTTTCACCTGATAGTGCTAACAGTCTCAATACATAAATGGCCATGTGGTTCCCCAGTGAATACCTTGGAAATGCTTCCATATGGCTTAGAATAAATGTGCGTGTGGATGATGGTTGGATGTTGCACTGTGTTTATTATTATTATTTTAATTGATTTTGTTAAAGTTCAACATCAATACTAAACACACAGAATATACTTTGAGAAAAGTCTCTCTGCTTAGCATACTCTTTGGGAGGCTCCATAGCCCAATGGTTAGGCAACCCGCCTACAGTGCAGATGGTGATTGCAGGGTCACAGGTTCAAATCCCAGGTTCAACTGGTGTTTGTAGTATTTGTCGTTTTCCACCTGATAGTGTTAACAGTCTCAATACATAAATGGCCATGTGGTTACCCAGTGAGTACCTTGGAAATGCTTCCATACGGCTTAGAGTAAATGTGCGTGTGGATGATGGTTGTATACTTAGTTGCATGTTGCACTGTGTTTATTATTATTGTAATTGATTTTGATAAAGTTCTACATCAATACTAAATACACAGAATATACTTTGAGAAAAGTCTCTCTGCTTAGCATAATCTTTGGGAGGCTCCATAGGCCAGTGGTTAGGCAACCCACCTACAGTGCAGATGGTGATTGCAGGGTCACAGGTTCGAATCCCAGGTTCAACTGGTGTTTGTAGTATTTGTCATTTTCCACCTGATAGTGCTAACAGTCTCAATACATAAATGGCCATGTGGTTCCCCAGTGAGTACCTTGGAAATGCTTCCATACGGCTTAGAGTAAATGTGCGTGTGGATGTTGCACTGTGTTTATTATTATTATTTTAATTGATTTTGTTAAAGTTCTACATCAATACTAAACACACAGAATATACTTTGAGAAAAGTCTCTCTGCTTAGCATACTCTTTGGGAGGCTCCATAGCCCAATGGTTAGGCAACCCGCCTACAGTGCAGATGGTGATTGCAGGGTCACAGGTTCAAATCCCAGGTTCAACTGGTGTTTGTAGTATTTGTCGTTTTCCACCTGATAGTGCTAACAGTCTCAATACATAAATGGCCATGTGGTTCCCCAGTGAGTACCTTAGAAATGCTTCCATATGGCTTAGAGTAAATGGGCATGTGGATGATGGTTGTATACTTAGTTGCTTGTTGCACTGTTTATTATTATTGTAATTGATTTTAATAAAGTTCAACATCAATACTAAATACACAGAATATACTTTGAGAAAAGTCTCTCTGCTTAGCATAATCTTTGGGAGGCTCAATAGCCCAGTGGTTATGCAACCTGCCTACAGCGCAGATGGTGATTGCAGGGCCACAGGTTCAAATCCCAGGTTCAACTGGTGTTTATAGTATTTGTCATTTTCCACCTGATAGTGCTAACAGTCTCAATACATAAATGGCCATGTGGTTCCCCAGTGAGTACCTTGGAAATGCTTCCATACAGCTTAGAATAAATGTGCGTGAGGATGATGGTTGGATGTTGCACTGTGTTTATTATTATTATTTTAATTGATTTTGTTAAAGTTCTACATCAATACTAAATACACAGAATATACTTTGAGAAAAGTCTCTCTGCTTAGCATAATCTTTGGGAGCCTCCATATCCCAGTGGTTAGGCAACCCGCCTACAGTGCAGATGGTGATTGCAGTGTCACAGGTTTGAATCTCATGTTCAACTGGTGTTTGTAGTATTTGCAATTTTCCACCTGATAGTGCTAACAGTCTCAATACATAAATGGCCATGTGGTTCCCCAGTGAGTACCTTGGAAATGCTTCCATACGGCTTAGAGTAAATGTGCGTGTGGATGATGGTTGGATGTTGCACTGTGTTTATTATTATTATTTTAATTGATTTTGTTAAAGTTCTACATCAATACTAAATACACAGAATATACTTTGAGAAAAGTCTCTCTGCTTAGCATAATCTTTGGGAGGCTCCATAGCCCAATGGTTAGGCAACCCGCCTACAGTGCAGATGGTGATTGCAGGGTCACAGGTTCAAATCCCAGGTTCAACTGGTGTTTGTAGTATTTGTCATTTTCCACCTGATAGTGCTAACAGTCTCAATACATAAATGGCCATGTGGTTCCCCAGTGAGTACCTTAGAAATGCTTCCATATGGCTTAGAGTAAATGGGCATGTGGATGATGGTTGTATACCTAGTTGCATGTTGCACTGTGTTTATTATTATTATTGTAATTGATTTTAATAAAGTTCAACATCAATACTAAATACACAGAATATACTTTGAGAAAAGTCTCTCTGCTTAGCATAATCTTTGGGAGGCTCCATAACCCAGTGGTTAGGCAACCCACCTACAGCGCAGATGGCGATTGCAGGGTCACTGGTTCAAATCCCAGGTTCAACTGGTGTTTGCAGTATTTGTCATTTTCCACCTGATAGTGTTAACAGTCTAAATACATAAATGGCCATGTGGTTACACAGTGAGTACCTTGGAAATGCTTCCATAAAGCTTAGAGTAAATGTGCGTGTGGATGATGGTTGGATGTTGCACTGTGTTTATTATTATTATTGTAATTGATTTTAATAAAGTTCAACATCAATACTAAATACACAGAATATACTTTGAGAAAAGTCTCTCTGCTTAGCATAATCTTTGGGAGGCTCCATAGCCCAATGGTTAGGCAACCCGCCTACAGTGCAGATGGTGATTGCAGGGTCACAGGTTCAAATCCCAGGTTCAAC
Organism: Pseudophryne corroboree; assembly: GCF_028390025.1. Classification (NCBI taxonomy): domain Eukaryota; kingdom Metazoa; phylum Chordata; class Amphibia; order Anura; family Myobatrachidae; genus Pseudophryne; species Pseudophryne corroboree. The sequence continues at coordinate 69,195,954 of NC_086453.1, forward strand.
TGGTGTTTGTAGTATTTGTCATTTTCCACCTGATAGTGCTAACAGTCTCAATACATAAATGGCCATGTGGTTCCCCAGTGAGTACCTTAGAAATGCTTCCATATGGCTTAGAGTAAATGGGCATGTGGATGATGGTTGTATACCTAGTTGCATGTTGCACTGTGTTTATTATTATTATTGTAATTGATTTTAATAAAGTTCAACATCAATACTAAATACACAGAATATACTTTGAGAAAAGTCTCTCTGCTTAGCATAATCTTTGGGAGGCTCCATAACCCAGTGGTTAGGCAACCCACCTACAGCGCAGATGGTGATTGCAGGGTCACTGGTTCAAATCCCAGGTTCAACTGGTGTTTGCAGTATTTGTCATTTTCCACCTGATAGTGTTAACAGTCTAAATACATAAATGGCCATGTGGTTACACAGTGAGTACCTTGGAAATGCTTCCATAAAGCTTAGAGTAAATGTGCGTGTGGATGATGGTTGGATGTTGCACTGTGTTTATTATTATTATTGTAATTGATTTTAATAAAGTTCAACATCAATACTAAATACACAGAATATACTTTGAGAAAAGTCTCTCTGCTTAGCATAATGTTTGGGAGGCTCCATAGCCTAATGGTTAGGCAACCCGCCTACAGTGCAGATGGTGATTGCAGGGTCACAGGTTCAAATCCCAGGTTCAACTGGTGTTTGTAGTATTTGTCATTTTCCACCTGATAGTGCTAACAGTCTCAATACATAAATGGCCATGTGGTTCCCCAGTGAGTACCTTAGAAATGCTTCCATATGGCTTAGAGTAAATGGGCATGTGGATGATGGTTGTATACTTAGTTGCATGTTGCACTGTTTATTATTATTATTGTAATTGATTTTAATAAAGTTCAACATCAATACTAAATACACAGAATATACTTTGAGAAAAGTCTCTCTGCTTAGCATAATCTTTGGGAGGCTCAATAGCCCAGTGGTTAGGCAACCCGCCTACAGCGCAGATGGTGATTGCAGGGTCACAGGTTCAAATCCCAGGTTCAACTGTTGTTTGTAGTATTTGTCATTTTCCACCTGATAGTGCTAACAGTCTCAATACATAAATGGCCATGTGGTTCCCCAGTGAGTACCTTGGAAATGCTTCCATACAGCTTAGAATAAATGTGCGTGAGGATGATGGTTGGATGTTGCACTGTGTTTATTATTATTATTTTAATTGATTTTGTTAAAGTTCTACATCAATACTAAATACACAGAATATACTTTGAGAAAAGTCTCTCTGCTTAGCATAATCTTTGGGAGGCTCCATAGCCCAGTGGTTAGGCAACCCACCTACAATGCAGATGGTGATTGCAGGGTCACAGGTTCAAATCCCAGGTTCAACTGGTGTTTGTAGTATTTGTTATTTTCCACCTGATAGTGCTAACAGTCTCAATACATAAATGGCCATGTGGTTCCCCAGTGAGTACCTTAGAAATGCTTCCATATGGCTTAGAGTAAATGGGCATGTGGATGATGGTTGTATACTTAGTTGCATGTTGCACTGTTTATTATTATTATTGTAATTGATTTTGATAAAGTTCAACATCAATACTAAATACACAGAATATACTTTGAGAAAAGTCTCTCTGCTTAGCATAATCTTTGGGAGGCTCCATAGCCCAGTGGTTAGGCAACCCGCCTACAGCGCAGATGGTGATTGCAGCGTCACAGGTTCGGATCCCAGGTTCAAATGGTGTTTGTAGTATTTGTCATTTTCCACCTGATAGTGCTAACAGTCTCAATACATAAATGGCCATGTGGTTCCCCAGTGAGTACCTTGGAAATGCTTCCATACAGCTTAGAATAAATGTGCGTGAGGATGATGGTTGGATGTTGCACTGTGTTTATTATTATTATTTTAATTGATTTTGTTAAAGTTCTACATCAATACTAAATACACAGAATATACTTTGAGAAAAGTCTCTCTGCTTAGCATAATCTTTGGGAGGCTCCATAGCCCAGTGGTTAGGCAACCCGCCTACAGTGCAGATGGTGATTGCAGGGTCACAGGTTCAAATCCCAGGTTCAACTGGTGTTTGTAGTATTTGTTATTTTCCACCTGATAGTGCTAACAGTCTCAATACATAAATGGCCATGTGGTTCCCCAGTGAGTACCTTAGAAATGCTTCCATATGGCTTAGAGTAAATGGGCATGTGGATGATGGTTGTATACTTAGTTGCATGTTGCACTGTTTATTATTATTATTGTAATTGATTTTGATAAAGTTCAACATCAATACTAAATACACAGAATATACTTTGAGAAAAGTCTCTCTGCTTAGCATAATCTTTGGGAGGCTCCATAGCCCAGTGGCTAGGCAACCCGCCTACAGCGCAGATGGTGATTGCAGCGTCACAGGTTCGGATCCCAGGTTCAAATGGTGTTTGTAGTATTTGTCATTTTCCACGTGATAGTGCTAACAGTCTCAATACATAAATGGCCATGTGGTTCCCCAGTGAGTACCTTGGAAATGCTTCCATACAGCTTAGAATAAATGTGCGTGAGGATGATGGTTGGATGTTGCACTGTGTTTATTATTATTATTTTAATTGATTTTGTTAAAGTTCTACATCAATACTAAATACACAGAATATACTTTGAGAAAAGTCTCTCTGCTTAGCATAATCTTTGGGAGGCTCCATAGCCCAGTGGTTAGGCAACCCGCCTACAGTGCAGATGGTGATTGCAGGGTCACTGGTTCGAATCCCGGGTTCAACTGGTGTTTGCAGTATTTGTCATTTTCCACCTGATAGTGTTAACAGTCTCAATACATAAATGGCCATGTGGTTCCCCAGTGAGTACCTTGGAAATGCTTCCATACGGCTTAGAGTAAATGTGCGTGTGGATGATGGTTGGATGTTGCACTGTGTTTATTATTATTATTTTAATTGATTTTGTTAAAGTTCTACATCAATACTAAATACACAGAATATACTTTGAGAAAAGTCTCTCTGCTTAGCATAATCTTTGGGAGGCTCCATAGCCCAATGGTTAGGCAACCCGCCTACAGTGCAGATGGTGATTGCAGTGTCACAGGTTCAAATCTCATGTTCAACTGGTGTTTGTAGTATTTGCAATTTTCCACCTGATAGTGCTAACAGTCTCAATACATAAATAGCTATGTGGTTCCCCAGTGAGTACCTTAGAAATGCTTCCATATGGCTTAGAGTAAATGGGCATGTGGATGATGGTTGTATACTTAGTTGCATGTTGCACTGTGTTTATTATTATTATTATTGTAATTGATTTTGATAAAGTTCAACATCAATACTAAATACACAGAATATACTTTGAGAAAAGTCTCTCTGCTTAGAATAATCTTTGGGAGGCTTCATAGGCCAGTGGTTTGGCAACCCACCTACAGTGCAGATGGTGATTGTAGAATCACAGGTTCGAATCCCAGGTTCAACTGGTGTTTGTAGTATTTGTCATTTTCCACCTGATAGTGCTAACAGTCTCAATACATAAATGGCCATGTGGTTCCCCAGTGAGTACCTTGGAAATGCTTCCATACGGCTTAGAGTAAATGTGCGTGTGGATGATGGTTGGATGTTGCACTGTGTTTATTATTATTATTTTAATTGATTTTGTTAAAGTTCTACATCAATACTAAATACACAGAATATACTTTGAGAAAAGTCTCTCTGCTTAGCATAATCTTTGGGAGGCTCCATAGCCCAATGGTTAGGCAACCCACCTACAGTGCAGATGATGATTGCAGGGTCACAGGTTCAAATCCCAGGTTCAACTGGTGTTTGTAGTATTTGTCATTTTCCACCTGATAGTGCTAACAGTCTCAATACATAAATGGCCATGTGGTTCCCCAGTGAGTACCTTAGAAATGCTTCCATATGGCTTAGAGTAAATGGGCATGTGGATGATGGTTGTATACCTAGTTGCATGTTGCACTGTGTTTATTATTATTATTGTAATTGATTTTAATAAAGTTCAACATCAATACTAAATACACAGAATATACTTTGAGAAAAGTCTCTCTGCTTAGCATAATCTTTGGGAGGCTCCATAGCCCAGTGGTTAGGCAACCCACCTACAGCGCAGATGGTGATTGCAGGGTCACTGGTTCAAATCCCAGGTTCAACTGGTGTTTGCAGTATTTGTCATTTTCCACCTGATAGTGTTAACAGTCTAAATACATAAATGGCCATGTGGTTCCCCAGTGAGTACCTTGGAAATGCTTCCATACGGCTTAGAGTAAATGTGCGTGTGGATGATGGTTGGATGTTGCACTGTGTTTATTATTATTATTTTAATTGATTTTGTTAAAGTTCTACATCAATACTAAATACACAGAATATACTTTGATAAAAGTCTCTCTGCTTAGCATAATCTTCGGGAGGCTCCATAGCCCAATGGTTAGGCAACCCGCCTACAGTGCAGATGGTGATTGCAGGGTCACAGGTTCAAATCCCAGGTTCAACTGGTGTTTGTAGTATTTGTCATTTTCCACCTGATAGTGCTAACAGTCTCAATACATAAATGGCCATGTGGTTCCCCAGTGAGTACCTTAGAAATGCTTCCATATGGCTTAGAGTAAATGGGCATGTGGATGATGGTTGTATACCTAGTTGCATGTTGCACTGTGTTTATTATTATTATTGTAATTGATTTTAATAAAGTTCAACATCAATACTAAATACACAGAATATACTTTGAGAAAAGTCTCTCTGCTTAGCATAATCTTTGGGAGGCTCCATAGCCCAGTGGTTAGGCAACCCACCTACAGCGCAGATGGTGATTGCAGGGTCACTGGTTCAAATCCCAGGTTCAACTGGTGTTTGCAGTATTTGTCATTTTCCACCTGATAGTGTTAACAGTCTAAATACATAAATGGCCATGTGGTTCCCCAGTGAGTACCTTGGAAATGCTTCCATACGGCTTAGAATAAATGTGCGTGTGGATGATGGTTGGATGTTGCACTGTGTTTATTATTATTATTTTAATTGATTTTGTTAAAGTTCTACATCAATACTAAATACACAGAATATACTTTGAGAAAAGTCTCTCTGCTTAGCATAATCTTTGGGAGGCTCCATAGCCGAATGGTTAGGCAACCCGCCTACAGTGCAGATGGTGATTGCAGGGTCACAGGTTCAAATCCCAGGTTCAACTGGTGTTTGTACTATTTGTCAATTTCCACTTTATAGTGCTAACAGTCTCAATACATAAATGGCCATGTGGTTCCCCAGTGAGTACCTTAGAAATGCTTCCATATGGCTTAGAGTAAATGGGCATGTGGATGATGGTTGTATACTTAGTTGCATGTTGCACTGTTTATTATTATTATTGTAATTGATTTTGATAAAGTTCAACATCAATACTAAATACACAGAATATACTTTGAGAAAAGTCTCTCTGCTTAGCATAATCTTTGGGAGGCTCCATAGCCCAGTGGTTAGGCAACCCGCCTACAGTGCAGATGGTGATTGCAGGGTCACAGGTTCGAATCCCAGGTTCAACTGGTGTTTGTAGTATTTGTCATTTTCCACCCGATAGTGCTAACAGTCTCAATACATAAATGGCCATGTGGTTCCCCAGTGAGTACCTTAGAAATGCTTCCATATGGCTTAGAGTAAATGGGCATGTGGATGATGGTTGTATACTTAGTTGCATGTTGCACTGTGTTTATTATTATTATTGTAATTGATTTTGATAAAGTTCAACATCAATACTAAATACACAGAATATACTTTGAGAAAAGTCTCTCTGCTTAGCATAATCTTTGGGAGGCTTCATAGGCCAGTGGTTAGGCAACCTGCCTACAGTACAGATGGTGATTGCAGGGTCACAGGTTCGAATCCCAGGTTCAACTGGTGTTTGTAGTATTTGTCATTTTCCACCTGATAGTGCTAACAGTCTCAATACATAAATGGCCATGTGGTTCCCCAGTGAGTACCTTGGAAATGCTTCCATACGGCTTAGAGTAAATGTGCGTGTGGATGATGGTTGGATGTTGCACTGTGTTTATTATTATTATTTTAATTGATTTTGTTAAAGTTCTACATCAATACTAAATACACAGAATATACTTTGAGAAAAGTCTCTCTGCTTAGCATAATCTTCGGGAGGCTCCATAGCCCAATGGTTAGGCAACCCGCCTACAGTGCAGATGGTGATTGCAGGGTCACAGGTTCAAATCCCAGGTTCAACTGGTGTTTGTACTATTTGTCAATTTCCACTTTATAGTGCTAACAGTCTCAATACATAAATGGCCATGTGGTTACCCAGTGAGTACCTTGGAAATGCTTCCATACGGCTTAGAGCAAATGTGCGTGTGGATGATGGTTGGATGTTGCACTGTGTTTATTATTATTATTGTAATTGATTTTAATAAAGTTCAACATCAATACTAAATACACAGAATATACTTTGAGAAAAGTCTCTCTGCTTAGCATAATCTTTGGGAGGCTCCATAGCCCAGTGGTTAGGCAACCCACCTACAGCGCAGATGATGATTGCAGGGTCACTGGTTTGAATCCCAGGTTCAACTGGTGTTTGCAGTATTTGTCATTTTCCACCTGATAGTGTTAACAGTCTAAATACATAAATGGCGATGTGGTTACCCAGTGAGTACCTTGGAAATGCTTCCATACGGCTTAGAGTAAATGTGCGTGTGGATGATGGTTGGATGTTGCACTGTGTTTATTAATATTATTGTAATTGATTTTAATAAAGTTCAACATCAATACTAAATACACAGAATATACTTTGAGAAAAGTCTCTCTGCTTAGCATAATCTTTGGGAGGCTCCATAGCCCAGTGGTTAGGCAACCCACCTACAGCGCAGATGATGATTGCAGGGTCACAGGCTCAAATCCCAGGTTCAACTGGTGTTTGTAGTATTTGTCATTTTCCACCTGATAGTGCTAACAGTCTCAATACATAAATGGCCATGTGGTTCCCCAGTGAGTACCTTAGAAATGCTTCCATATGGCTTAGAGTAAATGGGCATGTGGATGATGGTTGTATACTTAGTTGCATGTTGCACTGTTTATTATTATTATTGTAATTGATTTTAATAAAGTTCAACATCAATACTAAATACACAGAATTTACTTTGAGAAAAGTCTCTCTGCTTAGCATAATCTTTGGGAGGCTCAATAGCCCAGTGGTTAGGCAACCCACCTACAGTGCAGATGGTGATTGCAGGGTCACAGGTTCAAATCCCAGGTTCAACTGGTGTTTGTAGTATTTGTCATTTTCCACCTGATAGTGCTAACAGTCTCAATACATAAATGGCCATGTGGTTCCCCAGTGAGTACCTTGGAAATGCTTCCATACAGCTTAGAATAAATGTGCGTGAGGATGATGGTTGGATGTTGCACTGTGTTTATTATTATTATTTTAATTGATTTTGTTAAAGTTCTACATCAATACTAAATACACAGAATATACTTTGAGAAAAGTCTCTCTGCTTAGCATAATCTTTGGGAGGCTCCATAGCCCAGTGGTTAGGCAACCCGCCTACAGTGCAGATGGTGATTGCAGGGTCACTGGTTCGAATCCCGGGTTCAGCTGGTGTTTGCAGTATTTGTCATTTTCCACCTGATAGTGTTAACAGTCTCAATACATAAATGGCCATGTGGTTACCCAGTGAGTACCTTGGAAATGCTTCCATACGGCTTAGAGTAAATGTGCGTGTGGATGATGGTTGGATGTTGCGCTGTGTTTATTATTATTATTTTAATTGATTTTGTTAAAGTTCTACATCAATACTAAATACACAGAATATACTTTGAGAAAAGTCTCTCTGCTTAGCATAATCTTTGGGAGCCTCCATAGCCCAGTGGTTAGGCAACCCGCCTACAGTGCAGATGGTGATTGCAGGGTCACAGGTTCAAATCCCAGGTTCAACTGGTGTTTGTAGTATTTGTTATTTTCCACCTGATAGTGCTAACAGTCTCAATACATAAATGGCCATGTGGTTCCCCAGTGAGTACCTTAGAAATGCTTCCATATGGCTTAGAGTAAATGGGCATGTGGATGATGGTTGTATACTTAGTTGCATGTTGCACTGTTTATTATTATTATTGTAATTGATTTTGATAAAGTTCAACATCAATACTAAATACACAGAATATACTTTGAGAAAAGTCTCTCTGCTTAGCATAATCTTTGGGAGGCTCCATAGCCCAGTGGTTAGGCAACCCGCCTACAGCGCAGATGGTGACTGCAGGGTCACAGGTTCGGATCCCAGGTTCAAATGGTGTTTGTAGTATTTGTCATTTTCCACCTGATAGTGCTAACAGTCTCAATACATAAATGGCCATGTGGTTCCCCAGTGAGTACCTTGGAAATGCTTCCATACGGCTTAGAGTAAATGTGCGCGTGGATGATGGTTGGATGTTGCACTGTGTTTATTATTATTATTTTAATTGATTTTGTTAAAGTTCTACATCAATACTAAATACACAGAATATACTTTGAGAAAAGTCTCTCTGCTTAGCATAATCTTTGGGATCCTCCATAGCCCAGTGGTTAGGCAACCCGCCTACAGTGCAGATGGTGATTGCAGTGTCACAGGTTCGAATCCCATGTTCAACTGGTGTTTGTAGTATTTGCAATTTTCCACCTGATAGTGCTAACAGTCTCAATACATAAATAGCCATGTGGTTCCCCAGTGAGTACCTTAGAAATGCTTCCATATGGCTTAGAGTAAATGTGGATGATGGTTGTATACTATGTTGCACTGTGTTTATTATTATTATTGTAATTGATTTTGATAAAGTTCAACATCAATACTAAATACACAGAATATACTTTGAGAAAAGTCTCTCTGCTTAGCATAATCTTTGGGACGCTTCATAGGCCAGTGGTTTGGCAACCCGCCTACACTGCAGATGGTGATTGCAGGGTCACAGGTTCGAATCCCAGGTTCAACTGGTGTTTGTATTATTTGTCATTTTCCACCTGATAGTGCTAACAGTCTCAATACATAAATGGCCATGTGGTTCCCCAGTGAGTACCTTGGAAATGCTTCCATACGGCTTAGAGTAAATGTGCGTGTGGATGATGGTTGGATGTTGCACTGTGTTTATTATTATTATTTTAATTGATTTTGTTAAAGTTCTACATCAATACTAAATACACAGAATATACTTTGAGAAAAGTCTCTCTGCTTAGCATAATCTTTGGGAGGCTCCATAGCCCAATGGTTAGGCAACCCGCCTACAGTGCAGATGGTGATTGCAGGGTCACAGGTTCAAATCCCAGGTTCAACTGGTGTTTGTAGTATTTGTCATTTTCCACCTGATAGTGCTAACAGTCTCAATACATAAATGGCCATGTGGTTCCCCAGTGAGTACCTTGGAAATGCTTCCATACGGCTTAGAGTAAATGTGCGTGTGGATGATGGTTGCATGTTGCACTGTGTTTATTATTATTATTGTAATTGATTTTGATAAAGTTCAACATCAATACTAAATACACAGAATATACTTTGAGAAAAGTCTCTCTGCTTAGCATAATCTTTGGGAGGCTCCATAGCCCAGTGGTTAGGCAACCCACCTACAGTGCAGATGGTGATTGCAGGGTCACAGGTTCAAATCCCAGGTTCAACTGGTGTTTGTAGTATTTGTCATTTTCCACTTGATAGTGCTAACAGTCTCAATACATAAATGGCCATGTGGTTCCCCAGTGAGTACCTTGGAAATGCTTCCATACGGCTTAGAATAAATGTGCGTGTGGATGATGGTTGGATGTTGCACTGTGTTTATTATTATTATTTTAATTGATTTTGTTAAAGTTCTACATCAATACTAAATACACAGAATATACTTTGAGAAAAGTCTCTCTGCTTAGCATAATCTTTGGGAGGCTCCATAGCCCAATGGTTAGGCAACCCACCTACAGTGCAGATGGTGATTGCAAGGTCACAAGTTCAAATCCCAGGTTCAACTGGTATTTGTTATTTTCCACTTGATAGTGCTAACAGTCTCAATACATAAATGGCCATGTGGTTCCCCAGTGAGTACCTTAGAAATGCTTCCATATGGCTTAGAGTAAATGGGCATGTGGATGATGGTTGTATACTTAGTTGCATGTTGCACTGTGTTTATTATTATTATTATTGTAATTGATTTTGATAAAGTTCAACATCAATACTAAATACACAGAATATACTTTGAGAAAAGTCTCTCTGCTTAGCATAATCTTTGGGAGGCTCAATAGCCCAGTTGTTAGGCAACCCTCCTACAGCGCAGATGGTGATTGCAGGGTCACAGGTTCGAATCCCAGGTTCAACTGGTGTTTGTAGTATTTGTCAATTTTCACCTGATAGTGCTAACAGTCTCAATACATAAATTGCCATGTGGTTCCCCAGTGAATACCTTGGAAATGCTTCCATATGGCTTAGAATAAATGTGCGTGTGGATGATGGTTGGATGTTGCACTGTGTTTATTATTATTATTTTAATTGATTTTGTTAAAGTTCTACATCAATACTAAATACACAGAATATACTTTGAGAAAAGTCTCTCTGCTTAGCATAATCTTTGGGAGGCTCCATAGCCCAGTGGTTAGGCAACCTGCCTACAGTGCAGATGGTGATTTCAGGGTCACTGGTTCGAATCCCGGGTTCAACTGGTGTTTGCAGTATTTGTCATTTTCCACCTGATAGTGTTAACAGTCTCAATATATAAATGGCCATGTGGTTACCCAGTGAGTACCTTGGAAATGCTTCCATACGGCTTAGAGTAAATGTGCGTGTGGATGATAGTTGGATGTTGCACTGTGTTTATTATTATTATTTTAATTGATTTTGTTAAAGATCTACATCAATACTAAATACACAGAATATACTTTGAGAAAAGTCTCTCTGCTTAGCATAATCTTTGGGAGGCTCCATAGCCCAATGGTTAGGCAACCCGCCTACAGTGCAGATGGTGATTGCAGGGTCACAGGTTCAAATCCCAGGTTCAACTGGTGTTTGTAGTATTTGTCATTTTCCACCTGATAGTGCTAACAGTCTCAATACATAAATGGCCATGTGGTTCCCCAGTGAGTACCTTAGAAATGCTTCCATATGGCTTAGAGTAAATGGGCATGTGGATGATGGTTGTATACTTAGTTGCATGTTGCACTGTTTATTATTATTATTGTAATTGATTTTGATAAAGTTCAACATCAATACTAAATACACAGAATATACTTTGAGAAAAGTCTCTCTGCTTAGCATAATCTTTGGGAGGCTCCATAGCCCAGTGGTTAGTCAACCCACCTACAGTGCAGATGGTGATTGCAGGGTCACAGGTTCAAATCCCAGGTTCAACTGGTGTTTGTAGTATTTGTCATTTTCCACCTGATAGTGCTAACAGTCTCAATACATAAATGGCCATGTGGTTCCCCAGTGAGTACCTTGGAAATGCTTCCATACGGCTTAGAATAAATGTGCGTGTGGATGATGGTTGGATGTTGCACTGTGTTTATTATTATTATTTTAATTGATTTTGTTAAAGTTCTACATCAATACTAAATACACAGAATATACTTTGAGAAAAGTCTCTCTGCTTAGCATAATCTTTGGGAGGCTCCATAGCCCAATGGTTAGGCAACCCGCCTACAGTGCAGATGGTGATTGCAAGGTCACAGGTTCAAATCCCAGGTTCAACTGGTATTTGTTATTTTCCACTTGATAGTGTTAACAGTCTCAATACATAAATGGCCATGTGGTTCCCCAGTGAGTACCTTAGAAATGCTTCCATATGGCTTAGAGTAAATGGGCATGTGGATGATGGTTGTATACTTAGTTGCATGTTGCACTGTGTTTATTATTATTATTGTAATTGATTTTGATAAAGTTCAACATCAATACTAAATACACAGAATATACTTTGAGAAAAGTCTCTCTGCTTAGCATAATCTTTGGGAGGCTCCATAGCCCAGTTGTTAGGCAACCCTCCTACAGCGCAGATGGTGATTGCAGGGTCACAGGTTCGAATCCCAGGTTCAACTGGTGTTTGTAGTATTTGTCAATTTTCACCTGATAGTGCTAACAGTCTCAATACATAAATGGCCATGTGGTTCCCCAGTGAATACCTTGGAAATGCTTCCATATGGCTTAGAATAAATGTGCGTGTGGATGATGGTTGGATGTTGCACTGTGTTTATTATTATTATTTTAATTGATTTTGTTAAAGTTCAACATCAATACTAAACACACAGAATATACTTTGAGAAAAGTCTCTCTGCTTAGCATACTCTTTGGGAGGCTCCATAGCCCAATGGTTAGGCAACCCGCCTACAGTGCAGATGGTGATTGCAGGGTCACAGGTTCAAATCCCAGGTTCAACTGGTGTTTGTAGTATTTGTCGTTTTCCACCTGATAGTGTTAACAGTCTCAATACATAAATGGCCATGTGGTTACCCAGTGAGTACCTTGGAAATGCTTCCATACGGCTTAGAGTAAATGTGCGTGTGGATGATGGTTGTATACTTAGTTGCATGTTGCACTGTGTTTATTATTATTGTAATTGATTTTGATAAAGTTCTACATCAATACTAAATACACAGAATATACTTTGAGAAAAGTCTCTCTGCTTAGCATAATCTTTGGGAGGCTCCATAGCCCAATGGTTAGGCAACCCACCTACAGTGCAGATGGTGATTGCAAGGTCACAAGTTCAAATCCCAGGTTCAACTGGTATTTGTTATTTTCCACTTGATAGTGCTAACAGTCTCAATACATAAATGGCCATGTGGTTCCCCAGTGAGTACCTTAGAAATGCTTCCATATGGCTTAGAGTAAATGGGCATGTGGATGATGGTTGTATACTTAGTTGCATGTTGCACTGTGTTTATTATTATTATTATTGTAATTGATTTTGATAAAGTTCAACATCAATACTAAATACACAGAATATACTTTGAGAAAAGTCTCTCTGCTTAGCATAATCTTTGGGAGGCTCAATAGCCCAGTTGTTAGGCAACCCTCCTACAGCGCAGATGGTGATTGCAGGGTCACAGGTTCGAATCCCAGGTTCAACTGGTGTTTGTAGTATTTGTCAATTTTCACCTGATAGTGCTAACAGTCTCAATACATAAATTGCCATGTGGTTCCCCAGTGAATACCTTGGAAATGCTTCCATATGGCTTAGAATAAATGTGCGTGTGGATGATGGTTGGATGTTGCACTGTGTTTATTATTATTATTTTAATTGATTTTGTTAAAGTTCTACATCAATACTAAATACACAGAATATACTTTGAGAAAAGTCTCTCTGCTTAGCATAATCTTTGGGAGGCTCCATAGCCCAGTGGTTAGGCAACCTGCCTACAGTGCAGATGGTGATTTCAGGGTCACTGGTTCGAATCCCGGGTTCAACTGGTGTTTGCAGTATTTGTCATTTTCCACCTGATAGTGTTAACAGTCTCAATATATAAATGGCCATGTGGTTACCCAGTGAGTACCTTGGAAATGCTTCCATATGGCTTAGAGTAAATGGGCATGTGGATGATGGTTGTATACTTAGTTGCATGTTGCACTGTGTTTATTATTATTATTTTAATTGATTTTGTTAAAGTTCTACATCAATACTAAATACACAGAATATACTTTGAGAAAAGTCTCTCTGCTTAGCATAATCTTTGGGAGCCTCCATAGCCCAGTGGTTAGGCAACCCGCCTATAGTGAAGATGGTGATTGCAGGGTCACTGGTTCAAATCCCGGGTGCGACTGGTGTTTGTAGTATTTGTCGTCTTCCACCTGATAGTGTTAATATACTCAATACATAAATGGTCATGTGGTGCCTCAGTGAGTACCTTGGAAATGCTTCCATACGGCTTAGAATAAATGTGCGTGTGGATGATGGTTGGATGTTGCACTGTGTTTATTATTATTATTTTAATTGATTTTGTTAAAGTTCTACATCAATACTAAATACACAGAATATACTTTGAGAAAAGTTTCTCTGCTTAGCATAATCCTTGGGAGCCTCCATAGCCCAGTGGTTAGGCAACCCGCCTACAGTGCAGATGGTGATTGCAGGGTCACAGGTTTGAATCCCAGGTTCAACTGGTGTTTGTAGTATTTGTCATTTTCCACCTGATAGTGCTAACAGTCTCAATACATAAATGGCCATGTGGTTCCCCAGTGAGTACCTTAGAAATGCTTCCATATGGCTTAGAGTAAATGGGCATGTGGATGATGGTTGTATACTTAGTTGCATGTTGCACTGTGTTTATTATTATTATAATTGATTTTGATAAAGTTCTACATCAATACTAAATACACAGAATATACTTTGAGAAAAGTCTCTCTGCTTAGCATAATCTTTGGGAGGCTCCATAGCCCAGTGGTTAGGCAACCCACCTACAATGCAGATGGTGATTGCAGGGTCACTGGTTCAAATCCCAGGTTCAACTGGTGTTTGCAGTATTTGTCATTTTCCACCTGATAGTGTTAACAGTCTCATGCACAAAAATGGCCATGTAGTTACCCAGTGAGTACCTTGGAAATGCTTCCATACGGCTTAGAGTAAATGTGCGTGTGGATGATGGTTGGATGTTGCACTGTGTTTATTATTATTATTTTAATTGATTTTGTTAAAGTTCTACATCAATACTAAATACACAGAATATACTTTGAGAAAAGTTTCTCTGCTTAGCATAATCCTTGGGAGCCTCCATAGCCCAGTGGTTAGGCAACCCGCCTACAGTGCAGATGGTGATTGCAGGGTCACAGGTTCGAATCCCAGGTTCAACTGGTGTTTGTAGTATTTGTCATTTTCCACCTGATAGTGCTAACAGTCTCAATACATAAATGGCCATGTGGTTCCCCAGTGAGTACCTTGGAAATGCTTCCATACGGCTTAGAATAAATGTGCGTGTGGATGATGGTTGGATGTTGCACTGTGTTTATTATTATTATTTTAATTGATTTTGTTAAAGTTCTACATCAATACTAAATACACAGAATATACTTTGAGAAAAGTCTCTCTGCTTAGCATAATATTTGGGAGGCTCCATAGGCCAGTGGTTAGGCAACCCGCCTACAGTGCTGATGGTGATTGCAGGGTCACAGGTTCGAATCCCAGGTTCAACTGGTGTTTGTAATATTTGTCATTTTCCACCTGATAGTGCTAACAGTCTCAATACATAAATGGCCATGTGGTTCCCCAGTGAGTACCTTGGAAATGCTTCCATACGGCTTAGAGTAAATGTGCGTGTAGATGATGGTTGGATGTTGCACTGTGTTTATTATTATTATTTTAATTGATTTTGTTAAAGTTCTACATCAATACTAAATACACAGAATATACTTTGAGAAAAGTCTCTCTGCTTAGCAGAATCTTTGGGAGGCTCCATAGCCCAGTGGTTAGGCAACCCGCCTACAGTGCAGATGGTGATTGCAGGGTCACAGGTTCGAATCCCAGGTTCAACTGGTGTTTGTAGTATTTTTCATTTTCCACCTGATAGTGCTAACAGTCTCAATACATAAATGGCCATGTGGTTCCCCAGTGAGTACCTTAGAAATGCTTCCATATGGCTTAGAGTAAATGGGCATGTGGATGATGGTTGTATACTTAGTTGCATGTTGCACTGTGTTTATTATTATTATTATTATTATTATTATTATTATTATTGTAATTGATTTTGATAAAGTTCAACATCAATACTAAATACACAGAATATACTTTGAGAAAAGTCTCTCTGCTTAGTATAATCTTTGGGAGCCTCCATAGCCCAGTGGTTAGGCAACCCGCCTACAGTGCAGATGGTGATTGCAGGGTCACAGGTTCGAATCCCAGGTTCAACTGGTGTTTGTAGTATTTGTCATTTTCCACCTGATAGTGCTAACAGTCTCAATACATAAATGGCCATGTGGTTCCCCAGTGAGTACCTTGGAAATGCTTCCATACGGCTTAGAATAAATGTGCGTGTGGATGATGGTTGGATGTTGCACTGTGTTTATTATTATTATTTTAATTGATTTTGTTAAAGTTCTACATCAATACTAAATACACAGAATATACTTTGAGAAAAGTCTCTCTGCTTAGCATAATATTTGGGAGGCTCCATATCCCAGTGGTTAGGCAACCTGCCTACAGCACAGATGGTGATTGCAGGGTCACAGGTTCGAATCCCAGGTTCAACTGGTGTTTGTAGTATTTGTCATTTTCCACCTGATAGTGCTAACAGTCTCAATACATAAATGGCCATGTGGTTCCCCAGTGAGTACCTTAGAAATGCTTCCATATGGCTTAGAGTAAATGGGCATGTGGATGATGGTTGTATACTTAGTTGCATGTTGCACTGTGTTTATTATTATTATTGTAATTGATTTTGATAAAGTTCAACATCAATACTAAATACACAGAATATACTTTGAGAAAAGTCTCTCTGCTTAGCATAATCTTTGGGAGGCTCCATAGCCCAGTGGTTAGGCAACCCACCTACAGTGCAGATGGTGATTGCAGGGTCGAATCCCAGGTTCAACTGGTGTTTGCAGGGTCGAATCCCAGGTTCAACTGGTGTTTGTAGTATTTGTCATTTTCCACCTGATAGTGCTAACAGTCTCAATACATAAATGGCCATGTGGTTCCCCAGTGAGTACCTTAGAAATGCTTCCATATGGCTTAGAGTAAATGGGCATGTGGATGATGGTTGTATACTTAGTTGCATGTTGCACTGTGTTTATTATTATTATTGTAATTGATTTTGATAAAGTTCTACATCAATACTAAATACACAGAATATACTTTGAGAAAAGTTTCTCTGCTTAGCATAATCTTTGGGAGCCTCCATAGCCCAGTGGTTAGGCAACCCGCTTACAGTGCAGATGGTGATTGCAGGGTCACAGGTTTGAATCCCAGGTTCAACTGGTGTTTGTAGTATTTGTCATTTTCCACCTGATAGTGCTAACAGTCTCAATACATAAATGGCCATGTGGTTCCCCAATGAGTACCTTAGAAATGCTTCCATATGGCTTAGAGTAAATGGGCATGTGGATGATGGTTGTATACTTAGTTGCATGTTGCACTGTGTTTATTATTATTATTATTGTAATTGATTTTGATAAAGTTCAACATCAATACTAAATACACAGAATATACTTTGAGAAAAGTCTCTCTGCTTAGCATAATCTTTGTGAGGCTCCATAGCCTAATGGTTAGGCATCCCGCCTACAGTGCAGATGGTGATTGCAGGGTCACTGGTTCGAATCCCGGGTGCGACTGGTGTTTGTAGTATTTGTCGTCTTCCATCTGATAGTGTTAATATACTCAATACATAAATGGTCATGTGGTGCCTCAGTGAGTACCTTGGAAATGCTTCCATACGGCTTAGAATAAATGTGCGTGTGGATGATGGTTGGATGTTGCATTGTGTTTATTATTATTATTTTAATTGATTTTGTTAAAGTTCTACATCAATACTAAATACACAGAATATACTTTGAGAAAAGTCTCTCTGCTTAGCATAATCTTTGGGAGCCTCCATAGCCCAGTGGTTAGGCAACCCGCCTACAGTGCAGATGGTGATCGCAGGGTCACAGGTTCGAATCCCAGGTTCAACTGGTGTTTTTAGTATTTGTCATTTTCCACCTGATAGTGCTAACAGTCTCAATACATAAATGGCCATGTGGTTCCCCAGTGAGTACCTTAGAAATGCTTCCATATGGCTTAGAGTAAATGGGCATGTGGATGATGGTTGTATACTTAGTTGCATGTTGCACTGTGTTTATTATTATTATTTTAATTGATTTTGTTAAAGTTCTACATCAATACTAAATACACAGAATATACTTTGAGAAAAGTCTCTCTGCTTAGCATAATCTTTGGGAGCCTCCATAGCCCAGTGGTTAGGCAACCCGCCTATAGTGAAGATGGTGATTGCAGGGTCACTGGTTCAAATCCCGGGTGCGACTGGTGTTTGTAGTATTTGTCATCTTCCACCTGATAGTGTTAATATACTCAATACATAAATGGTCATGTGGTGCCTCAGTGAGTACCTTGAAATGCTTCCATACGGCTTAGAATAAATGTGCGTGTGGATGATGGTTGGATGTTGCACTGTGTTTATTATTATTATTTTAATTGATTTTGTTAAAGTTCTACATCAATACTAAATACACAGAATATACTTTGAGAAAAGTTTCTCTGCTTAGCATAATCCTTGGGAGCCTCCATAGCCCAGTGGTTAGGCAACCCGCCTACAGTGCAGATGGTGATTGCAGGGTCACAGGTTTGAATCCCAGGTTCAACTGGTGTTTGTAGTATTTGTCATTTTCCACCTGATAGTGCTAACAGTCTCAATACATAAATGGCCATGTGGTTCCCCAGTGAGTACCTTAGAAATGCTTCCATATGGCTTAGAGTAAATGGGCATGTGGATGATGGTTGCATACTTAGTTGCATGTTGCACTGTGTTTATTATTATTATAATTGATTTTGATAAAGTTCTACATCAATACTAAATACACAGAATATACTTTGAGAAAAGTCTCTCTGCTTAGCATAATCTTTGGGAGGCTCCATAGCCCAGTGGTTAGGCAACCCACCTACAATGCAGATGGTGATTGCAGGGTCACTGGTTCAAATCCCAGGTTCAACTGGTGTTTGCAGTATTTGTCATTTTCCACCTGATAGTGTTAACAGTCTCATGCACAAAAATGGCCATGTAGTTACCCAGTGAGTACCTTGGAAATGCTTCCATACGGCTTAGAGTAAATGTGCGTGTGGATGATGGTTGGATGTTGCACTGTGTTTATTATTATTATTTTAATTGATTTTGTTAAAGTTCTACATCAATACTAAATACACAGAATATACTTTGAGAAAAGTTTCTCTGCTTAGCATAATCCTTGGGAGCCTCCATAGCCCAGTGGTTAGGCAACCCGCCTACAGTGCAGATGGTGATTGCAGGGTCACAGGTTCGAATCCCAGGTTCAACTGGTGTTTGTAGTATTTGTCATTTTCCACCTGATAGTGCTAACAGTCTCAATACATAAATGGCCATGTGGTTCCCCAGTGAGTACCTTGGAAATGCTTCCATACGGCTTAGAATAAATGTGCGTGTGGATGATGGTTGGATGTTGCACTGTGTTTATTATTATTATTTTAATTGATTTTGTTAAAGTTCTACATCAATACTAAATACACAGAATATACTTTGAGAAAAGTCTCTCTGCTTAGCATAATATTTGGGAGGCTCCATAGCCCAGTGGTTAGGCAACCCGCCTGCAGTGCAGATGGTGATTGCAGGGTTACTGGTTCGAATCCCGGGTTCAATTGGTGTTTGCAGTATTTGTCATTTTCCACCTGATAGTGTTAACAGTCTCAATACATAAATGGCCATGTGGTTACCCAGTGAGTACCTTGGAAATGCTTCCATACGGCTTAGAGTAAATGTGCGTGTGGATGATGGTTGTATACTTAGTTGCATGTTGCACTGTGTTTATTATTATTGTAATTGATTTTGATAAAGTTCTACATCAATACTAAATACACAGAATATACTTTGAGAAAAGTCTCTCTGCTTAGCATAATCTTTGGGAGGCTCCATAGGCCAGTGGTTAGGCAACCCGCCTACAGTGCAGATGGTGATTGCAGGGTCACAGGTTTGAATCCCAGGTTCAACTGGTGTTTGTAGTATTTGTCATTTTCCACCTGATAGTGCTAACATTCTCAATACATAAATGGCCATGTGGTTCCCCAGTGAGTACCTTAGAAATGCTTCCATATGGCTTAGAGTAAATGGGCATGTGGATGATGGTTGTATACTTAGTTGCATGTTGCACTGTGTTTATTATTATTATTGTAATTGATTTTGATAAAGTTCAACATCAATACTAAATACACAGAATATACTTTGAGGAAAGTCTCTCTGCTTAGCATAATCTTTGGGAGGCTCCATAGGCCAGTGGTTAGGCAACCCGCCTACAGTGCAGATGGTGATTGCAGGGTCACAGGTTCGAATCCCAGGTTCAACTGGTGTTTGTAATATTTGTCATTTTCCACCTGATAGTGCTAACAGTCTCAATACATAAATGGCCATGTGGTTCCCCAGTGAGTACCTTGGAAATGCTTCCATACGGCTTAGAGTAAATGTGCGTGTGGATGATGGTTGGATGTTGCACTGTGTTTATTATTATTATTTTAATTGATTTTGTTAAAGTTCTACATCAATACTAAATACACAGAATATACTTTGAGAAAAGTCTCTCTGCTTAGCATAATCTTTGGGAGGCTCCATAGCCCAATGGTTAGGCAACCCGCCTACAGTGCAGATGGTGATTGCAGGGTCACAGGTTCGAATCCCAGGTTCAACTGGTGTTTGTAATATTTGTCATTTTCCACCTGATAGTGCTAACAGTCTCAATACATAAATGGCCATGTGGTTCCCCAGTGAGTACCTTGGAAATGCTTCCATACAGCTTAGAGTAAATGTGCGTGTGGATGATGGTTGGATGTTGCACTGTGTTTATTATTATTATTTTAATTGATTTTGTTAAAGTTCTACATCAATACTAAATACACAGAATATACTTTGAGAAAAGTCTCTCTGCTTAGCATAATCTTTGGGAGGCTCCATAGCCCAATGGTTAGGCAACCCGCCTACAGTGCAGATGGTGATTGCAGGGTCACAGGTTCAAATCCCAGGTTCAACTGGTTTTTGTAGTATTTGTCATTTTCCACCTGATAGTGCTAACAGTCTCAATACATAAATGGCCATGTGGTTCCCCAGTGAGTACCTTAGAAATGCTTCCATATGGCTTAGAGTAAATGGGCATGTGGATGATGGTTGTATACTTAGTTGCATGTTGCACTGTGTTTATTATTATTATTATTGTAATTGATTTTGATAAAGTTCAACATCAATACTAAATACACAGAATATACTTTGAGAAAAGTCTCTCTGCTTAGCATAATCTTTGTGAGGCTCCATAGCCTAATGGTTAGGCATCCCGCCTACAGTGCAGATGGTGATTGCAGGGTCACTGGTTCGAATCCCGGGTGCGATTGGTGTTTGTAGTATTTGTCGTCTTCCACCTGATAGTGTTAATATACTCAATACATAAAATGGTCATGTGGTGCCTCAGTGAGTACCTTGGAAATGCTTCCATACGGCTTAGAATAAATGTGCGTGTGGATGATGGTTGGATGTTGCACTGTGTTTATTATTATTATTTTAATTGATTTTGTTAAAGTTCTACATCAATACTAAATACACAGAATATACTTTGAGAAAAGTCTCTCTGCTTAGCATAATCTTTGGGAGCCTCCATATCCCAGTGGTTAGGCAACCCGCCTACAGTGCAGATGGTGATCACAGGGTCACAGGTTCGAATCCCAGGTTCAACTGGTGTTTTTAGTATTTGTCATTTTCCACCTGATAGTGCTAACAGTCTCAATACATAAATGGCCATGTGGTTCCCCAGTGAGTACCTTAGAAATGCTTCCATATGGCTTAGAGTAAATGGGCATGTGGATGATGGTTGTATACTTAGTTGCATGTTGCACTGTGTTTATTATTATTATTTTAATTGATTTTGTTAAAGTTCTACATCAATACTAAATAAACAGAATATACTTTGAGAAAAGTCTCTCTGCTTAGCATAATCTTTGGGAGCCTCCATAGCCCAGTGGTTAGGCAACCCGCCTCCAGTGCAGATGGTGATTGCAGGGTCACAGGTTCGAATCCTAGGTTCAACTGGTGTTTTTAGTATTTGTCATTTTCCACCTGATAGTGCTAACAGTCTCAATACATAAATGGCCATGTGGTTCCCCAGTGAGTACCTTAGAAATGCTTCCATATGGCTTAGAGTAAATGGGCATGTGGATGATGGTTGTATACTTAGTTGCATGTTGCACTGTGTTTATTATTATTATTGTAATTGATTTTGATAAAGTTCAACATCAATACTAAATACACAGAATATACTTTGAGAAAAGTCTCTCTGCTTAGCATAATCTTTGGGAGGCTCAATAGCCCAGTGGTTAGGCAACCTGCCTACAGCGCAGATGGTGATTGCAGGGTCACAGGTTCGAATCCCAGGTTCAACTGGTGTTTGTAGTATTTGTCAATTTTCACCTGATAGTGCCAACAGTCTCAATACATAAATGGCCATGTGGTTCCCCAGTGAGTACCTTGGAAATGCTTCCATACGGCTTAGAATAAATGTGCGTGTGGATGATGGTTGGATGTTGCACTGTGTTTATTATTATTATTTTAATTGATTTTGTTAAAGTTCTACATCAATACTAAATACACAGAATATACTTTGAGAAAAGTCTCTCTGCTTAGCATAATCTTTGGGAGGATCCATAGCCCAGTGGTTAGGCAACCCACCTACAGTGCAGATGGTGATTGCAGGGTCACTGGTTCGAATCCCGGGTTCAACTGGTGTTTGTAGTATTTGTCATTTTCCACCTGATAGTGCTAACAGTCTCAATACATAAATGGCCATGTGGTTCCCCAGTGAGTACCTTGGAAATGCTTCCATACGGCTTAGAGTAAATGTGCGTGTGGATTATGGTTGGATGTTGCACTGTGTTTATTATTATTATTTTAATTGATTTTGTTAAAGTTCTACATCAATACTAAATACACAGAATATACTTTAAGAAAAGTCTCTCTGCTTAGCATAATCTTTGGGAGGCTCCATAGCCCAGTGGTTAGGCAACCCCCCTACAATGCAGGTGGTGATTGCAGGGTCACTGGTTCAAATCCCAGGTTCAACTGGTGTTTGCAGTATTTGTCATTTTCCACCTGATAGTGTTAACAGTCTCAATACATAAATGGCCATGTAGTTACCCAGTGAGTACCTTGGAAATGCTTCCATACGGCTTAGAATAAATGTGCGTGTGGATGATGGTTGGATGTTGCACTGTGTTTATTATTATTATTTTAATTGATTTTGTTAAAGTTCTACATCAATACTAAATACACAGAATATACTTTGAGAAAAGTCTCTCTGCTTAGCATAATCTTTGGGAGGCTCCATAGCCCAATGGTTAGGCAACCCGCCTACAGTGCAGATGGTGATTGCAGGGTCACAGGTTCAAATCCCAGGTTCAACTGGTTTTTGTAGTATTTGTCATTTTCCACCTGATAGTGCTAACAGTCTCAATACATAAATGGCCATGTGGTTCCCCAGTGAGTACCTTAGAAATGCTTCCATATGGCTTAGAGTAAATGGGCATGTGGATGATGGTTGTATACTTAGTTGCATGTTGCACTGTGTTTATTATTATTATTATTGTAATTGATTTTGATAAAGTTCAACATCAATACTAAATACACAGAATATACTTTGAGAAAAGTCTCTCTGCTTAGCATAATCTTTGTGAGGCTCCATAGCCTAATGGTTAGGCATCCCGCCTACAGTGCAGATGGTGATTGCAGGGTCACTGGTTCGAATCCCGGGTGCGATTGGTGTTTGTAGTATTTGTCGTCTTCCACCTGATAGTGTTAATATACTCAATACATAAAATGGTCATGTGGTGCCTCAGTGAGTACCTTGGAAATGCTTCCATACGGCTTAGAATAAATGTGCGTGTGGATGATGGTTGGATGTTGCACTGTGTTTATTATTATTATTTTAATTGATTTTGTTAAAGTTCTACATCAATACTAAATACACAGAATATACTTTGAGAAAAGTCTCTCTGCTTAGCATAATCTTTGGGAGCCTCCATATCCCAGTGGTTAGGCAACCCGCCTACAGTGCAGATGGTGATCACAGGGTCACAGGTTCGAATCCCAGGTTCAACTGGTGTTTTTAGTATTTGTCATTTTCCACCTGATAGTGCTAACAGTCTCAATACATAAATGGCCATGTGGTTCCCCAGTGAGTACCTTAGAAATGCTTCCATATGGCTTAGAGTAAATGGGCATGTGGATGATGGTTGTATACTTAGTTGCATGTTGCACTGTGTTTATTATTATTATTTTAATTGATTTTGTTAAAGTTCTACATCAATACTAAATAAACAGAATATACTTTGAGAAAAGTCTCTCTGCTTAGCATAATCTTTGGGAGCCTCCATAGCCCAGTGGTTAGGCAACCCGCCTCCAGTGCAGATGGTGATTGCAGGGTCACAGGTTCGAATCCTAGGTTCAACTGGTGTTTTTAGTATTTGTCATTTTCCACCTGATAGTGCTAACAGTCTCAATACATAAATGGCCATGTGGTTCCCCAGTGAGTACCTTAGAAATGCTTCCATATGGCTTAGAGTAAATGGGCATGTGGATGATGGTTGTATACTTAGTTGCATGTTGCACTGTGTTTATTATTATTATTGTAATTGATTTTGATAAAGTTCAACATCAATACTAAATACACAGAATATACTTTGAGAAAAGTCTCTCTGCTTAGCATAATCTTTGGGAGGCTCAATAGCCCAGTGGTTAGGCAACCTGCCTACAGCGCAGATGGTGATTGCAGGGTCACAGGTTCGAATCCCAGGTTCAACTGGTGTTTGTAGTATTTGTCAATTTTCACCTGATAGTGCCAACAGTCTCAATACATAAATGGCCATGTGGTTCCCCAGTGAGTACCTTGGAAATGCTTCCATACGGCTTAGAATAAATGTGCGTGTGGATGATGGTTGGATGTTGCACTGTGTTTATTATTATTATTTTAATTGATTTTGTTAAAGTTCTACATCAATACTAAATACACAGAATATACTTTGAGAAAAGTCTCTCTGCTTAGCATAATCTTTGGGAGGATCCATAGCCCAGTGGTTAGGCAACCCACCTACAGTGCAGATGGTGATTGCAGGGTCACTGGTTCGAATCCTGGGTTCAACTGGTGTTTGTAGTATTTGTCATTTTCCACCTGATAGTGCTAACAGTCTCAATACATAAATGGCCATGTGGTTCCCCAGTGAGTACCTTGGAAATGCTTCCATACGGCTTAGAGTAAATGTGCGTGTGGATTATGGTTGGATGTTGCACTGTGTTTATTATTATTATTTTAATTGATTTTGTTAAAGTTCTACATCAATACTAAATACACAGAATATACTTTAAGAAAAGTCTCTCTGCTTAGCATAATCTTTGGGAGGCTCCATAGCCCAGTGGTTAGGCAACCCCCCTACAATGCAGATGGTGATTGCAGGGTCACTGGTTCAAATCCCAGGTTCAACTGGTGTTTGCAGTATTTGTCATTTTCCACCTGATAGTGTTAACAGTCTCAATACATAAATGGCCATGTAGTTACCCAGTGAGTACCTTGGAAATGCTTCCATACGGCTTAGAATAAATGTGCGTGTGGATGATGGTTGGATGTTGCACTGTGTTTATTATTATTATTTTAATTGATTTTGTTAAAGTTCTACATCAATACTAAATACACAGAATATACTTTGAGAAAAGTCTCTCTGCTTAGCATAATCTTTGGGTGGCTCCATAGCCCAGTGGTTAGGCAACCCACCTACAGTGCAGATGGTGATTGCAGGGTCACTGGTTCGAATCCCGGGTTCAACTGGTGTTTGTAGTATTTGTCATTTTCCACCTGATAGTGCTAACAGTCTCAATACATAAATGGCCATGTGGTTCCCCAGTGAGTACCTTGGAAATGCTTCCATACGGCTTAGAGTAAATGTGCGTGTGGATGATGGTTGGATGTTGCACTGTGTTTATTATTATTATTTTAATTGATTTTGTTAAAGTTCTACATCAATACTAAATACACAGAATATACTTTGAGAAAAGTCTCTCTGCTTAGCATAATCTTTGGGAGGCTCCATAGCCCAATGGTTAGGCAACCCGCCTACAATGCAGATGGTGATTGCAGGGTCACAGGTTCAAATCCCAGGTTCAACTGGTTTTTGTAGTATTTGTCATTTTCCACCTGATAGTGCTAACAGTCTCAATACATAAATGGCCATGTGGTTCCCCAGTGAGTACCTTAGAAATGCTTCCATATGGCTTAGAGTAAATGGGCATGTGGATGATGGTTGTATACTTAGTTGCATGTTGCACTGTGTTTATTATTATTATTATTGTAATTGATTTTGATAAAGTTCAACATCAATACTAAATACACAGAATATACTTTGAGAAAAGTCTCTCTGCTTAGCATAATCTTTGTGAGGCTCCATAGCCTAATGGTTAGGCATCCCGCCTACAGTGCAGATGGTGATTGCAGGGTCACTGGTTCGAATCCCGGGTGCGACTGGTTTTTGTAGTATTTGTCGTCTTCCACCTGATAGTGTTAATATACTCAATACATAAATGGTCATGTGGTGCCTCAGTGAGTACCTTGGAAATGCTTCCATACGGCTTAGAATAAATGTGCGTGTGGATGATGGTTGGATGTTGCACTGTGTTTATTATTATTATTTTAATTGATTTTGTTAAAGTTCTACATCAATACTAAATACACAGAATATACTTTGAGAAAAGTCTCTCTGCTTAGCATAATCTTTGGGAGCCTCCATAGCCCAGTGGTTAGGCAACCCGCCTACAGTGCAGATGGTGATCACAGGGTCACAGGTTCGAATCCCAGGTTCAACTGGTGTTTTTAGTATTTGTCATTTTCCACCTGATAGTGCTAACAGTCTCAATACATAAATGGCCATGTGGTTCCCCAGTGAGTACCTTAGAAATGCTTCCATATGGCTTAGAGTAAATGGGCATGTGGATGATGGTTGTATACTTAGTTGCATGTTGCACTGTGTTTATTATTATTATTTTAATTGATTTTGTTAAAGTTCTACATCAATACTAAATACACAGAATATACTTTGAGAAAAGTCTCTCTGCTTAGCATAATCTTTGGGAGCCTCCATAGCCCAGTGGTTAGGCAACCCGCCTACAGTGAAGATGATGATTGCAGGGTCACTGGTTCAAATCCCGGGTGCGACTGGTGTTTGTAGTATTTGTCGTCTTCCACCTGATAGTGTTAATATACACAATACATAAATGGTCATGTGGTGCCTCAGTGAGTACCTTGGAAATGCTTCCATACGGCTTAGAATAAATGTGCGTGTGGATGATGGTTGGATGTTGCACTGTGTTTATTATTATTATTTTAATTGATTTTGTTAAAGTTCTACATCAATACTAAATAAACAGAATATACTTTGAGAAAAGTCTCTCTGCTTAACATAATCTTTGGGAGCCTCCATAGCCCAGTGGTTAGGCAACCCGCCTCCAGTGCAGATGGTGATTGCAGGGTCACAGGTTCGAATCCCAGGTTCAACTGGTGTTTTTAGTATTTGTCATTTTCCACCTTATAGTGCTAACAGTCTCAATACATAAATGGCCATGTGGTTCCCCAGTGAGTACCTTAGAAATGCTTCCATATGGCTTAGAGTAAATGGGCATGTGGATGATGGTTGTATACTTAGTTGCATGTTGCACTGTGTTTATTATTATTATTGTAATTGATTTTGATAAAGTTCAACATCAATACTAAATACACAGAATATACTTTGAGAAAAGTCTCTCTGCTTAGCATAATCTTTGGGAGGCTCCATAGCCCAATGGTTAGGCAACCCGCCTACAGTGCAGATGGTGATTGCAGGGTCAACAGGTTCAACTGGTGTTTGTAGTATTTGTCATTTTCCACCTGATAGTGCTAACAGTCTCAATACATAAATGGCCATGTGGTTCCCCAGTGAGTACCTTAGAAATGCTTCCATATGGCTTAGAGTAAATGGGCATGTGGATGATGGTTGTATACTTAGTTGCATGTTGCACTGTGTTTATTATTATTATTGTAATTGATTTTGATAAAGTTCAACATCAATACTAAATACACAGAATATACTTTGAGAAAAGTCTCTCTGCTTAGCAAAATCTTTGGGAGGCTCCATAGCCCAGTGGTTAGGCAACCCGCCTACAGTGCAGATGGTGATTGCAGGGTCACAGGTTCGAATCCCAGGTTCAACTGGTGTTTGTAGTATTTGTCATTTTCCACCTGATAGTGCTAACAGTCTCAATACATAAATGGCCATGTGGTTCCCCAGTGAGTACCTTGGAAATGCTTCCATACGGCTTAGAATAAATGTGCGTGTGGATGATGGTTGGATGTTGCACTGTGTTTATTATTATTATTTTAATTGATTTTGTTAAAGTTCTACATCAATACTAAATACACAGAATATACTTTGAGAAAAGTCTCTCTGCTTAGCATAATCTTTGGGAGCCTCCATATCCCAGTGGTTAGGCAACCCGCCTACAGTGCAGATGGTGATTGCAGGGTCACAGGTTCGAATCCCAGGTTCAACTGGTGTTTGTAGTATTTGTCATTTTCCACCCGATAGTGCTAACAGTCTTAATACATAAATGGCCATGTGGTTCCCCAGTGAGTACCTTAGAAATGCTTCCATATGGCTTAGAGTAAATGGGCATGTGGATGATGGTTGTATACTTAGTTGCATGTTGCACTGTGTTTATTATTATTATTATTGTAATTGATTTTGATAAAGTTCAACATCAATACTAAATACACAGAATATACTTTGAGGAAAGTCTCTCTGCTTAGCATAATCTTTGGGAGGCTCCATAGGCCAGTGGTTAGGCAACCCGCCTACAGTGCAGATGGTGATTGTAGGGTCACAGGTTCGAATCCAAGGTTCAACTGGTGTTTGTAGTATTTGTCATTTTCCACCTGATAGTGCTAACAGTCTCAATACATAAATGGCCATGTGGTTCCCCAGTGAGTACCTTAGAAATGCTTCCATATGGCTTAGAATAAATGTGCGTGTGGATGATGGTTGGATGTTGCACTGTGTTTATTATTATTATTTTAATTGATTTTGTTAAAGTTCTACATCAATACTAAATACACAGAATATACTTTGAGAAAAGTCTCTCTGCTTAGCATAATATTTGGGAGGCTCCATAGCCCAGTGGTTAGGCAACCCGCCTGCAGTGCAGATGGTGATTGCAGGGTTACTGGTTCAAATCCCGGGTTCAACTGGTGTTTGCAGTATTTGTCATTTTCCACCTGATAGTGTTAACAGTCTCAATACATAAATGGCCATGTGGTTACCCAGTGAGTACCTTGGAAATGCTTCCATACGGCTTAGAGTAAATGTGCGTGTGGATGATGGTTGTATACTTAGTTGCATGTTGCACTGTGTTTATTATTATTGTAATTGATTTTGATAAAGTTCTACATCAATACTAAATACACAGAATATACTTTGAGAAAAGTCTCTCTGCTTAGCAAAATCTTTGGGAGGCTCCATAGCCCAGTGGGTAGGCAACCCGCCTACAGTGCAGAGAGTGATTGCAGGGTCACTGGTTCAAATCCCAGGTTCAACTGGTGTTTGCAGTATTTGTCATTTTCCACCTGATAGTGTTAACAGTCTCAATACATAAATGGCCATGTGGTTACCCAGTGAGTACCTTGGAAATGCTTCCATACGGCTTAGAGTAAATGTGCGTGTGGATGATGGTTGGATGTTGCACTGTGTTTATTATTATTATTTTAATTGATTTTGTTAAAGTTCTACATCAATACTAAATACACAGAATATACTTTGAGAAAAGTTTCTCTGCTTAGCATAATCTTTGGGAGCCTCCATAGCCCAGTGGTTAGGCAACCCGCCTACAGTGCAGATGGTGATTGCAGGGTCACAGGTTTGAATCCCAGGTTCAACTGGTGTTTGTAGTATTTGTCATTTTCCACCTGATAGTGCTAACAGTCTCAATACATAAATGGCCATGTGGTTCCCCAGTGAGTACCTTAGAAATGCTTCCATATGGCTTAGAGTAAATGGGCATGTGGATGATGGTTGTATACTTAGTTGCATGTTGCACTGTGTTTATTATTATTATTGTAATTGATTTTGATAAAGTTCAACATCAATAATAAATACACAGAATATACTTTGAGAAAAGTCTCTCTGCTTAGCATAATCTTTCGGAGGCTTCATAGGCCAGTGGTTAGGCAACCCGCCTACAGTGCAGATGGTGATTGCAGGGTCACAGGTTCGAATCCCAGGTTCAACTGGTGTTTGTAGTATTTGTCATTTTCCACCTGATAGTGCTAACAGTCTCAATACATAAATGGCCATGTGGTTCCCCAGTGAGTACCTTGGAAATGCTTCCATACGGCTTAGAGTAAATGTGCGTGTGGATGATGGTTGGATGTTGCACTGTGTTTATTATTATTATTTTAATTGATTTTGTTAAAGTTCTACATCAATACTAAATACACAGAATATACTTTGAGAAAAGTCTCTCTGCTTAGCATAATCTTTGGGAGGCTCCATAGCCCAATGGTTAGGCAACCCGCCTACAGTGCAGATGGTGATTGCAGGGTCACAGGTTCAAATCCCAGGTTTAACTGGTGTTTGCAGTATTTGTCATTTTCCACCTGATAGTGTTAACAGTCTCAATACATAAATGGCCATGTAGTTACCCAGTGAGTACCTTGGAAATGCTTCCATACGGCTTAGAGTAAATGTGCGTGTGCATGATGGTTGGATGTTGCACTGTGTTTATTATTATTATTTTAATTGATTTTGTTAAAGTTCTACATCAATACTAAATACACAGAATATACTTTGAGAAAAGTTTCTCTGCTTAGCATAATCCTTGGGAGCCTCCATAGCCCAGTGGTTAGGCAACCCGCCTACAGTGCAGATGGTGATTGCAGGGTCACAGGTTTGAATCCCAGGTTCAACTGGTGTTTGTAGTATTTGTCATTTTCCACCTGATAGTGCTAACAGTCTCAATACATAAATGGCCATGTGGTTCCCCAGTGAGTACCTTAGAAATGCTTCCATATGGCTTAGAGTAAATGGGCATGTGGATGATGGTTGTATACTTAGTTGCATGTTGCACTGTGTTTATTATTATTATTGTAATTGATTTTGATAAAGTTCAACATCAATACTAAATACACAGAATATACTTTGAGGAAAGTCTCTCTGCTTAGCATAACCTTTGGGAGGCTCCATAGGCCAGTGGTTAGGCAACCCGCCTACAGTGCAGATGGTGATTGCAGGGTCACAGGTTCGAATCCCAGGTTCAACTGGTGTTTGTAATATTTGTCATTTTCCACCTGATAGTGCTAACAGTCTCAATACATAAATGGCCATGTGGTTCCCCAGTGAGTACCTTGGAAATGCTTCCATACGGCTTAGAGTAAATGTGCGTGTGGATGATGGTTGGATGTTGCACTGTGTTTATTATTATTATTTTAATTGATTTTGTTAAAGTTCTACATCAATACTAAATACACAGAATATACTTTGAGAAAAGTCTCTCTGCTTAGCATAATCTTTGGGAGGCTCCATAGCCCAGTGGTTAGGCAACCCGCCAACAGTGCAGATGGTGATTGCAGGGTCACTGGTTCGAATCCCAGGTTCAACTGGTGTTTGCAGTATTTGTCATTTTCCACCTGATAGTGTTAACAGTCTCAATACATAAATGGCCATGTGGTTACCCAGTGAGTACCTTGGAAATGCTTCCATACGGCTTAGAGTAAATGTGCGTGTGGATGATGGTTGGATGTTGCACTGTTTATTATTATTATTTTAATTGATTTTGTTAAAGTTCTACATCAATACTAAATACACAGAATATACTTTGAGAAAAGTCTCTCTGCTTAGCAGAATCTTTGGGAGGCTCCATAGCCCAGTGGTTAGGCAACCCGCCTACAGTGCAGATGGTGATTGCAGGGTCACAGGTTCGAATCTCAGGTTCAACTGGTGTTTGTAGTATTTGTCATTTTCCACCTGATAGTGCTAACAGTCTCAATACATAAATGGCCATGTGGTTCCCCAGTGAGTACCTTAGAAATGCTTCCATATGGCTTAGAGTAAATGGGCATGTGGATGATGGTTGTATACTTAGTTGCATGTTGCACTGTGTTTATTATTATTATTATTGTAATTGATTTTGATAAAGTTCAACATCAATACTAAATACACAGAATATACTTTGAGAAAAGTCTCTCTGCTTAGTATAATCTTTGGGAGGCTCCATATCCCAGTGGTTAGGCAACCTGCCTACAGCGCAGATGGTGATTGCAGGGTCACAGGTTCAAATCCCAGGTTCAACTGGAGTTTGTAGTATTTGTCATTTTCCACCTGATAGTGCTAACAGTCTCAATACATAAATGGCCATGTGGTTCCCCAGTGAGTACCTTGGAAATGCTTCCATACGGCTTAGAATAAATGTGCATGTGGATGATGGTTGGATGTTGCACTGTGTTTATTATTATTATTTTAATTGATTTTGTTAAAGTTCTACATCAATACTAAATACACAGAATATACTTTGAGAAAAGTCTCTCTGCTTAGCATAATATTTGGGAGGCTCCATAGCCCAGTGGTTAGGCAACCCGCCTGCAGTGCAGATGGTGATTGCAGGGTTACTGGTTCAAATCCCGGGTTCAACTGGTGTTTGCAGTATTTGTCATTTTCCACCTGATAGTGTTAACAGTCTCAATACATAAATGGCCATGTGGTTACCCAGTGAGTACCTTGGAAATGCTTCCATACGGCTTAGAGTAAATGTGCGTGTGGATGATGGTTGTATACTTAGTTGCATGTTGCACTGTGTTTATTATTATTGTAATTGATTTTGATAAAGTTCTACATCAATACTAAATACACAGAATATACTTTGAGAAAAGTCTCTCTGCTTAGCAAAATCTTTGGGAGGCTCCATAGCCCAGTGGGTAGGCAACCCGCCTACAGTGCAGAGAGTGATTGCAGGGTCACTGGTTCAAATCCCAGGTTCAACTGGTGTTTGCAGTATTTGTCATTTTCCACCTGATAGTGTTAACAGTCTCAATACATAAATGGCCATGTGGTTACCCAGTGAGTACCTTGGAAATGCTTCCATACGGCTTAGAGTAAATGTGCGTGTGGATGATGGTTGGATGTTGCACTGTGTTTATTATTATTATTTTAATTGATTTTGTTAAAGTTCTACATCAATACTAAATACACAGAATATACTTTGAGAAAAGTTTCTCTGCTTAGCATAATCTTTGGGAGCCTCCATAGCCCAGTGGTTAGGCAACCCGCCTACAGTGCAGATGGTGATTGCAGGGTCACAGGTTTGAATCCCAGGTTCAACTGGTGTTTGTAGTATTTGTCATTTTCCACCTGATAGTGCTAACAGTCTCAATACATAAATGGCCATGTGGTTCCCCAGTGAGTACCTTAGAAATGCTTCCATATGGCTTAGAGTAAATGGGCATGTGGATGATGGTTGTATACTTAGTTGCATGTTGCACTGTGTTTATTATTATTATTGTAATTGATTTTGATAAAGTTCAACATCAATACTAAATACACAGAATATACTTTGAGGAAAGTCTCTCTGCTTAGCATAATCTTTGGGAGGCTCCATAGGCCAGTGGTTAGGCAACCCGCCTACAGTGCAGATGGTGATTGCAGGGTCACAGGTTCGAATCCCAGGTTCAACTGGTGTTTGTAATATTTGTCATTTTCCACCTGATAGTGCTAACAGTCTCAATACATAAATGGCCATGTGGTTCCCCAGTGAGTACCTTGGAAATGCTTCCATACGGCTTAGAGTAAATGTGCGTGTGGATGATGGTTGGATGTTGCACTGTGTTTATTATTATTATTTTAATTGATTTTGTTAAAGTTCTACATCAATACTAAATACACAGAATATACTTTGAGAAAAGTCTCTCTGCTTAGCATAATCTTTGGGAGGCTCCATAGCCCAATGGTTAGGCAACCCGCCTACAGTGCAGATGGTGATTGCAGGGTCACAGGTTCAAATCCCAGGTTCAACTGGTGTTTGTAGTATTTGTCATTTTCCTCCTGATAGTGCTAACAGTCTCAATACATAAATGGCCATGTGGTTACCCAGTGAGTACCTTGGAAATGCTTCCATACGGCTTAGAGTAAATGTGCGTGTGGATGATGGTTGGATGTTGCACTGTTTATTATTATTATTTTAATTGATTTTGTTAAAGTTCTACAACAATACTAAATACACAGAATATACTTTGAGAAAAGTCTCTCTGCTTAGCAGAATCTTTGGGAGGCTCCATAGCCCAGTGGTTAGGCAACCCGCCTACAGTGCAGATGGTGATTGCAGGGTCACAGGTTCAAATCCCAGGTTCAACTGGTGTTTGTAGTATTTGTCATTTTCCACCTGATAGTGCTAACAGTCTCAATACATAAATGGCCATGTGGTTCCCCAGTGAGTACCTTAGAAATGCTTCCATATGGCTTAGAGTAAATGGGCATGTGGATGATGGTTGTATACTTAGTTGCATGTTGCACTGTTTATTATTATTATTATTATTGTAATTGATTTTGATAAAGTTCAACATCAATACTAAATACACAGAATATACTTTGAGAAAAGTCTCTCTGCTTAGTATAATCTTTGGGAGGCTCCATATCCCAGTGGTTAGGCAACCTGCCTACAGCACAGATGGTGATTGCAGGGTCACAGGATCAAATCCCAGGTTCAACTGGTGTTTGTAATATTTGTCATTTTCCACCTGATAGTGCTAACAGTCTCAATACATAAATGGCCATGTGGTTCCCCAGTGAGTACCTTGGAAATGCTTCCATACGGCTTAGAATAAATGTGCGTGTGGATGATGGTTGGATGTTGCACTGTGTTTATTATTATTATTTTAATTGATTTTGTTAAAGTTCTACATCAATACTAAATACACAGAATATACTTTGAGAAAAGTCTCTCTGCTTAGCATAATCTTTGGGAGCCTCCATATCCCAGTGGTTAGGCAACCCGCCTACAGTGCAGATGGTGATTGCAGGGTCACAGGTTCGAATCCCAGGTTCAACTGGTGTTTGTAGTATTTGTCATTTTCCACCCGATAGTGCTAACAGTCTTAATACATAAATGGCCATGTGGTTCCCCAGTGAGTACCTTAGAAATGCTTCCATATGGCTTAGAGTAAATGGGCATGTGGATGATGGTTGTATACTTAGTTGCATGTTGCACTGTGTTTATTATTATTATTGTAATTGATTTTGATAAAGTTCAACATCAATAATAAATACACAGAATATACTTTGAGAAAAGTCTCTCTGCTTAGCATAATCTTTCGGAGGCTTCATAGGCCAGTGGTTAGGCAACCCGCCTACAGTGCAGATGGTGATTGCAGGGTCACAGGTTCGAATCCCAGGTTCAACTGGTGTTTGTAGTATTTGTCATTTTCCACCTGATAGTGCTAACAGTCTCAATACATAAATGGCCATGTGGTTCCCCAGTGAGTACCTTGGAAATGCTTCCATACGGCTTAGAGTAAATGTGCGTGTGGATGATGGTTGGATGTTGCACTGTGTTTATTATTATTATTTTAATTGATTTTGTTAAAGTTCTACATCAATACTAAATACACAGAATATACTTTGAGAAAAGTCTCTCTGCTTAGCATAATCTTTGGGAGGCTCCATAGCCCAATGGTTAGGCAACCCGCCTACAGTGCAGATGGTGATTGCAGGGTCACAGGTTCAAATCCCAGGTTTAACTGGTGTTTGCAGTATTTGTCATTTTCCACCTGATAGTGTTAACAGTCTCAATACATAAATGGCCATGTAGTTACCCAGTGAGTACCTTGGAAATGCTTCCATACGGCTTAGAGTAAATGTGCGTGTGCATGATGGTTGGATGTTGCACTGTGTTTATTATTATTATTTTAATTGATTTTGTTAAAGTTCTACATCAATACTAAATACACAGAATATACTTTGAGAAAAGTTTCTCTGCTTAGCATAATCCTTGGGAGCCTCCATAGCCCAGTGGTTAGGCAACCCGCCTACAGTGCAGATGGTGATTGCAGGGTCACAGGTTTGAATCCCAGGTTCAACTGGTGTTTGTAGTATTTGTCATTTTCCACCTGATAGTGCTAACAGTCTCAATACATAAATGGCCATGTGGTTCCCCAGTGAGTACCTTAGAAATGCTTCCATATGGCTTAGAGTAAATGGGCATGTGGATGATGGTTGTATACTTAGTTGCATGTTGCACTGTGTTTATTATTATTATTGTAATTGATTTTGATAAAGTTCAACATCAATACTAAATACACAGAATATACTTTGAGGAAAGTCTCTCTGCTTAGCATAACCTTTGGGAGGCTCCATAGGCCAGTGGTTAGGCAACCCGCCTACAGTGCAGATGGTGATTGCAGGGTCACAGGTTCGAATCCCAGGTTCAACTGGTGTTTGTAATATTTGTCATTTTCCACCTGATAGTGCTAACAGTCTCAATACATAAATGGCCATGTGGTTCCCCAGTGAGTACCTTGGAAATGCTTCCATACGGCTTAGAGTAAATGTGCGTGTGGATGATGGTTGGATGTTGCACTGTGTTTATTATTATTATTTTAATTGATTTTGTTAAAGTTCTACATCAATACTAAATACACAGAATATACTTTGAGAAAAGTCTCTCTGCTTAGCATAATCTTTGGGAGGCTCCATAGCCCAGTGGTTAGGCAACCCGCCAACAGTGCAGATGGTGATTGCAGGGTCACTGGTTCGAATCCCAGGTTCAACTGGTGTTTGCAGTATTTGTCATTTTCCACCTGATAGTGTTAACAGTCTCAATACATAAATGGCCATGTGGTTACCCAGTGAGTACCTTGGAAATGCTTCCATACGGCTTAGAGTAAATGTGCGTGTGGATGATGGTTGGATGTTGCACTGTTTATTATTATTATTTTAATTGATTTTGTTAAAGTTCTACATCAATACTAAATACACAGAATATACTTTGAGAAAAGTCTCTCTGCTTAGCAGAATCTTTGGGAGGCTCCATAGCCCAGTGGTTAGGCAACCCGCCTACAGTGCAGATGGTGATTGCAGGGTCACAGGTTCGAATCTCAGGTTCAACTGGTGTTTGTAGTATTTGTCATTTTCCACCTGATAGTGCTAACAGTCTCAATACATAAATGGCCATGTGGTTCCCCAGTGAGTACCTTAGAAATGCTTCCATATGGCTTAGAGTAAATGGGCATGTGGATGATGGTTGTATACTTAGTTGCATGTTGCACTGTGTTTATTATTATTATTATTGTAATTGATTTTGATAAAGTTCAACATCAATACTAAATACACAGAATATACTTTGAGAAAAGTCTCTCTGCTTAGTATAATCTTTGGGAGGCTCCATATCCCAGTGGTTAGGCAACCTGCCTACAGCGCAGATGGTGATTGCAGGGTCACAGGTTCAAATCCCAGGTTCAACTGGAGTTTGTAGTATTTGTCATTTTCCACCTGATAGTGCTAACAGTCTCAATACATAAATGGCCATGTGGTTCCCCAGTGAGTACCTTGGATATGCTTCCATACGGCTTAGAATAAATGTGCATGTGGATGATGGTTGGATGTTGCACTGTGTTTATTATTATTATTTTAATTGATTTTGTTAAAGTTCTACATCAATACTAAATACACAGAATATACTTTGAGAAAAGTCTCTCTGCTTAGCATAATATTTGGGAGGCTCCATAGCCCAGTGGTTAGGCAACCCGCCTGCAGTGCAGATGGTGATTGCAGGGTTACTGGTTCAAATCCCGGGTTCAACTGGTGTTTGCAGTATTTGTCATTTTCCACCTGATAGTGTTAACAGTCTCAATACATAAATGGCCATGTGGTTACCCAGTGAGTACCTTGGAAATGCT
This sequence comes from Pseudophryne corroboree, assembly GCF_028390025.1. Taxonomy (NCBI): domain Eukaryota; kingdom Metazoa; phylum Chordata; class Amphibia; order Anura; family Myobatrachidae; genus Pseudophryne; species Pseudophryne corroboree. The sequence goes on from NC_086453.1 coordinate 69,233,573, forward strand.
TCCATACGGCTTAGAGTAAATGTGCGTGTGGATGATGGTTGTATACTTAGTTGCATGTTGCACTGTGTTTATTATTATTGTAATTGATTTTGATAAAGTTCTACATCAATACTAAATACACAGAATATACTTTGAGAAAAGTCTCTCTGCTTAGCAAAATCTTTGGGAGGCTCCATAGCCCAGTGGGTAGGCAACCCGCCTACAGTGCAGAGAGTGATTGCAGGGTCACTGGTTCAAATCCCAGGTTCAACTGGTGTTTGCAGTATTTGTCATTTTCCACCTGATAGTGTTAACAGTCTCAATACATAAATGGCCATGTGGTTACCCAGTGAGTACCTTGGAAATGCTTCCATACGGCTTAGAGTAAATGTGCGTGTGGATGATGGTTGGATGTTGCACTGTGTTTATTATTATTATTTTAATTGATTTTGTTAAAGTTCTACATCAATACTAAATACACAGAATATACTTTGAGAAAAGTTTCTCTGCTTAGCATAATCTTTGGGAGCCTCCATAGCCCAGTGGTTAGGCAACCCGCCTACAGTGCAGATGGTGATTGCAGGGTCACAGGTTTGAATCCCAGGTTCAACTGGTGTTTGTAGTATTTGTCATTTTCCACCTGATAGTGCTAACAGTCTCAATACATAAATGGCCATGTGGTTCCCCAGTGAGTACCTTAGAAATGCTTCCATATGGCTTAGAGTAAATGGGCATGTGGATGATGGTTGTATACTTAGTTGCATGTTGCACTGTGTTTATTATTATTATTGTAATTGATTTTGATAAAGTTCAACATCAATACTAAATACACAGAATATACTTTGAGGAAAGTCTCTCTGCTTAGCATAATCTTTGGGAGGCTCCATAGGCCAGTGGTTAGGCAACCCGCCTACAGTGCAGATGGTGATTGCAGGGTCACAGGTTCGAATCCCAGGTTCAACTGGTGTTTGTAATATTTGTCATTTTCCACCTGATAGTGCTAACAGTCTCAATACATAAATGGCCATGTGGTTCCCCAGTGAGTACCTTGGAAATGCTTCCATACGGCTTAGAGTAAATGTGCGTGTGGATGATGGTTGGATGTTGCACTGTGTTTATTATTATTATTTTAATTGATTTTGTTAAAGTTCTACATCAATACTAAATACACAGAATATACTTTGAGAAAAGTCTCTCTGCTTAGCATAATCTTTGGGAGGCTCCATAGCCCAATGGTTAGGCAACCCGCCTACAGTGCAGATGGTGATTGCAGGGTCACAGGTTCAAATCCCAGGTTCAACTGGTGTTTGTAGTATTTGTCATTTTCCTCCTGATAGTGCTAACAGTCTCAATACATAAATGGCCATGTGGTTACCCAGTGAGTACCTTGGAAATGCTTCCATACGGCTTAGAGTAAATGTGCGTGTGGATGATGGTTGGATGTTGCACTGTTTATTATTATTATTTTAATTGATTTTGTTAAAGTTCTACAACAATACTAAATACACAGAATATACTTTGAGAAAAGTCTCTCTGCTTAGCAGAATCTTTGGGAGGCTCCATAGCCCAGTGGTTAGGCAACCCGCCTACAGTGCAGATGGTGATTGCAGGGTCACAGGTTCAAATCCCAGGTTCAACTGGTGTTTGTAGTATTTGTCATTTTCCACCTGATAGTGCTAACAGTCTCAATACATAAATGGCCATGTGGTTCCCCAGTGAGTACCTTAGAAATGCTTCCATATGGCTTAGAGTAAATGGGCATGTGGATGATGGTTGTATACTTAGTTGCATGTTGCACTGTTTATTATTATTATTATTATTGTAATTGATTTTGATAAAGTTCAACATCAATACTAAATACACAGAATATACTTTGAGAAAAGTCTCTCTGCTTAGTATAATCTTTGGGAGGCTCCATATCCCAGTGGTTAGGCAACCTGCCTACAGCACAGATGGTGATTGCAGGGTCACAGGATCAAATCCCAGGTTCAACTGGTGTTTGTAATATTTGTCATTTTCCACCTGATAGTGCTAACAGTCTCAATACATAAATGGCCATGTGGTTCCCCAGTGAGTACCTTGGAAATGCTTCCATACGGCTTAGAGTAAATGTGCGTGTGGATGATGGTTGGATGTTGCACTGTGTTTATTATTATTATTTTAATTGATTTTGTTAAAGTTCTACATCAATACTAAATACACAGAATATATTTTGAGAAAAGTCTCTCTGCTTAGCATAATCTTTGGGAGGCTCCATAGCCCAATGGTTAGGCAACCCGCCTACAGTGCAGATGGTGATTGCAGGGTCACAGGTTCAAATCCCAGGTTCAACTGGTGTTTGTAGTATTTGTCATTTTCCACCTGATAGTGCTAACAGTCTCAATACATAAATGGCCATGTGGTTCCCCAGTGAGTACTTTAGAAATGCTTCCATATGGCTTAGAGTAAATGGGCATGTGGATGATGGTTGTATACTTAGTTGCATGTTGCACTGTGTTTATTATTATTATAATTGATTTTGATAAAGTTCAACATCAATACTAAATACACAGAATATACTTTGAGAAAAGTCTCTCTGCTTAGCATAATCTTTGGGAGGCTCCATAGCCCAGTGGTTAGGCAACCCACCTACAGTGCAGATGGTGATTGCAGGGTCACAGGTTCGAACCCCAGGTTCAACTGGTGTTTGTAGTATTTGTCATTTTCCACCTGATAGTGCTAACAGTCTCAATACATAAATGGCCATGTGGTTCCCCAGTGAGTACCTTGGAAATGCTTCCATACGGCTTAGAGTAAATGTGCGTGTGGATGATGGTTGGATGTTGCACTGTGTTTATTATTATTATTTTAATTGATTTTGTTAAAGTTCTACATCAATACTAAATACACAGAATATACTTTGAGAAAAGTTTCTCTGCTAAGCATAATCTTTGGGAGCCTCCATAGCCCAGTGGTTAGGCAACCCACCTACAGTGCAGATGGTGATTGCAGGGTCACAGGTTTGAATCCCAGGTTCAACTGGTGTTTGTAGTATTTGTCATTTTCCACCTGATAGTGCTAACAGTCTCAATACATAAATGGCCATGTGGTTCCCCAGTGAGTACCTTAGAAATGCTTCCATATGGCTTAGAGTAAACGGGCATGTGGATGATGGTTGTATACTTAGTTGCATGTTGCACTGTGTTTATTATTATTATTGTAATTGATTTTGATAAAGTTCAACATCAATACTAAATACACAGAATATACTTTGAGAAAAGTCTCTCTGCTTAGCATAATCTTTGGGAGGCTCCATAGCCCAGTGGTTAGGCAACCCGCCTACAGTGCAGATGGTGATTGCATGGTCACAGGTTCAAATCCCAGGTTCAGCTGGTGTTTGTAGTATTCATCATTTTCCACCTGATAGTGCTAACAGTCTCAATACATAAATGGCCATGTGGTTCCCCAGTGAGTACCTTGGAAATGCTTCCATACAGCTTAGAATAAATGTGCGTGTGGATGATGGTTGGATGTTGCACTGTGTTTATTATTATTATTTTAATTGATTTTGTTAAAGTTCTACATCAATACTAAATACACAGAATATACTTTGAGAAAAGTCTCTCTGCTTAGCATAATCTTTGGGAGGCTCCATAGCCCAGTGGTTAGGCAACCCGCCTACAGTGCAGATGGTGATTGCAGGGTCACTGGTTCGAATCCCAGGTTCAACTGGTGTTTGCAGTATTTGTCATTTTCCACCTGATAGTGTTAACAGTCTCAATACATAAATGGCCATGTGGTTACCCAGTGAGTACCTTGGAAATGCTTCCATACGGCTTAGAGTAAATGTGCATGTGGATGATGGTTGGATGTTGCACTGTGTTTATTATTATTATTTTAATTGATTTTGTTAAAGTTCTACATCAATACTAAATACACAGAATATACTTTGAGAAAAGTCTCTCTGCTTAGCAGAATCTTTGGGAGGCTCCATAGCCCAATGGTTAGGCAACCCACCTACAGTGCAGATGGTGATTGCAGGGTCACTGGTTCGAATCCCGGGTTCAACTGGTGTTTGCAGTATTTGTCATTTTCCACCTGATAGTGTTAACAGTCTCAATACATAAATGGCCATGTGGTTACCCAGTGAGTACCTTGGAAATGCTTCCATACGGCTTAGAGTAAATGTGCATGTGGATGATGGTTGGATGTTGCACTGTGTTTATTATTATTATTTTAATTGATTTTGTTAAAGTTCTACATCAATACTAAATACACAGAATATACTTTGAGAAAAGTCTCTCTGCTTAGCATAATCTTTGGGAGGCTCCATAGCCCAATGGTTAGGCAACCCGCCTACAGTGCAGATGGTGATTGCAGGGTCACAGGTTCAAATCCCAGGTTCAACTGGTGTTTGCAGTATTTGTCATTTTCCACCTGATAGTGTTAACAGTCTCAATACATAAATGGCCATGTAGTTACCCAGTGAGTACCTTGGAAATGCTTCCATACGGCTTAGAGTAAATGTGCGTGTGCATGATGGTTGGATGTTGCACTGTGTTTATTATTATTATTTTAATTGATTTTGTTAAAGTTCTACATCAATACTAAATACACAGAATATACTTTGAGAAAAGTTTCTCTGCTTAGCATAATCCTTCGGAGCCTCCATAGCCCAGGTGTTAGGCAACCCGCCTACAGTGCAGATGGTGATTGCAGTGTCACAGGTTCGAATCCCATGTTCAACTGGTGTTTGTAGTATTTGCAATTTTCCACCTGATAGTGCTAACAGTCTCAATACATAAATGGCCATGTGGTTCCCCAGTGAGTACCTTAGAAATGCTTCCATATGGCTTAGAGTAAATGGGCATGTGGATGATGGTTGTATACTTAGTTGCATGTTGCACTGTGTTTATTATTATTATTGTAATTGATTTTGATAAAGTTCAACATCAATACTAAATACACAGAATATACTTTGAGGAAAGTCTCTCTGCTTAGCATAATCTTTGGGAGGCTCCATAGGCCAGTGGTTAGGCAACCCGCCTACAGTGCAGATGGTGATTGCAGGGTCACAGGTTCGAATCCCAGGTTCAACTGGTGTTTGTAATATTTGTCATTTTCCACCTGATAGTGCTAACAGTCTCAATACATAAATGGCCATGTGGTTCCCCAGTGAGTACCTTGGAAATGCTTCCATACGGCTTAGAGTAAATGTGCGTGTGGATGATGGTTGGATGTTGCACTGTGTTTATTATTATTATTTTAATTGATTTTGTTAAAGTTCTACATCAATACTAAATACACAGAATATACTTTGAGAAAAGTCTCTCTGCTTAGCATAATCTTTGGGAGGCTCCATAGCCCAGTGGTTAGGCAACCCGCCAACAGTGCAGATGGTGATTGCAGGGTCACTGGTTCGAATCCCAGGTTCAACTGATGTTTGCAGTATTTGTCATTTTCCACCTGATAGTGTTAACAGTCTCAATACATAAATGGCCATGTGGTTACCCAGTGAGTACCTTGGAAATGCTTCCATACGGCTTAGAGTAAATGTGCGTGTGGATGATGGTTGGATGTTGCACTGTGTTTATTATTATTATTTTAATTGATTTTGTTAAAGTTCTACATCAATACTAAATACACAGAATATACTTTGAGAAAAGTCTCTCTGCTTAGCAGAATCTTTGGGAGGCTCCATAGCCCAGTGGTTAGGCAACCCGCCTACAGTGCAGATGGTGATTGCAGGGTCACAGGTTCGAATCCCAGGTTCAACTGGTGTTTGTAGTATTTGTCATTTTCCACCTGATAGTGCTAACAGTCTCAATACATAAATGGCCATGTGGTTCCCCAGTGAGTACCTTAGAAATGCTTCCATATGGCTTAGAGTAAATGGGCATGTGGATGATGGTTGTATACTTAGTTGCATGTTGCACTGTGTTTATTATTATTATTATTGTAATTGATTTTGATAAAGTTCAACATCAATACTAAATACACAGAATATACTTTGAGAAAAGTCTCTCTGCTTAGTATAATCTTTGGGAGGCTCCATATCCCAGTGGTTAGGCAACCTGCCTACAACGCAGATGGTGATTGCAGGGTCACAGGTTCGAATCCCAGGTTCAACTGGTGTTTGTAGTATTTGTCATTTTCCACCTGATAGTGCTAACAGTCTCAATACATAAATGGCCATGTGGTTCCCCAGTGAGTACCTTAGAAATGCTTCCATATGGCTTAGAGTAAATGGGCATGTGGATGATGGTTGTACACTTAGTTGCATGTTGCACTGTGTTTATTATTATTATTGTAATTGATTTTGATAAAGTTCAACATCAATACTAAATACACAGAATATACTTTGAGAAAAGTCTCTCTGCTTAGCATAATCTTTGGGAGGCTCCATAGCCCAGTGGTTAGGCAACCCACCTACAGTGCAGATGGTGATTGCAGGGTCACAGGTTCGAACCCCAGGTTCAACTGGTGTTTGTAGTATTTGTCATTTTCCACCTGATAGTGCTAACAGTCTCAATACATAAATGGCCATGTGGTTCCCCAGTGAGTACCTTGGAAATGCTTCCATACGGCTTAGAGTAAATGTGCGTGTGGATGATGGTTGGATGTTGCACTGTGTTTATTATTATTATTTTAATTGATTTTGTTAAAGTTCTACATCAATACTAAATACACAGAATATACTTTGAGAAAAGTTTCTCTGCTAAGCATAATCTTTGGGAGCCTCCATAGCCCAGTGGTTAGGCAACCCACCTACAGTGCAGATGGTGATTGCAGGGTCACAGGTTTGAATCCCAGGTTCAACTGGTGTTTGTAGTATTTGTCATTTTCCACCTGATAGTGCTAACAGTCTCAATACATAAATGGCCATGTGGTTCCCCAGTGAGTACCTTAGAAATGCTTCCATATGGCTTAGAGTAAACGGGCATGTGGATGATGGTTGTATACTTAGTTGCATGTTGCACTGTGTTTATTATTATTATTGTAATTGATTTTGATAAAGTTCAACATCAATACTAAATACACAGAATATACTTTGAGAAAAGTCTCTCTGCTTAGCATAATCTTTGGGAGGCTCCATAGCCCAGTGGTTAGGCAACCCGCCTACAGTGCAGATGGTGATTGCATGGTCACAGGTTCAAATCCCAGGTTCAGCTGGTGTTTGTAGTATTCATCATTTTCCACCTGATAGTGCTAACAGTCTCAATACATAAATGGCCATGTGGTTCCCCAGTGAGTACCTTGGAAATGCTTCCATACAGCTTAGAATAAATGTGCGTGTGGATGATGGTTGGATGTTGCACTGTGTTTATTATTATTATTTTAATTGATTTTGTTAAAGTTCTACATCAATACTAAATACACAGAATATACTTTGAGAAAAGTCTCTCTGCTTAGCATAATCTTTGGGAGGCTCCATAGCCCAGTGGTTAGGCAACCCGCCTACAGTGCAGATGGTGATTGCAGGGTCACTGGTTCGAATCCCAGGTTCAACTGGTGTTTGCAGTATTTGTCATTTTCCACCTGATAGTGTTAACAGTCTCAATACATAAATGGCCATGTGGTTACCCAGTGAGTACCTTGGAAATGCTTCCATACGGCTTAGAGTAAATGTGCATGTGGATGATGGTTGGATGTTGCACTGTGTTTATTATTATTATTTTAATTGATTTTGTTAAAGTTCTACATCAATACTAAATACACAGAATATACTTTGAGAAAAGTCTCTCTGCTTAGCAGAATCTTTGGGGGGCTCCATAGCCCAATGGTTAGGCAACCCACCTACAGTGCAGATGGTGATTGCAGGGTCACTGGTTCGAATCCCGGGTTCAACTGGTGTTTGCAGTATTTGTCATTTTCCACCTGATAGTGTTAACAGTCTCAATACATAAATGGCCATGTGGTTACCCAGTGAGTACCTTGGAAATGCTTCCATACGGCTTAGAATAAATGTGCGTGTGGATGATGGTTGGATGTTGCACTGTGTTTATTATTATTATTTTAATTGATTTTGTTAAAGTTCTACATCAATACTAAATACACAGAATATACTTTGAGAAAAGTCTCTCTGCTTAGCATAATCTTTGGGAGCCTCCATATCCCAGTGGTTAGGCAACCCGCCTACAGTGCAGATGGTGATTGCAGGGTCACAGGTTCGAATCCCAGGTTCAACTGGTGTTTGTAGTATTTGTCATTTTCCACCCGATAGTGCTAACAGTCTTAATACATAAATGGCCATGTGGTTCCCCAGTGAGTACCTTAGAAATGCTTCCATATGGCTTAGAGTAAATGGGCATGTGGATGATGGTTGTATACTTAGTTGCATGTTGCACTGTGTTTATTATTATTATTGTAATTGATTTTGATAAAGTTCAACATCAATAATAAATACACAGAATATACTTTGAGAAAAGTCTCTCTGCTTAGCATAATCTTTCGGAGGCTTCATAGGCCAGTGGTTAGGCAACCCGCCTACAGTGCAGATGGTGATTGCAGGGTCACAGGTTCGAATCCCAGGTTCAACTGGTGTTTGTAGTATTTGTCATTTTCCACCTGATAGTGCTAACAGTCTCAATACATAAATGGCCATGTGGTTCCCCAGTGAGTACCTTGGAAATGCTTCCATACGGCTTAGAGTAAATGTGCGTGTGGATGATGGTTGGATGTTGCACTGTGTTTATTATTATTATTTTAATTGATTTTGTTAAAGTTCTACATCAATACTAAATACACAGAATATACTTTGAGAAAAGTCTCTCTGCTTAGCATAATCTTTGGGAGGCTCCATAGCCCAATGGTTAGGCAACCCGCCTACAGTGCAGATGGTGATTGCAGGGTCACAGGTTCAAATCCCAGGTTCAACTGGTGTTTGCAGTATTTGTCATTTTCCACCTGATAGTGTTAACAGTCTCAATACATAAATGGCCATGTAGTTACCCAGTGAGTACCTTGGAAATGCTTCCATACGGGTTAGAGTAAATGTGCGTGTGCATGATGGTTGGATGTTGCACTGTGTTTATTATTATTATTTTAATTGATTTTGTTAAAGTTCTACATCAATACTAAATACACAGAATATACTTTGAGAAAAGTTTCTCTGCTTAGCATAATCCTTGGGAGCCTCCATAGCCCAGTGGTTAGGCAACCCGCCTACAGTGCAGATGGTGATTGCAGGGTCACAGGTTTGAATCCCAGGTTCAACTGGTGTTTGTAGTATTTGTCATTTTCCACCTGATAGTGCTAACAGTCTCAATACATAAATGGCCATGTGGTTCCCCAGTGAGTACCTTAGAAATGCTTCCATATGGCTTAGAGTAAATGGGCATGTGGATGATGGTTGTATACTTAGTTGCATGTTGCACTGTGTTTATTATTATTATTGTAATTGATTTTGATAAAGTTCAACATCAATACTAAATACACAGAATATACTTTGAGGAAAGTCTCTCTGCTTAGCATAATCTTTGGGAGGCTCCATAGGCCAGTGGTTAGGCAACCCGCCTACAGTGCAGATGGTGATTGCAGGGTCACAGGTTCGAATCCCAGGTTCAACTGGTGTTTGTAATATTTGTCATTTTCCACCTGATAGTGCTAACAGTCTCAATACATAAATGGCCATGTGGTTCCCCAGTGAGTACCTTGGAAATGCTTCCATACGGCTTAGAGTAAATGTGCGTGTGGATGATGGTTGGATGTTGCACTGTGTTTATTATTATTATTTTAATTGATTTTGTTAAAGTTCTACATCAATACTAAATACACAGAATATACTTTGAGAAAAGTCTCTCTGCTTAGCATAATCTTTGGGAGGCTCCATAGCCCAGTGGTTAGGCAACCCGCCAACAGTGCAGATGGTGATTGCAGGGTCACTGGTTCGAATCCCAGGTTCAACTGGTGTTTGCAGTATTTGTCATTTTCCACCTGATAGTGTTAACAGTCTCAATACATAAATGGCCATGTGGTTACCCAGTGAGTACCTTGGAAATGCTTCCATACGGCTTAGAGTAAATGTGCGTGTGGATGATGGTTGGATGTTGCACTGTGTTTATTATTATTATTTTAATTGATTTTGTTAAAGTTCTACATCAATACTAAATACACAGAATATACTTTGAGAAAAGTCTCTCTGCTTAGCAGAATCTTTGGGAGGCTCCATAGCCCAGTGGTTAGGCAACCCGCCTACAGTGCAGATGGTGATTGCAGGGTCACAGGTTCGAATCCCAGGTTCAACTGGTGTTTGTAGTATTTGTCATTTTCCACCTGATAGTGCTAACAGTCTCAATACATAAATGGCCATGTGGTTCCCCAGTGAGTACCTTAGAAATGCTTCCATATGGCTTAGAGTAAATGGGCATGTGGATGATGGTTGTATACTTAGTTGCATGTTGCACTGTGTTTATTATTATTATTATTGTAATTGATTTTGATAAAGTTCAACATCAATACTAAATACACAGAATATACTTTGAGAAAAGTCTCTCTGCTTAGTATAATCTTTGGGAGGCTCCATATCCCAGTGGTTAGGCAACCTGCCTACAGCGCAGATGGTGATTGCAGGGTCACAGGTTCAAATCCCAGGTTCAACTGGAGTTTGTAGTATTTGTCATTTTCCACCTGATAGTGCTAACAGTCTCAATACATAAATGGCCATGTGGTTCCCCAGTGAGTACCTTGGAAATGCTTCCATACGGCTTAGAATAAATGTGCATGTGGATGATGGTTGGATGTTGCACTGTGTTTATTATTATTATTTTAATTGATTTTGTTAAAGTTCTACATCAATACTAAATACACAGAATATACTTTGAGAAAAGTCTCTCTGCTTAGCATAATATTTGGGAGGCTCCATAGCCCAGTGGTTAGGCAACCCGCCTGCAGTGCAGATGGTGATTGCAGGGTTACTGGTTCAAATCCCGGGTTCAACTGGTGTTTGCAGTATTTGTCATTTTCCACCTGATAGTGTTAACAGTCTCAATACATAAATGGCCATGTGGTTACCCAGTGAGTACCTTGGAAATGCTTCCATACGGCTTAGAGTAAATGTGCGTGTGGATGATGGTTGTATACTTAGTTGCATGTTGCACTGTGTTTATTATTATTGTAATTGATTTTGATAAAGTTCTATATCAATACTAAATACACAGAATATACTTTGAGAAAAGTCTCTCTGCTTAGCAAAATCTTTGGGAGGCTCCATAGCCCAGTGGGTAGGCAACCCGCCTACAGTGCAGAGGGTGATTGCAGGGTCACTGGTTCAAATCCCAGGTTCAACTGGTGTTTGCAGTATTTGTCATTTTCCACCTGATAGTGTTAACAGTCTCAATACATAAATGGCCATGTGGTTACCCAGTGAGTACCTTGGAAATGCTTCCATACGGCTTAGAGTAAATGTGCGTGTGGATGATGGTTGGATGTTGCACTGTGTTTATTATTATTATTTTAATTGATTTTGTTAAAGTTCTACATCAATACTAAATACACAGAATATACTTTGAGAAAAGTTTCTCTGCTTAGCATAATCTTTGGGAGCCTCCATAGCCCAGTGGTTAGGCAACCCGCCTACAGTGCAGATGGTGATTGCAGGGTCACAGGTTTGAATCCCAGGTTCAACTGGTGTTTGTAGTATTTGTCATTTTCCACCTGATAGTGCTAACAGTCTCAATACATAAATGGCCATGTGGTTCCCCAGTGAGTACCTTAGAAATGCTTACATATGGCTTAGAGTAAATGGGCATGTGGATGATGGTTGTATACTTAGTTGCATGTTGCACTGTGTTTATTATTATTATTGTAATTGATTTTGATAAAGTTCAACATCAATACTAAATACACAGAATATACTTTGAGGAAAGTCTCTCTGCTTAGCATAATCTTTGGGAGGCTCCATAGGCCAGTGGTTAGGCAACCCGCCTACAGTGCAGATGGTGATTGCAGGGTCACAGGTTCGAATCCCAGGTTCAACTGGTGTTTGTAATATTTGTCATTTTCCACCTGATAGTGCTAACAGTCTCAATACATAAATGGCCATGTGGTTCCCCAGTGAGTACCTTGGAAATGCTTCCATACGGCTTAGAGTAAATGTGCGTGTGGATGATGGTTGGATGTTGCACTGTGTTTATTATTATTATTTTAATTGATTTTGTTAAAGTTCTACATCAATACTAAATACACAGAATATACTTTGAGAAAAGTCTCTCTGCTTAGCATAATCTTTGGGAGGCTCCATAGCCCAGTGGTTAGGCAACCCGCCTACAGTGCAGATGGTGATTGCAGGGTCACTGGTTCGAATCCCAGGTTCAACTGGTGTTTGCAGTATTTGTCATTTTCCACCTGATAGTGTTAACAGTCTCAATACATAAATGGCCATGTGGTTACCCAGTGAGTACCTTGGAAATGCTTCCATACGGCTTAGAGTAAATGTGCATGTGGATGATGGTTGGATGTTGCACTGTGTTTATTATTATTATTTTAATTGATTTTGTTAAAGTTCTACATCAATACTAAATACACAGAATATACTTTGAGAAAAGTCTCTCTGCTTAGCAGAATCTTTGGGGGGCTCCATAGCCCAATGGTTAGGCAACCCACCTACAGTGCAGATGGTGATTGCAGGGTCACTGGTTCGAATCCCGGGTTCAACTGGTGTTTGCAGTATTTGTCATTTTCCACCTGATAGTGTTAACAGTCTCAATACATAAATGGCCATGTGGTTACCCAGTGAGTACCTTGGAAATGCTTCCATACGGCTTAGAATAAATGTGCGTGTGGATGATGGTTGGATGTTGCACTGTGTTTATTATTATTATTTTAATTGATTTTGTTAAAGTTCTACATCAATACTAAATACACAGAATATACTTTGAGAAAAGTCTCTCTGCTTAGCATAATCTTTGGGAGCCTCCATATCCCAGTGGTTAGGCAACCCGCCTACAGTGCAGATGGTGATTGCAGGGTCACAGGTTCGAATCCCAGGTTCAACTGGTGTTTGTAGTATTTGTCATTTTCCACCCGATAGTGCTAACAGTCTTAATACATAAATGGCCATGTGGTTCCCCAGTGAGTACCTTAGAAATGCTTCCATATGGCTTAGAGTAAATGGGCATGTGGATGATGGTTGTATACTTAGTTGCATGTTGCACTGTGTTTATTATTATTATTGTAATTGATTTTGATAAAGTTCAACATCAATAATAAATACACAGAATATACTTTGAGAAAAGTCTCTCTGCTTAGCATAATCTTTCGGAGGCTTCATAGGCCAGTGGTTAGGCAACCCGCCTACAGTGCAGATGGTGATTGCAGGGTCACAGGTTCGAATCCCAGGTTCAACTGGTGTTTGTAGTATTTGTCATTTTCCACCTGATAGTGCTAACAGTCTCAATACATAAATGGCCATGTGGTTCCCCAGTGAGTACCTTGGAAATGCTTCCATACGGCTTAGAGTAAATGTGCGTGTGGATGATGGTTGGATGTTGCACTGTGTTTATTATTATTATTTTAATTGATTTTGTTAAAGTTCTACATCAATACTAAATACACAGAATATACTTTGAGAAAAGTCTCTCTGCTTAGCATAATCTTTGGGAGGCTCCATAGCCCAATGGTTAGGCAACCCGCCTACAGTGCAGATGGTGATTGCAGGGTCACAGGTTCAAATCCCAGGTTCAACTGGTGTTTGCAGTATTTGTCATTTTCCACCTGATAGTGTTAACAGTCTCAATACATAAATGGCCATGTAGTTACCCAGTGAGTACCTTGGAAATGCTTCCATACGGGTTAGAGTAAATGTGCGTGTGCATGATGGTTGGATGTTGCACTGTGTTTATTATTATTATTTTAATTGATTTTGTTAAAGTTCTACATCAATACTAAATACACAGAATATACTTTGAGAAAAGTTTCTCTGCTTAGCATAATCCTTGGGAGCCTCCATAGCCCAGTGGTTAGGCAACCCGCCTACAGTGCAGATGGTGATTGCAGGGTCACAGGTTTGAATCCCAGGTTCAACTGGTGTTTGTAGTATTTGTCATTTTCCACCTGATAGTGCTAACAGTCTCAATACATAAATGGCCATGTGGTTCCCCAGTGAGTACCTTAGAAATGCTTCCATATGGCTTAGAGTAAATGGGCATGTGGATGATGGTTGTATACTTAGTTGCATGTTGCACTGTGTTTATTATTATTATTGTAATTGATTTTGATAAAGTTCAACATCAATACTAAATACACAGAATATACTTTGAGGAAAGTCTCTCTGCTTAGCATAATCTTTGGGAGGCTCCATAGGCCAGTGGTTAGGCAACCCGCCTACAGTGCAGATGGTGATTGCAGGGTCACAGGTTCGAATCCCAGGTTCAACTGGTGTTTGTAATATTTGTCATTTTCCACCTGATAGTGCTAACAGTCTCAATACATAAATGGCCATGTGGTTCCCCAGTGAGTACCTTGGAAATGCTTCCATACGGCTTAGAGTAAATGTGCGTGTGGATGATGGTTGGATGTTGCACTGTGTTTATTATTATTATTTTAATTGATTTTGTTAAAGTTCTACATCAATACTAAATACACAGAATATACTTTGAGAAAAGTCTCTCTGCTTAGCATAATCTTTGGGAGGCTCCATAGCCCAGTGGTTAGGCAACCCGCCAACAGTGCAGATGGTGATTGCAGGGTCACTGGTTCGAATCCCAGGTTCAACTGGTGTTTGCAGTATTTGTCATTTTCCACCTGATAGTGTTAACAGTCTCAATACATAAATGGCCATGTGGTTACCCAGTGAGTACCTTGGAAATGCTTCCATACGGCTTAGAGTAAATGTGCGTGTGGATGATGGTTGGATGTTGCACTGTGTTTATTATTATTATTTTAATTGATTTTGTTAAAGTTCTACATCAATACTAAATACACAGAATATACTTTGAGAAAAGTCTCTCTGCTTAGCAGAATCTTTGGGAGGCTCCATAGCCCAGTGGTTAGGCAACCCGCCTACAGTGCAGATGGTGATTGCAGGGTCACAGGTTCGAATCCCAGGTTCAACTGGTGTTTGTAGTATTTGTCATTTTCCACCTGATAGTGCTAACAGTCTCAATACATAAATGGCCATGTGGTTCCCCAGTGAGTACCTTAGAAATGCTTCCATATGGCTTAGAGTAAATGGGCATGTGGATGATGGTTGTATACTTAGTTGCATGTTGCACTGTGTTTATTATTATTATTATTGTAATTGATTTTGATAAAGTTCAACATCAATACTAAATACACAGAATATACTTTGAGAAAAGTCTCTCTGCTTAGTATAATCTTTGGGAGGCTCCATATCCCAGTGGTTAGGCAACCTGCCTACAGCGCAGATGGTGATTGCAGGGTCACAGGTTCAAATCCCAGGTTCAACTGGAGTTTGTAGTATTTGTCATTTTCCACCTGATAGTGCTAACAGTCTCAATACATAAATGGCCATGTGGTTCCCCAGTGAGTACCTTGGAAATGCTTCCATACGGCTTAGAATAAATGTGCATGTGGATGATGGTTGGATGTTGCACTGTGTTTATTATTATTATTTTAATTGATTTTGTTAAAGTTCTACATCAATACTAAATACACAGAATATACTTTGAGAAAAGTCTCTCTGCTTAGCATAATATTTGGGAGGCTCCATAGCCCAGTGGTTAGGCAACCCGCCTGCAGTGCAGATGGTGATTGCAGGGTTACTGGTTCAAATCCCGGGTTCAACTGGTGTTTGCAGTATTTGTCATTTTCCACCTGATAGTGTTAACAGTCTCAATACATAAATGGCCATGTGGTTACCCAGTGAGTACCTTGGAAATGCTTCCATACGGCTTAGAGTAAATGTGCGTGTGGATGATGGTTGTATACTTAGTTGCATGTTGCACTGTGTTTATTATTATTGTAATTGATTTTGATAAAGTTCTATATCAATACTAAATACACAGAATATACTTTGAGAAAAGTCTCTCTGCTTAGCAAAATCTTTGGGAGGCTCCATAGCCCAGTGGGTAGGCAACCCGCCTACAGTGCAGAGGGTGATTGCAGGGTCACTGGTTCAAATCCCAGGTTCAACTGGTGTTTGCAGTATTTGTCATTTTCCACCTGATAGTGTTAACAGTCTCAATACATAAATGGCCATGTGGTTACCCAGTGAGTACCTTGGAAATGCTTCCATACGGCTTAGAGTAAATGTGCGTGTGGATGATGGTTGGATGTTGCACTGTGTTTATTATTATTATTTTAATTGATTTTGTTAAAGTTCTACATCAATACTAAATACACAGAATATACTTTGAGAAAAGTTTCTCTGCTTAGCATAATCTTTGGGAGCCTCCATAGCCCAGTGGTTAGGCAACCCGCCTACAGTGCAGATGGTGATTGCAGGGTCACAGGTTTGAATCCCAGGTTCAACTGGTGTTTGTAGTATTTGTCATTTTCCACCTGATAGTGCTAACAGTCTCAATACATAAATGGCCATGTGGTTCCCCAGTGAGTACCTTAGAAATGCTTACATATGGCTTAGAGTAAATGGGCATGTGGATGATGGTTGTATACTTAGTTGCATGTTGCACTGTGTTTATTATTATTATTGTAATTGATTTTGATAAAGTTCAACATCAATACTAAATACACAGAATATACTTTGAGGAAAGTCTCTCTGCTTAGCATAATCTTTGGGAGGCTCCATAGGCCAGTGGTTAGGCAACCCGCCTACAGTGCAGATGGTGATTGCAGGGTCACAGGTTCGAATCCCAGGTTCAACTGGTGTTTGTAATATTTGTCATTTTCCACCTGATAGTGCTAACAGTCTCAATACATAAATGGCCATGTGGTTCCCCAGTGAGTACCTTGGAAATGCTTCCATACGGCTTAGAGTAAATGTGCGTGTGGATGATGGTTGGATGTTGCACTGTGTTTATTATTATTATTTTAATTGATTTTGTTAAAGTTCTACATCAATACTAAATACACAGAATATACTTTGAGAAAAGTCTCTCTGCTTAGCATAATCTTTGGGAGGCTCCATAGCCCAATGGTTAGGCAACCCGCCTACAGTGCAGATGGTGATTGCAGGGTCACAGGTTCAAATCCCAGGTTCAACTGGTGTTTGTAGTATTTGTCATTTTCCTCCTGATAGTGCTAACAGTCTCAATACATAAATGGCCATGTGGTTACCCAGTGAGTACCTTGGAAATGCTTCCATACGGCTTAGAGTAAATGTGCGTGTGGATGATGGTTGGATGTTGCACTGTGTTTATTATTATTATTTTAATTGATTTTGTTAAAGTTCTACAACAATACTAAATACACAGAATATACTTTGAGAAAAGTCTCTCTGCTTAGCAGAATCTTTGGGAGGCTCCATAGCCCAGTGGTTAGGCAACCCGCCTACAGTGCAGATGGTGATTGCAGGGTCACAGGTTCGAATCCCAGGTTCAACTGGTGTTTGTAGTATTTGTCATTTTCCACCTGATAGTGCTAACAGTCTCAATACATAAATGGCCATGTGGTTCCCCAGTGAGTACCTTAGAAATGCTTCCATATGGCTTAGAGTAAATGGGCATGTGGATGATGGTTGTATACTTAGTTGCATGTTGCACTGTTTATTATTATTATTATTATTGTAATTGATTTTGATAAAGTTCAACATCAATACTAAATACACAGAATATACTTTGAGAAAAGTCTCTCTGCTTAGTATAATCTTTGGGAGGCTCCATATCCCAGTGGTTAGGCAACCTGCCTACAGCACAGATGGTGATTGCAGGGTCACAGGATCAAATCCCAGGTTCAACTGGTGTTTGTAATATTTGTCATTTTCCACCTGATAGTGCTAACAGTCTCAATACATAAATGGCCATGTGGTTCCCCAGTGAGTACCTTGGAAATGCTTCCATACGGCTTAGAGTAAATGTGCGTGTGGATGATGGTTGGATGTTGCACTGTGTTTATTATTATTATTTTAATTGATTTTGTTAAAGTTCTACATCAATACTAAATACACAGAATATATTTTGAGAAAAGTCTCTCTGCTTAGCATAATCTTTGGGAGGCTCCATAGCCCAATGGTTAGGCAACCCGCCTACAGTGCAGATGGTGATTGCAGGGTCACAGGTTCAAATCCCAGGTTCAACTGGTGTTTGTAGTATTTGTCATTTTCCACCTGATAGTGCTAACAGTCTCAATACATAAATGGCCATGTGGTTCCCCAGTGAGTACCTTAGAAATGCTTCCATATGGCTTAGAGTAAATGGGCATGTGGATGATGGTTGTATACTTAGTTGCATGTTGCACTGTGTTTATTATTATTATTGTAATTGATTTTGATAAAGTTCAACATCAATACTAAATACACAGAATATACTTTGAGAAAAGTCTCTCTGCTTAGCATAATCTTTGGGAGGCTCCATAGCCCAGTGGTTAGGCAACCCACCTACAGTGCAGATGGTGATTGCAGGGTCACATGTTCGAACCCCAGGTTCAACTGGTGTTTGTAGTATTTGTCATTTTCCACCTGATAGTGCTAACAGTCTCAATACATAAATGGCCATGTGGTTCCCCAGTGAGTACCTTGGAAATGCTTCCATACGGCTTAGAGTAAATGTGCGTGTGGATGATGGTTGGATGTTGCACTGTGTTTATTATTATTATTTTAATTGATTTTGTTAAAGTTCTACATCAATACTAAATACACAGAATATACTTTGAGAAAAGTTTCTCTGCTAAGCATAATCTTTGGGAGCCTCCATAGCCCAGTGGTTAGGCAACCCACCTACAGTGCAGATGGTGATTGCAGGGTCACAGGTTTGAATCCCAGGTTCAACTGGTGTTTGTAGTATTTGTCATTTTCCACCTGATAGTGCTAACAGTCTCAATACATAAATGGCCATGTGGTTCCCCAGTGAGTACCTTAGAAATGCTTCCATATGGCTTAGAGTAAACGGGCATGTGGATGATGGTTGTATACTTAGTTGCATGTTGCACTGTGTTTATTATTATTATTGTAATTGATTTTGATAAAGTTCAACATCAATACTAAATACACAGAATATACTTTGAGAAAAGTCTCTCTGCTTAGCATAATCTTTGGGAGGCTCCATAGCCCAGTGGTTAGGCAACCCGCCTACAGTGCAGATGGTGATTGCATGGTCACAGGTTCAAATCCCAGGTTCAGCTGGTGTTTGTAGTATTCATCATTTTCCACCTGATAGTGCTAACAGTCTCAATACATAAATGGCCATGTGGTTCCCCAGTGAGTACCTTGGAAATGCTTCCATACAGCTTAGAATAAATGTGCGTGTGGATGATGGTTGGATGTTGCACTGTGTTTATTATTATTATTTTAATTGATTTTGTTAAAGTTCTACATCAATACTAAATACACAGAATATACTTTGAGAAAAGTCTCTCTGCTTAGCATAATCTTTGGGAGGCTCCATAGCCCAGTGGTTAGGCAACCCGCCTACAGTGCAGATGGTGATTGCAGGGTCACTGGTTCGAATCCCAGGTTCAACTGGTGTTTGCAGTATTTGTCATTTTCCACCTGATAGTGTTAACAGTCTCAATACATAAATGGCCATGTGGTTACCCAGTGAGTACCTTGGAAATGCTTCCATACGGCTTAGAGTAAATGTGCATGTGGATGATGGTTGGATGTTGCACTGTGTTTATTATTATTATTTTAATTGATTTTGTTAAAGTTCTACATCAATACTAAATACACAGAATATACTTTGAGAAAAGTCTCTCTGCTTAGCAGAATCTTTGGGAGGCTCCATAGCCCAATGGTTAGGCAACCCACCTACAGTGCAGATGGTGATTGCAGGGTCACTGGTTCGAATCCCGGGTTCAACTGGTGTTTGCAGTATTTGTCATTTTCCACCTGATAGTGTTAACAGTCTCAATACATAAATGGCCATGTGGTTACCCAGTGAGTACCTTGGAAATGCTTCCATACGGCTTAGAGTAAATGTGCGTGTGGATGATGGTTGGATGTTGCACTGTGTTTATTATTATTATTTTAATTGATTTTGTTAAAGTTCTACATCAATACTAAATACACAGAATATACTTTGAGAAAAGTCTCTCTGCTTAGCAGAGTCTTTGGGAGGCTCCATAGCCCAATGGTTAGGCAACCCACCTACAGTGCAGATGGTGATTGCAGGGTCACAGGTTCAAATCCCAGATTCAAATGGTGTTTGTAGTATTTGTCATTTTCCACCTGATAGTGCTAACAGTCTCAATACATAAATGGCCATGTGGTTCCCCAGTGAGTACCTTAGAAATGCTTCCATATGGCTTAGAGTAAATGGGCATGTGGATGATGGTTGTATACTTAGTTGCATGTTGCACTGTGTTTATTATTATTATTGTAATTGATTTTGATAAAGTTCAACATCAATACTAAATACACAGAATATACTTTGAGAAAAGTCTCTCTGCTTAGTATAATCTTTGGGAGGCTCCATAGCCCAGTGGTTAGGCAACCTGCCTACAGCGCAGATGGTGATTGCAGGGTCACAGGTTCGAATCCCAAGTTCAACTGGTGTTTGTAGTATTTGTCATTTTCCACCTGATAGTGCTAACAGTCTCAATACATAAATGGCCATGTGGTTTCCCAGTGAGTACCTTGGAAATGCTTCCATACGGCTTAGAATAAATGTGCGTGTGGATGATGGTTGGATGTTGCACTGTGTTTATTATTATTTTTTTAATTGATTTTGTTAAAGTTCTACATCAATACTAAATACACAGAATATACTTTGAGAAAAGTCTCTCTGCTTAGCAGAATCTTTGGGAGGCTCCATAGCCCAGTGGTTAGGCAACCCGCCTACAGTGCAGATGGTGATTGCAGGGTCACAGGTTCGAATCCCAGGTTCAACTGGTGTTTGTAGTATTTGTCATTTTCCACCTGATAGTGCTAACAGTCTCAATACATAAATGGCCATGTGGTTCCCCAGTGAGTACCTTAGAAATGCTTCCATATGGCTTAGAGTAAATGGGCATGTGGATGATGGTTGTATACTTAGTTGCATGTTGCACTGTTTATTATTATTATTATTGTAATTGATTTTGATAAAGTTCAACATCAATACTAAATACACAGAATATACTTTGAGAAAAGTCTCTCTGCTTAGTATAATCTTTGGGAGGCTCCATATCCCAGTGGTTAGGCAACCTGCCTACAGCGCAGATGGTGATTGCAGGGTCCCAGGTTCAACTGGTGTTTGTAATATTTGTCATTTTCCACCTGATAGTGCTAATAGTCTCAATACATAAATGGCCATGTGGTTCCCCAGTGAGTACCTTGGAAATGCTTCCATACGGCTTAGAGTAAATGATGGTTGGATGTTGCACTGTGTTTATTATTATTATTTTAATTGATTTTGTTAAAGTTCTACATCAATACTAAATACACAGAATATACTTTGAGAAAAGTCTCTCTGCTTAGCATAATCTTTGGGAGGCTCCATAGCCCAATGGTTAGGCAACCCGCCTACAGTGCAGATGGTTATTGCAGGGTCACAGGTTCAAATCCCAGGTTCAACTGGTGTTTGTAGTATTTGTCATTTTCCTACTGATAGTGCTAACAGTCTCAATACATAAATGGCCATGTGGTTCCCCAGTGAGTACCTTAGAAATGCTTCCATAAGGCATAGAGTAAATGGGCATGTGGATGATGGTTGTATACTTGGTTGCATGTTGCACTGTGTTTATTATTATTATTGTAATTGATTTTGATAAAGTTCAACATCAATACTAAATACACAGAATATACTTTGAGAAAAGTCTCTCTGCTTAGCATAATCTTTGGGAGGCTCCATAGCCCAGTGGTTAGGCAACCCGCCTACAGTGCAGATGGTGATTGCATGGTCACAGGTTCAAATCCCAGGTTCAACTGGTATTTGTAGTATTCGTCATTTTCCACCTGATAGTGCTAACAGTCTCAATACATAAATGGCTATGTGGTTCCCCAGTGAGTACCTTGGAAATGCTTCCATACAGCTTAGAATAAATGTGCGTGTGGATGATGGTTGGATGTTGCACTGTTTATTATTATTATTTTAATTGATTTTGTTAAAGTTCTACATCAATACTAAATACACAGAATATACTTTGAGAAAAGTCTCTCTGCTTAGCATAATCTTTGGGAGGCTCCATAGCCCAGTGGTTAGGCAACCCGCCTACAGTGCAGATGGTGATTGCAGGGTCACTGGTTCGAATCCCGGGTTCAACTGGTGTTTGCAATATTTGTCATTTTCCACCTGATAGTGTTAACAGTCTCAATACATAAATGGCCATGTGGTTACCCAGTGAGTACCTTGGAAATGCTTCCATACGGCTTAGAGTAAATGTGCGTGTGGATGATGGTTGGATGTTGCACTGTGTTTATTATTATTATTTTAATTGATTTTGTTAAAGTTCTACATCAATACTAAATACACAGAATATACTTTGAGAAAAGTCTCTCTGCTTAGTATAATGTTTGGGAGGCTCCATAGCCCAGTGGTTAGGCAACCTGCTTACAGCACAGATGGTGATCGCAGGGTCACAGGTTCAAATCCCAAGTTCAACTGGTGTTTGTAGTATTTGTCATTTTCCACCTGATAGTGCTAACAGTCTCAATACATAAATGGCCATGTGGTTCCCCAGTGAGTACCTTGGAAATGCTTCCATACGGCTTAGAATAAATGTGCGTTTGGATGTTGCACTGTGTTTATTATTTTTTTTTTAATTGATTTTGTTAAAGTTCTACATCAATACTAAATACACAGAATATACTTTGAGAAAAGTCTCTCTGCTTAGCATAATATTTGGGAGGCTCCATAGCCCAGTGGTTAGGCAACCCGCCTACAGTGCAGATGGTGATTGCAGGGTCACTGGTTCGAATCCCAGGTTCAACTGGTGTTTGCAGTATTTGTCATTTTCCACCTGATAGTGTTAACAGTCTCAATACATAAATGGCCATGTGGTTACCCAGTGAGTACCTTGGAAATGCTTCCATACGGCTTAGAGTAAATGTGCGTGTGGATGATGGTTGTATACTTAGTTGCATGTTGCACTGTGTTTATTATTATTGTAATTGATTTTGATAAAGTTCTACATCAATACTAAATACACAGAATATACTTTGAGAAAAGTCTCTCTGCTTAGCATAATGTTTGGGAGGCTCCATAGCCCAATGGTTAGGCAACCCGCCTACAGTGCAGATGGTGATTGCAGGGTCACAGGTTCGAATCCCAGGTTCAACTGGTGTTTGTAGTATTTGTCATTTTCCACCTGATAGTGCTAACAGTCTCAATACATAAATGGCCATGTGGTTCCCCAGTGAGTACCTTGGAAATGCTTCCATACGGCTTAGAGTAAATGTGCGTGTGGATGATGGTTGGATGTTGCACTGTTTATTATTATTATTTTAATTGATTTTGTTAAAGTTCTACATCAATACTAAATACACAGAATATACTTTGAGAAAAGTCTCTCTGCTTAGCATAATCTTTCGGAGGCTCCATAGCCCAGTGGTTAGGCAACCCACCTACAGTGCAGATGGTGATTGCAGCGTCACTGGTTCGAATCCCGGGTTCAACTGGTGTTTGCAGTATTTGTCATTTTCCACCTGATAGTGTTAACAGTCTCAATACATAAATGGCCATGTGGTTCCCCAGTGAGTACCTTGGAAATGCTTCCATACGGCTTAGAGTAAATGTGCGTGTGGATGATGGTTGGATGTTGCACTGTGTTTATTATTATTATTTTAATTGATTTTGTTAAAGTTCTATATCAATACTAAATACACAGAATATACTTTGAGAAAAGTTTCTCTGCTAAGCATAATCTTTGGGAGCCTCCATAGCCCAGTGGTTAGGCAACCCACCTACAGTGCAGATGGTGATTGCAGGGTCACAGGTTTGAATCCCAGGTTCAACTGGTGTTTGTAGTATTTGTCATTTTCCACCTGATAGTGCTAACAGTCTCAATACATAAATGGCCATGTGGTTCCCCAGTGAGTACCTTAGAAATGCTTCCATATGGCTTAGAGTAAATGGGCATGTGGATGATGGTTGTATACTTAGTTGCATGTTGCACTGTGTTTATTATTATTATTGTAATTGATTTTGATAAAGTTCAACATCAATACTAAATACACAGAATATACTTTGAGAAAAGTCTCTCTGCTTAGCATAATCTTTGGGAGGCTCCATAGCCCAGTGGTTAGGCAACCCGCCTACAGTGCAGATGGTGATTGCATGGTCACAGGTTCAAATCCCAGGTTCAGCTGGTGTTTGTAGTATTCATCATTTTCCACCTGATAGTGCTAACAGTCTCAATACATAAATGGCCATGTGGTTCCCCAGTGAGTACCTTGGAAATGCTTCCATACAGCTTAGAATAAATGTGCGTGTGGATGATGGTTGGATGTTGCACTGTGTTTATTATTATTATTTTAATTGATTTTGTTAAAGTTCTACATCAATACTAAATACACAGAATATACTTTGAGAAAAGTCTCTCTGCTTAGCATAATCTTTGGGAGGCTCCATAGCCCAGTGGTTAGGCAACCCGCCTACAGTGCAGATGGTGATTGCAGGGTCACTGGTTCGAATCCCAGGTTCAACTGGTGTTTGCAGTATTTGTCATTTTCCACCTGATAGTGTTAACAGTCTCAATACATAAATGGCCATGTGGTTACCCAGTGAGTACCTTGGAAATGCTTCCATACGGCTTAGAGTAAATGTGCGTGTGGATGATGGTTGGATGTTGCACTGTGTTTATTATTATTATTTTAATTGATTTTGTTAAAGTTCTACATCAATACTAAATACACAGAATATACTTTGAGAAAAGTCTCTCTGCTTAGTAGAATCTTTGGGAGGCTCCATAGCCCAATGGTTAGGCAACCCACCTACAGTGCAGATGGTGATTGCAGGGTCACTGGTTCGAATCCCGGGTTCAACTGGTGTTTGCAGTATTTGTCATTTTCCACCTGATAGTGTTAACAGTCTCAATACATAAATGGCCATGTGGTTACCCAGTGAGTACCTTGGAAATGCTTCCATACGGCTTAGAGTAAATGTGCGTGTGGATGATGGTTGGATGTTGCACTGTGTTTATTATTATTATTTTAATTGATTTTGTTAAAGTTCTACATCAATACTAAATACACAGAATATACTTTGAGAAAAGTCTCTCTGCTTAGCAGAATCTTTGGGAGGCTCCATAGCCCAATGGTTAGGCAACCCGCCTACAGTGCAGATGGTGATTGCAGGGTCACAGGTTCAAATCCCAGATTCAACTGGTGTTTGTAGTATTTGTCATTTTCCACCTGATAGTGCTAACAGTCTCAATACATAAATGGCCATGTGGTTCCCCAGTGAGTACCTTAGAAATGCTTCCATATGGCTTAGAGTAAATGGGCATGTGGATGATGGTTGTATACTTAGTTGCATGTTGCACTGTGTTTATTATTATTATTGTAATTGATTTTGATAAAGTTCAACATCAATACTAAATACACAGAATATACTTTGAGAAAAGTCTCTCTGCTTAGTATAATCTTTGGGAGGCTCCATAGCCCAGTGGTTAGGCAACCTGCCTACAGCGCAGATGGTGATTGCAGGGTCACAGGTTCGAATCCCAAGTTCAACTGGTGTTTGTAGTATTTGTCATTTTCCACCTGATAGTGCTAACAGTCTCAATACATAAATGGCCATGTGGTTTCCCAGTGAGTACCTTGGAAATGCTTCCATACGGCTTAGAATAAATGTGCGTGTGGATGATGGTTGGATGTTGCA
Source organism: Pseudophryne corroboree (assembly GCF_028390025.1). NCBI lineage: Eukaryota > Metazoa > Chordata > Amphibia > Anura > Myobatrachidae > Pseudophryne > Pseudophryne corroboree. Next base: position 69,259,345 of record NC_086453.1, read on the forward strand.
CTGTGTTTATTATTATTTTTTTAATTGATTTTGTTAAAGTTCTACATCAATACTAAATACACAGAATATACTTTGAGAAAAGTCTCTCTGCTTAGCAGAATCTTTGGGAGGCTCCATAGCCCAGTGGTTAGGCAACCCGCCTACAGTGCAGATGGTGATTGCAGGGTCACAGGTTCGAATCCCAGGTTCAACTGGTGTTTGTAGTATTTGTCATTTTCCAGCTGATAGTGCTAACAGTCTCAATACATAAATGGCCATGTGGTTCCCCAGTGAGTACCTTAGAAATGCTTCCATATGGCTTAGAGTAAATGGGCATGTGGATGATGGCTGTATACTTAGTTGCATGTTGCACTGTGTTTATTATTATTATTATTGTAATTGATTTTGATAAAGTTCAACATCAATACTAAATACACAGAATATACTTTGAGAAAAGTCTCTCTGCTTAGTATAATCTTTGGGAGGCTCCATATCCCAGTGGTTAGGCAACCTGCCTACAGCGCAGATGGTGATTGCAGGGTCCCAGGTTCAACTGGTGTTTGTAATATTTGTCATTTTCCACCTGATAGTGCTAATAGTCTCAATACATAAATGGCCATGTGGTTCCCCAGTGAGTACCTTGGAAATGCTTCCATACGGCTTAGAGTAAATGATGGTTGGATGTTGCACTGTGTTTATTATTATTATTTTAATTGATTTTGTTAAAGTTCTACATCAATACTAAATACACAGAATATACTTTGAGAAAAGTCTCTCTGCTTAGCATAATCTTTGGGAGGCTCCATAGCCCAATGGTTAGGCAACCTGCCTACAGTGCAGATGGTGATTGCAGGGTCACAGGTTCAAATCCCAGGTTCAACTGGTGTTTGTAGTATTTGTCATTTTCCTCCTGATAGTGCTAACAGTCTCAATACATAAATGGCTATGTGGTTCCCCAGTGAGTACCTTGGAAATGCTTCCATACAGCTTAGAATAAATGTGCGTGTGGATGATGGTTGGATGTTGCACTGTGTTTATTATTATTATTTTAATTGATTTTGTTAAAGTTCTACATCAATACTAAATACACAGAATATACTTTGAGAAAAGTCTCTCTGCTTAGCATAATCTTTGGGAGGCTCCATAGCCCAGTGGTTAGGCAACCCGCCTACAGTGCAGATGGTTATTGCAGGGTCACTGGTTCGAATCCCGGGTTCAACTGGTGTTTGCAATATTTGTCATTTTCCACCTGATAGTGTTAACAGTCTCAATACATAAATGGCCATGTGGTTACCCAGTGAGTACCTTGGAAATGCTTCCATACGGCTTAGAGTAAATGTGCGTGTGGATGATGGTTGGATGTTGCACTGTGTTTATTATTATTATTTTAATTGATTTTGTTAAAGTTCTACATCAATACTAAATACACAGAATATACTTTGAGAAAAGTCTCTCTGCTTAGTATAATCTTTGGGAGGCTCCATAGCCCAGTGGTTAGGCAACCTGCCTACAGCGCAGATGGTGATCGCAGGGTCACAGGTTCAAATCCCAAGTTCAACTGGTGTTTGTAGTATTTGTCATTTTCCACCTGATAGTGCTAATAGTCTCAATACATAAATGGCCATGTGGTTCCCCAGTGAGTACCTTGGAAATGCTTCCATACGGCTTAGAATAAATGTGCGTTTGGATGTTGCACTGTGTTTATTATTATTTTTTTAATTGATTTTGTTAAAGTTCTACATCAATACTAAATACACAGAATATACTTTGAGAAAAGTCTCTCTGCTTAGCATAATATTTGGGAGGCTCCATAGCCCAGTGGTTAGGCAACCCGCCTACAGTGCAGATGGTGATTGCAGGGTCACTGGTTCGAATCCCAGGTTCAACTGGTGTTTGCAGTATTTGTCATTTTCCACCTGATAGTGTTAACAGTCTCAATACATAAATGGCCATGTGGTTACCCAGTGAGTACCTTGGAAATGCTTCCATACGGCTTAGAGTAAATGTGCGTGTGGATGATGGTTGTATACTTAGTTGCATGTTGCACTGTGTTTATTATTATTGTAATTGATTTTGATAAAGTTCTACATCAATACTAAATACACAGAATATACTTTGAGAAAAGTCTCTCTGCTTAGCATAATGTTTGGGAGGCTCCATAGCCCAATGGTTAGGCAACCCTCCTACAGTGCAGATGGTGATTGCAGGGTCACAGGTTCGAATCCCAGGTTCAACTGGTGTTTGTAGTATTTGTCATTTTCCACCTGATAGTGCTAACAGTCTCAATACATAAATGGCCATGTGGTTCCCCAGTGAGTACCTTGGAAATGCTTCCATACGGCTTAGAGTAAATGTGCGTGTGGATGATGGTTGGATGTTGCACTGTTATTATTATTAATATTATTTTAATTGATTTTGTTAAAGTTCTACATCAATACTAAATACACAGAATATACTTTGAGAAAAGTTTCTCTGCTTAGCATAATCTTTGGGAGCCTCCATAGCCCAGTGGTTAGGCAACCTGCCTACAGTGCAGATGGTGATTGCAGGGTCACAGGTTCAAATCCCAGGTTTAACTTGTGTTTGTAGTATTTGTCATTTTCCACCTGATAGTGCTAACAGTCTCAATACATAAATGGCCATGTGGCTCCCCAGTGAGTACCTTAGAAATGCTTCCATATGGCTTAGAGTAAATGGGCATGTGGATGATGGTTGTATACTTAGTTGCATGTTGCACTGTGTTTATTATTATTATTGTAATTGATTTTGATAAAGTTCAACATCAATACTAAATACACAGAATATAATTTGAGGAAAGTCTCTCTGCTTAGCATAATCTTTTGGAGGCTCCATAGCCCAGTGGTTAGGCAACCCACCTACAGTGCAGATGGTGATTGCAGGGTCACTGGTTCGAATCCCGGGTTCAACTGGTGTTTGCAGTATTTGTCATTTTCCACCTGATAGTGTTAACAGTCTCAATACATAAATGGCCATGTGGTTCCCCAGTGAGTACCTTGGAAATGCTTCCATACGGCTTAGAGTAAATGTGCGTGTGGATGATGGTTGGATGTTGCACTGTGTTTATTATTATTATTTTAATTGATTTTGTTAAAGTTCTACATCAATACTAAATACACAGAATATACTTTGAGAAAAGTCTCTCTGCTTAGCAGAATCTTTGGGAGGCTCCATAGCCCAATGGTTAGGCAACCCGCCTACAGTGCAGATGGTGATTGCAGGGTCACAGGTTCAAATCCCAGGTTCAACTGGTGTTTGTAGTATTTGTCATTTTCCACCTGATAGTGCTAACAGTCTCAATACATAAATGGCCATGTGGTTCCCCAGTGAGTACCTTAGAAATGCTTCCATATGGCTTAGAGTAAATGGGCATTTGGATGATGGTTGTATACTTAGTTGCATGTTGCACTGTGTTTATTATTATTATTGTAATTGATTTTGATAAAGTTCAACATCAATACTAAATACACAGAATATACTTTGAGAAAAGTCTCTCTGCTTAGCATAATCTTTGGGAGGCTCCATAGCCCAGTGGTTAGGTAACTTCCTACAGTGCAGATGGTGATTACAGGGTCACAGGTTCGAATCCCAGGTTCAACTGGTGTTTGTAGTATTTGTCATTTTCCACCTGATAGTGCTAACAGTCTCAATACATAAATGGCCATGTGGTTCCCCAGTGAGTACCTTAGAAATGCTTCCATATGGCTTAGAGTAAATGGGCATGTGGATGATGGTTGTATACTTAGTTGCATGTTGCACTGTGTTTATTATTATTATTGTAATTGATTTTGATAAAGTTCAACATCAATACTAAATACACAGAATATACTTTGAGAAAAGTCTCTCTGCTTAGTATAATCTTTAGGAGGCTCCATAGCCCAGTGGTTAGGCAACCTGCCTACAGCGCAGATGGTGATTGCAGGGTCACAGGTTCGAATCCCAAGTTCAACTGATGTTTGTAGTATTTGTCATTTTCCACCTGATAGTGCTAACAGTCTCAATACATAAATGGCCATGTGGTTCCCCAGTGATTACCTTGGAAATGCTTCCATACGGCTTAGAATAAATGTGCGTGTGGATGATGGTTGGATGTTGCACTGTGTTTATTATTATTTTTTTAATTGATTTTGTTAAAGTTCTACTTCAATACTAAATACACAGAATATACTTTGAGAAAAGTCTCTCTGCTTAGCATAATATTTGGGATGCTCCATAGCCTAGTGGTTAGGCAACCCGCCTACAGTGCAGATGGTGATTGCAGGGTCACTGGTTCGAATCCCGGGTTCAACTGGTGTTTGCAGTATTTGTCATTTTCCACCTGATAGTGTTAACAGTCTCAATACATAAATGGCCATGTGGTTACCCAGTGAGTACCTTGGAAATGCTTCCATACGGCTTAGAGTAAATGTGCGTGTGGATGATGGTTGTATACTTAGTTGCATGTTGCACTGTGTTTATTATTATTGTAATTGATTTTGATAAAGTTCTACATCAATACTAAATACACAGAATATACTTTGAGAAAAGTCTCTCTGCTTAGCATAATCTTTGGGAGGCTCCATAGCCCAGTGGTTAGGCAACCCGCCTACAGTGCAGATGGTGATTGCAGGGTCACTGGTTCGAATCCCGGGTTCAACTGGTGTTTGTAGTATATGTCATTTTCCACCTTATAGTGTTAACAGTCTCAATACATAAATGGCCATGTGGTTACCCAGTGAGTACCTTGGAAATGCTTCCATACGGCTTAGAGTAAGTGGATGATGGTTGGATGTTGCACCGTGTTTATAATTATTATTTTAATTGATTTTGTTAAAGTTCTACATCAATACTAAATACACAGAATATACTTTGAGAAAAGTCTCTCTGCTTAGCATAATCTTTGGGAGGCTCCATAGCCCAATGGTTAGGCAACCCACCTACAGTGCAGATGGTGATTGCAGGGTTACAGGTTCGAATCCCAGGTTCAACTGGTGTTTGTAGTATTTGTCATTTTCCACCTGATAGTGCTAACAGTCTCAATACATAAATGGCCATGTGGTTCCCCAGTGAGTACCTTAGAAATGCTTCCATATGGCTTAGAGTAAATGGGCATGTGGATGATGGTTGTATACTTAGTTGCATGTTGCACTGTGTTTATTATTATTATTGTAATTGATTTTGATAAAGTTCAACATCAATACTAAATACACAGAATATACTTTGAGAAAAGTCTCTCTGCTTAGCATAATCTTTGGGAGGCTTCATAGGCCAGTGTTTAGGCAACCCACCAACAGTGCAGATGGTGATTGCAGGGTCACATGTTCGAATCCCAGGTTCAACTGGTGTTTGTAGTATTTGTCATTTTCCACCTGATAGTGCTAACAGTCTCAATACATAAATGGCCATGTGGTTCCCCAGTGAGTACCTTAGAAATGCTTCCATACGGCGTAGAATAAATGTGCGTGTGGATGATGGTTGGATGTTGCACTGTGTTTATTATTATTTTAATTGATTTTGTTAAAGTTCTACATCAATACTAAATACACAGAATATACTTTGAGAAAAGTCACTCTGCTTAGCATAAACTTTGGGAGGCTCCATAGCCCAGTGGTTAGGCAACCCGCCTACAGTGCAGATGGTGATTGCAGGGTCACTGGTTCAAATCCCAGGTTCAACTGGTGCTTGCAGTATTTGTCATTTTCCACCTGATAGTGTTAACAGTCTCAATACATAAATGGCCATGTGGTTACCCAGTGAGTACCTTGGAAATGCTTCCATACGGCTTAGAGTAAATGTGCATGTGGATAATGGTTGGATGTTGCACTGTGTTTATTATTATTATTTTAATTGATTTTGATAAAGTTCTACATCAATACTAAATACACAGAATATACTTTGAGAAAAGTCTCTCTGCTTAGCATAATCTTCGGGAGGCTCCATAGCCCAGTGGTTAGTCAACCCACCTACAGCACAAATGGTGATTGCAGGGTCACAGGTTTGAATCCCAGGTTCAACTGGTGTTTGTAGTATTTGTCATTTTCCACCTGATAGTGCTAACAGTCTCAATACATAAATGGCCATGTGGTTCCCCAGTGAGTACCTTAGAAATGCTTCCATATGGCTTAGAGTAAATGGGCATGTGGATGATGGTTGTATACTTAGTTGCATGTTGCACTGTGTTTATTATTATTATTATTGTAATTGATTTTGATAAAGTTCAACATCAATACTAAATACACAGAATATACTTTGAGAAAAGTCTCTCTGCTTAGCATAATCTTTGGGAGGCTTCATAGGCCAGTGTTTAGGCAACCCACCAACAGTGCAGATGGTGATTGCAGGGTCACAGTTTCGAATCCCAGGTTCAACTGGTGTTTGTAGTATTTGTCATTTTCCACCTGATAGTGCTAACAGTCTCAATACATAAATGGCCATGTGGTTCCCCAGTGAGTACCTTGGAAATGCTTCCATACGGCTTAGAATAAATGTGCGTGTGGATGATGGTTGGATGTTGCACTGTGTTTATTATTATTATTTTAATTGATTTTGTTAAAGTTCTACATCAATACTAAATACACAGAATATACTTTGAGAAAAGTCTCTCTGCTTAGGATAATCTTTGGGAGGCTCCATAGCCCAGTGGTTAGGCAACCCGCCCACAGTGCAGATGGTGATTGCAGGGTCACAGGTTCAACTGGTGTTTGTAGTATTTGTCATTTTCCACCTGATAGTGCTAACAGTCTCAATACATAAATGGCCATGTGGTTCCCCAGTGAGTACCTTGGAAATGCTTCCATACGGCTTAGAGTAAATGTGCGTGTGGATGATGGTTGGATGTTGCACTGTGTTTATTATTATTATTTTAATTGATTTTGTTAAAGTTCTACATCAATACTAAATACACAGAATATACTTTGAGAAAAGTCTCTCTGCTTAGCATAATCTTTGGGAGGCTCCATAGACCAATGGTTAGGCAACCCGCCTACAGTGCAGATGGTGATTGCAGGGTCACAGGTTCAAATCCCAGATTCAACTGGTGTTTGTAGTATTTGTCATTTTCCACCTGATAGTGCTAACAGTCTCAATACATAAATGGCCATGTGGCTCCCCAGTGAGTACCTTAGAAATGCTTCCATATGGCTTAGAGCATGGGTCTTCAACCAGCGACCCTCCAGCTGCTGTGGAACTACACATCCCAGCATGCCCTGCCTCAGTTTTAGCATACCTTAATAGCAAAACTGTGGCAGGGCATGCTGGGATGTGTAGTTTCACAGCAGCTGGAGGGCCACAGGATGAAGACCCATGGCTTAGAGTAAATGGGCATGTGGATGATGGTTGTATACTTAGTTGCATGTTGCACTGTGTTTATTATTATTATTGTAATTGATTTTGATAAAGTTCAACATCAATACTAAATACACAGAATATAATTTGAGGAAAGTCTCTCTGCTTAGCATAATCTTTGGGAGGCTCCATAGGCCAGTGGTTAGGCAACCCGCCTACAGTGCAGATGGTGATTGCAGGGTCACAGGTTCGTATCCCAGGTTCAACTGGTGTTTGTAGTATTTGTCATTTTCCACCTGATAGTGTTAACAGTCTCAATACATAAATGGCCATGTGGTTCCCCAGTGAGTACCTTGGAAATGCTTCCATACGGCTTAGAGTAAATGTGCGTGTGGATGATGATTGGATGTTGCACTGTGTTTATTATTATTATTTTAATTGATTTTGTTAAAGTTCTACATCAATACTAAATACACAGAATATACTTTGAGAAAAGTCTCTCTGCTTAGCATAATCTTTGGGAGGCTCCATAGACCAATGCTTAGGCAACCCGCCTACAGTGCAGATGGTGATTGCAGGGTCACAGGTTCAAATCCCAGGTTCAACTGGTGTTTGTAGTATTTGTCATTTTCCACCTGATAGTGCTAACAGTCTCAATACATAAATGGCCATGTGGTTCCCCAATGAGTACCTTAGAAATGCTTCCATATGGCTTAGAGCAGGCCTGGCCAACCTGTGGCTCTCCAGCTGTTGTAAAACTACAAGTCCCATCATGCTTTGCCACAGTTTAGCTATTAAGGAATGCTAAAACCATGGCAGGGCATGCTGGGATGTGTAGTTTCACAACATCTGGAGAGCCACAGGTTGGCCAGGCCTGGCTTAGAGTAAATGGGCATGTGGATGATGGTTGTATACTTAGTTGCATGTTGCACTGTGTTTATTATTATTATTGTAATTGATTTTGATAAAGTTCAACATCAATACTAAATACACAGAATATACTTTGAGAAAAGTCTCTCTGCTTAGCATAATCTTTGGGAGGCTTCATAGGCCAGTGTTTAGGCAACCCACCAACAGTGCAGATGGTGATTGCAGGGTCACATGTTCGAATCCCAGGTTCAACTGGTGTTTGTAGTATTTGTCATTTTCCACCTGATAGTGCTAACAGTCTCAATACATAAATGGCCATGTGGTTCCCCAGTGAGTACCTTAGAAATGCTTCCATACGGCGTAGAATAAATGTGCGTGTGGATGATGGTTGGATGTTGCACTGTGTTTATTATTATTATTTTAATTGATTTTGTTAAAGTTCTACATCAATACTAAATACACAGAATATACTTTGAGAAAAGTCTCTCTGCTTAGCATAAACTTTGGGAGGCTCCATAGCCCAGTGGTTAGGCAACCCGCCTACAGTGCAGATTGTGATTGCAGGGTCACTGGTTCAAATCCCAGGTTCAACTGGTGTTTGCAGTATTTGTCATTTTCCACCTGATAGTGTTAACAGTCTCAATACATAAATGGCCATGTGGTTACCCAGTGAGTACCTTGGAAATGCTTCCATACGGCTTAGAGTAAATGTGCATGTGGATAATGGTTGGATGTTGCACTGTGTTTATTATTATTATTTTAATTGATTTTGATAAAGTTCTACATCAATACTAAATACACAGAATATACTTTGAGAAAAGTCTCTCTGCTTAGCATAATCTTCGGGAGGCTCCATAGCCCAGTGGTTAGTCAACCCACCTACAGCACAAATGGTGATTGCAGGGTCACAGGTTTGAGTCCCAGGTTCAACTGGTGTTTGTAGTATTTGTCATTTTCCACCTGATAGTGCTAACAGTCTCAATACATAAATGGCCATGTGGTTCCCCAGTGAGTACCTTAGAAATGCTTCCATATGGCTTAGAGTAAATGGGCATGTGGATGATGGTTGTATACTTAGTTGCATGTTGCATTGTGTTTATTATTATTATTATTGTAATTGATTTTGATAAAGTTCAACATCAATACTAAATACACAGAATATACTTTGAGAAAAGTCTCTCTGCTTAGCATAATCTTTGGGAGGCTTCATAGGCCAGTGTTTAGGCAACCCACCAACAGTGCAGATGGTGATTGCAGGGTCACAGTTTCGAATCCCAGGTTCAACTGGTGTTTGTAGTATTTGTCATTTTCCACCTGATAGTGCTAACAGTCTCAATACATAAATGGCCATGTGGTTCCCCAGTGAGTACCTTGGAAATGCTTCCATACGGCTTAGAGTAAATGTGCGTGTGGATGATGGTTGGATGTTGCACTGTGTTTATTATTATTATTTTAATTGATTTTGTTAAAGTTCTACATCAATACTAAATACACAGAATATACTTTGAGAAAAGTCTCTCTGCTTAGCATAATCTTTGGGAGGCTCCATAGACCAATGGTTAGGCAACCCGCCTACAGTGCAGATGGTGATTGCAGGGTCACAGGTTCAAATCCCAGATTCAACTGGTGTTTGTAGTATTTGTCATTTTCCACCTGATAGTGCTAACAGTCTCAATACATAAATGGCCATGTGGCTCCCCAGTGAGTACCTTAGAAATGCTTCCATATGGCTTAGAGCATGGGTCTTCAACCTGCGACCCTCCAGCTGCTGTGGAACTACACATCCCAGCATGCCCTGCCTCAGTTTTAGCATACCTTAATAGCAAAACTGTGGCAGGGCATGCTGGGATGTGTAGTTTCACAGCAGCTGGAGGGCCACAGGATGAAGACCCATGGCTTAGAGTAAATGGGCATGTGGATGATGGTTGTATACTTAGTTGCATGTTGCACTGTGTTTATTATTATTATTGTAATTGATTTTGATAAAGTTCAACATCAATACTAAATACACAGAATATAATTTGAGGAAAGTCTCTCTGCTTAGCATAATCTTTGGGAGGCTCCATAGGCCAGTGGTTAGGCAACCCGCCTACAGTGCAGATGGTGATTGCAGGGTCACAGGTTCGTATCCCAGGTTCAACTGGTGTTTGTAGTATTTGTCATTTTCCACCTGATAGTGTTAACAGTCTCAATACATAAATGGCCATGTGGTTCCCCAGTGAGTACCTTGGAAATGCTTCCATACGGCTTAGAGTAAATGTGCGTGTGGATGATGATTGGATGTTGCACTGTGTTTATTATTATTATTTTAATTGATTTTGTTAAAGTTCTACATCAATACTAAATACACAGAATATACTTTGAGAAAAGTCTCTCTGCTTAGCATAATCTTTGGGAGGCTCCATAGACCAATGCTTAGGCAACCCGCCTACAGTGCAGATGGTGATTGCAGGGTCACAGGTTCAAATCCCAGGTTCAACTGGTGTTTGTAGTATTTGTCATTTTCCACCTGATAGTGCTAACAGTCTCAATACATAAATGGCCATGTGGTTCCCCAATGAGTACCTTAGAAATGCTTCCATATGGCTTAGAGCAGGCCTGGCCAACCTGTGGCTCTCCAGCTGTTGTAAAACTACAAGTCCCATCATGCTTTGCCACAGTTTAGCTATTAAGGAATGCTAAAACCATGGCAGGGCATGCTGGGATGTGTAGTTTCACAACATCTGGAGAGCCACAGGTTGGCCAGGCCTGGCTTAGAGTAAATGGGCATGTGGATGATGGTTGTATACTTAGTTGCATGTTGCACTGTGTTTATTATTATTATTGTAATTGATTTTGATAAAGTTCAACATCAATACTAAATACACAGAATATACTTTGAGAAAAGTCTCTCTGCTTAGCATAATCTTTGGGAGGCTTCATAGGCCAGTGTTTAGGCAACCCACCAACAGTGCAGATGGTGATTGCAGGGTCACATGTTCGAATCCCAGGTTCAACTGGTGTTTGTAGTATTTATCATTTTCCACCTGATAGTGCTAACAGTCTCAATACATAAATGGCCATGTGGTTCCCCAGTGAGTACCTTAGAAATGCTTCCATACGGCGTAGAATAAATGTGCATGTGGATGATGGTTGGATGTTGCACTGTGTTTATTATTATTATTTTAATTGATTTTGTTAAAGTTCTACATCAATACTAAATACACAGAATATACTTTGAGAAAAGTCTCTCTGCTTAGCATAAACTTTGGGAGGCTCCATAGCCCAGTGGTTAGGCAACCCGCCTACAGTGCAGATTGTGATTGCAGGGTCACTGGTTCAAATCCCAGGTTCAACTGGTGTTTGCAGTATTTGTCATTTTCCACCTGATAGTGTTAACAGTCTCAATACATAAATGGCCATGTGGTTACCCAGTGAGTACCTTGGAAATGCTTCCATACGGCTTAGAGTAAATGTGCATGTGGATAATGGTTGGATGTTGCACTGTGTTTATTATTATTATTTTAATTGATTTTGATAAAGTTCTACATCAGGCCTGGCCAACCTGCGGCTCCCCAGCTGTTACAAAACTACACAACCCAGCATGCCCTGCCACAGTTTTAGCATTCCCTAATAGCAAAACTGTGGCAGTTCATGCTGGGACTCGTAGTTTCACAACAGCTGGAGAGCCACAGGTTGGCCAGGCCTGTTCTACATCAATACTAAATACACAGAATATACTTTGAGAAAAGTCTCTCTGCTTAGCATAATCTTCGGGAGGCTCCATAGCCCAGTGGTTAGTCAACCCACCTACAGCACAAATGGTGATTGCAGGGTCACAGGTTTGAGTCCCAGGTTCAACTGGTGTTTGTAGTATTTGTCATTTTCCACCTGATAGTGCTAACAGTCTCAATACATAAATGGCCATGTGGTTCCCCAGTGAGTACCTTAGAAATGCTTCCATATGGCTTAGAGTAAATGGGCATGTGGATGATGGTTGTATACTTAGTTGCATGTTGCACTGTGTTTATTATTATTATTATTGTAATTGATTTTGATAAAGTTCAACATCAATACTAAATACACAGAATATACTTTGAGAAAAGTCTCTCTGCTTAGCATAATCTTTGGGAGGCTTCATAGGCCAGTGTTTAGGCAACCCACCAACAGTGCAGATGGTGATTGCAGGGTCACAGTTTCGAATCCCAGGTTCAACTGGTGTTTGTAGTATTTGTCATTTTCCACCTGATAGTGCTAACAGTCTCAATACATAAATGGCCATGTGGTTCCCCAGTGAGTACCTTGGAAATGCTTCCATACGGCTTAGAATAAATGTGCGTGTGGATGATGGTTGGATGTTGCACTGTGTTTATTATTATTATTTTAATTGATTTTGTTAAAGTTCTACATCAATACTAAATACACAGAATATACTTTGAGAAAAGTCTCTCTGCTTAGCATAATATTTGGGAGGCTCCATAGCCCAGTGGTTAGGCAACCCGCCTACAGTGCAGATGGTGATTGCAGGGTCACTGGTTCAAATCCCGGGTTCAACTGGTGTTTGCAGTATTTGTCATTTTCCACCTGATAGTGTTAACAGTCTCAATACATAAATGGCCATGTGGTTACCCAGTGAGTACCTTGGAAATGCTTCCATACGGCTTAGAGTAAATGTGCGTGTGGATGATGGTTGTATACTTAGTTGCATGTTGCACTGTGTTTATTATTATTGTAATTGATTTTGATAAAGTTCTACATCAATACTAAATACACAGAATATACTTTGAGAAAAGTTTCTCTGCTTAGCATAATCTTTGGGAGCCTCCATAGCCCAGTGGTTAGGCAACCTGCCTACAGTGCAGATGGTGATTGCAGGGTCACAGGTTCAAATCCCAGGTTCAACTTGTGTTTGTAGTATTTGTCATTTTCCACCTGATAGTGCTAACAGTCTCAATACATAAATGGCCATGTGGTTCCCCAGTGAGTACCTTAGAAATGCTTCCATATGGCTTAGAGTAAATGGGCATGTGGATGATGGTTGTATACTTAGTTGCATGTTGCACTGTGTTTATTATTATTATTGTAATTGATTTTGATAAAGTTCAACATCAATACTAAATACACAGAATATACTTTGAGAAAAGTCTCTCTGCTTAGCATAATCTTTGGGAGGCTTCATAGGCCAGTGTTTAGGCAACCCACCAACAGTGCAGATGGTGATTGCAGGGTCACAGTTTCGAATCCCAGGTTCAACTGGTGTTTGTAGTATTTGTCATTTTCCACCTGATAGTGCTAACAGTCTCAATACATAAATGGCCATGTGGTTCCCCAGTGAGTACCTTGGAAATGCTTCCATACGGCTTAGAATAAATGTGCGTGTGGATGATGGTTGGATGTTGCACTGTGTTTATTATTATTATTTTAATTGATTTTGTTAAAGTTCTACATCAATACTAAATACACAGAATATACTTTGAGAAAAGTCTCTCTGCTTAGCATAATATTTGGGAGGCTCCATAGCCCAGTGGTTAGGCAACCCGCCTACAGTGCAGATGGTGATTGCAGGGTCACTGGTTCAAATCCCAGGTTCAACTGGTGTTTGCAGTATTTGTCATTTTCCACCTGATAGTGTTAACAGTCTCAATACATAAATGGCCATGTGGTTCCCCAGTGAGTACCTTGGAAATGCTTCCATACGGCTTAGAATAAATGTGCGTGTGGATGATGGTTGGATGTTGCACTGTGTTTATTATTATTATTTTAATTGATTTTGTTAAAGTTCTACATCAATACTAAATACACAGAATATACTTTGAGAAAAGTCTTTCTGCTTAGCATAATCTTTGGGAGGCTCCATAGCCCAGTGGTTAGGCAACCCGCCTACAGTGCAGATGGTGATTGCAGGGTCACTGGCTCGAATCCCGGGTTCAACTGGTGTTTGTAGTATTTGTCATTTTCCACCTTATAGTGTTAACAGTCTCAATACATAAATGGCCATGTGGTTACCCAGTGAGTACCTTGGAAATGCTTCCATACGGCTTAGAGAAAATGTGCGTGTGGATGATGGTTGGATGTTGCACTGTGTTTATTATTATTATTTTAATTGATTTTGTTAAAGTTCTACATCAATACTAAATACACAGAAAATACTTTGAGAAAAGTTTCTCTGCTTAGCATAATCTTTGGGAGCCTCCATAGCCCAGTGGTTAGGCAACCTGCCTACAGTGCAGATGGTGATTGCCGGGTCACAGGTTCAAATCCCAGGTTCAACTGGTGTTTGTAGTATTTGTCATTTTCCACCTGATAGTGCTAACAGTCTCAATACATAAATGGCCATGTGGCTCCCCAGTGAGTACCTTAGAAATGCTTCCATATGGCTTAGAGTAAATGGGCATGTGGATGATGGTTGTATACTTAGTTGCATGTTGCACTGTGTTTATTATTATTATTGTAATTGATTTTGATAAAGTTCAACATCAATACTAAATACACAGAATATACTTTGAGGAAAGTCTCTCTGCTTAGCATAATCTTTGGGAGGCTCCATAGGCCAGTGGTTAGGCAACCCGCCTACAGTGCAGATGGTGATTGCAGGGTCACAGGTTCGAATCCCAAGTTCAACTGGTGTTTGTAGTATTTGTCATTTTCCACCTGATAGTGTTAACAGTCTCAATACATAAATGGCCATGTGGTTCCCCAGTGAGTACCTTGGAAATGCTTCCATACGGCTTAGAGTAAATGTGCGTGTGGATGATGGTTGGATGTTGCACTGTGTTTATAATTATTATTTTAATTGATTTTGTTAAAGTTCTACATCAATACTAAATACACAGAATATACTTTGAGAAAAGTCTCTCTGCTTAGCAAAATCTTTGGGAGGCTCCATAGCCCAATGGTTAGGCAACCCGCCTACAGTGCAGATGGTGATTGCAGGGTCACAGGTTCGAATCCCAGGTTCAACTGGTGTTTGTAGTATTTGTCATTTTCCACCTGATGGTGCTAACAGTCTCAATACATAAATGGCCATGTGGTTCCCCAGTGAGTACCTTAGAAATGCTTCCATATGGCTTAGAGTAAATGGGCATGTGGATGATGGTTGTATACTTAGTTGCATGTTGCACTGTGTTTATTATTATTATTGTAATTGATTTTGATAAAGTTCACCATCAATACTAAATACACAGAATATACTTTGAGAAAAGTCTCTCTGCTTAGCATAATCTTTGGGAGGCTTCATAGGCCAGTGGTTAGGCAACCCACCTACAGTGCAGATGGTGATTGCAGGGTCACAGGTTCGAATCCCAGGTTCAATTGGTGTTTGTAGTATTTGTCGTTTTCCACCTGATAGTGCTAACAGTCTCAATACATAAATGGCCATGTGGTTCCCCAGTGAGTACCTTGGAAATGCTTCCATACGGCTTAGAGTAAATGTGCGTGTGGATGATGGTTGGATATTGCACTGTGTTTATTATTATTATTTTAATTGATTTTGTTAAAGTTCTACATCAATACTAAATACACAGAATATACTTTGAGAAAAGTTTCTCTGCTTAGCATAATGTTTGGGAGCCTCCATAGCCCAGTGGTTAGGCAACCCGCCTACAGTGCAGATGGTGATTGCAGGATCACAGGTTCAAATCCCAGGTTCAATTGGTGTTTGTAGTATTTGTCATTTTCCACCTGATAGTGCTAACAGTCTCAATACATAAATGGCCATGTGGCTCCCCAGTGAGTACCTTAGAAATGCTTCCATATGGCTTAGAGTAAATGGGCATGTGGATGATGGTTGTATATTTAGTTGCATGTTGCACTGTGTTATTATTATTATTGTAATTGATTTTGATAAAGTTCAACATAAATACTAAATACACAGAATATACTTTGAGAAAAGTCTCTCTGCTTAACATAATCTTTGGGAGGCTCCATAGCCCAATGGTTAGGCAACCCGCCTACAGTGCAGATGGTGATTGCAGGGTCACAGGTTCGAATCCCAGGTTCAACTGGTGTTTGTAGTATTTGTCATTTTCCACCTGATAGTGTTAACAGTCTCAATACATAAATGGCCATGTGGTTCCCCAGTGAGTACCTTAGAAATGCTTCCATATGGCGTAGAATAAATGTGCGTGTGGATAATGGTTGGATGTTGCACTGTGTTTATTATTATTATTTTAATTGATTTTGTTAAAGTTCTACATCAATACTAAATACACAGAATATACTTTGAGAAAAGTCTCTCTGCTTAGCATAAACTTTGGGAGGCTCCATAGCCCAGTGGTTAGGCAACCCGCCTACAGTGCAGATGGTGATTGCAGGGTCACTGGTTCATATCCCAGGTTCAACTGGTGTTTGCAGTATTTGTCATTTTCCACCTGATAGTGTTAACAGTCTCAATACATAAATGGCCATGTGGTTACCCAGTGAGTACCTTGGAAATGCTTCCATACGGCTTAGAGTAAATGTGCATGTGGATAATGGTTGGATGTTGCACTGTGTTTATTATTATTATTTTAATTGATTTTGATAAAGTTCTACATCAATACTAAATACACAGAATATACTTTGAGAAAAGTCTCTCTGCTTAGCATAATCTTCGGGAGGCTCCATAGCCCAGTGGTTAGTCAACCCACCTACAGCACAAATGGTGATTGCAGGGTCACAGGTTCGAATCCCAGGTTCAACTGGTGTTTGTAGTATTTGTCATTTTCCACCTGATAGTGCTAACAGTCTCAATACATAAATGGCCATGTGGTTCCCCAGTGAGTACCTTAGAAATGCTTCCATATGGCTTAGAGCAGGGCTGGCCAAACCGGTCCTCGAGATCTACCAACAGTTCATGTTTTCCAGGCCTCCTGGAGATCTGTAGAATTGTCAGTTAGGAATGAATGCAGCACATCTTAATTAGTAATGACTACACCTGTGCACCAGCTAGGTGGTTTGGAAAATGTGTACTATTGGTAGATCTCGAGGACTGGTTTGGCCAGCCCTGGCTTAGAGTAAATGGGCATGTGGATGATGGTTGTATACTTAGTTGCATGTTGCACTGTGTTTATTATTATTATTATTGTAATTGATTTTGATAAAGTTCAACATCAATACTAAATACACAGAATATACTTTGAGAAAAGTCTCTCTGCTTAGCATAATCTTTGGGAGGCTTCATAGGCCAGTGTTTAGGCAACCCACCAACAGTGCAGGTGGTGATTGCAGGGTCACAGGTTCGAATCCCAGGTTCAACTGGTGTTTGTAGTATTTGTCATTTTCCACCTGATAGTGCTAACAGTCTCAATACATAAATGGCCATGTGGTTCCCCAGTGAGTACCTTAGAAATGCTTCCATATGGCGTACAATAAATGTGCGTGTGGATGATGGTTGGATGTTGCACTGTGTTTATTATTATTATTTTAATTGATTTTGTTAAAGTTCTACATCAATACTAAATACACAGAATATACTTTGAGAAAAGTCTCTCTGCTTAGCATAAACTTTGGGAGGCTCCATAGCCCAATGGTTAGGCAACCCGCCTACAGTGCAGATGGTGATTGCAGGGTCACAGGTTTGAATCCTAGGTTCAACTGGTGTTTGTAGTATTTGTCATTTTCCACCTGATAGTGCTAACAGTCTCAATACATAAATGGCCATGTGGTTCCCCAGTGAGTACCTTAGAAATGCTTCCATATGGCTTAGAGTAAATGGGCATGTGGATGATGGTTGTATACTTAGTTGCATGTTGCACTGTGTTTATTATTATTATTGTAATTGATTTTGATAAAGTTCAACATCAATACTAAATACACAGAATATTCTTTGAGGAAAGTCTCTCTGCTTAGCATAATCTTTGGGAGGCTCCATAGGCCAGTAGTTAGGCAACCCGCCTACAGTGCAAATGGTGATTGCAGGGTCACAGGTTCAAATCCCAGGTTCAACTGGTGTTTGTAGTATTTGTCATTTTCCACCTGATAGTGCTAACAGTCTCAATACATAAATGGCCATGTGGTTCCCCAGTGAGTACCTTAGAAATGCTTCCATATGGCTTAGAATAAATGTGCGTGTGGATGATGGTTGGATGTTGCACTGTGTTTATTATTATTATTTTAATTGATTTTGTTAAAGTTCTACATCAATACTAAATACACAGAAAATACTTTGAGAAAAGTCTCTCTGCTTAGCATAATCTTCGGGAGGCTCCATAGCCCAGTGGTTAGGCAACCCACCTACAGCGCAGATGGTGATTGCAGGGTCACAGGTTCGAATCCCAGGTTCAACTGGTGTTTGTAGTATTTGTCATTTTCCACCTGATAGTGCTAACAGTCTCAATACATAAATGGCCATGTGGTTCCCCAGTGAGTACCTTAGAAATGCCTCCATATGGCTTAGAGTAAATGGTCATGTGGATGATGGTTGTATACTTAGTTGCATGTTGCACTGTGTTTATTATTATTATTGTAATTGATTTTGATAAAGTTCTACATCAATACTAAATACACAGAATATACTTTGAGAAAAGTCTCTCTGCTTAGCATAATCTTTGGGAGGCTCCATAGCCCAGTGGTTAGGCAACCCGCCTACAGTGCAGATGGTGATTGCAGGGTCACTGGTTCGAATCCCGGGTTCAACTGGTGTTTGTAGTATATGTCATTTTCCACCTTATAGTGTTAACAGTCTCAATACATAAATGGCCATGTGGTTACCCAGTGAGTACCTTGGAAATGCTTCCATACGGCTTAGAGTAAGTGGATGATGGTTGGATGTTGCACTGTGTTTATAATTATTATTTTAATTGATTTTGTTAAAGTTCTACATCAATACTAAATACACAGAATATACTTTGAGAAAAGTCTCTCTGCTTAGCATAATCTTTGGGAGGCTCCATAGCCCAATGGTTAGGCAACCCACCTACAGTGCAGATGGTGATTGCAGGGTCACAGGTTCGAATCCCAGGTTCAACTGGTGTTTGTAGTATTTGTCATTTTCCACCTGATAGTGCTAACAGTCTCAATACATAAATGGCCATGTGGTTCCCCAGTGAGTACCTTAGAAATGCTTCCATATGGCTTAGAGTAAATGGGCATGTGGATGATGGTTGTATACTTAGTTGCATGTTGCACTGTGTTTATTATTATTATTATTGTAATTGATTTTGATAAAGTTCAACATCAATACTAAATACACAGAATATACTTTGAGAAAAGTCTCTCTGCTTAGCATAATCTTTGGGAGGCTTCATAGGCCAGTGTTTAGGCAACCCACCAACAGTGCAGATGGTGATTGCAGGGTCACATGTTCGAATCCCAGGTTCAACTGGTGTTTGTAGTATTTGTCATTTTCCACCTGCTAGTGCTAACAGTCTCAATACATAAATGGCCATGTGGTTCCCCAGTGAGTACCTTGGAAATGCTTCCATACGGCTTAGAATAAATGTGCGTGTGGATGATGGTTGGATGTTGCACTGTGTTTATTATTATTATTTTAATTGATTTTGTTAAAGTTCTACATCAATACTAAATACACAGAATATACTTTGAGAAAAGTCTCTCTGCTTAGCATAATCTTTGGGAGGCTCCATAGACCAATGGTTAGGCAACCCGCCTACAGTGCAGATGGTGATTGCAGGGTCACAGGTTCAAATCCCAGATTCAACTGGTGTTTGTAGTATTTGTCATTTTCCACCTGATAGTGCTAACAGTCTCAATACATAAATGGCCATGTGGCTCCCCAGTGAGTACCTTAGAAATGCTTCCATATGGCTTAGAGCATGGGTCTTCAACCTGCGACCCTCCAGCTGCTGTGGAACTACACATCCCAGCATGCCCTGCCTCAGTTTTAGCATACCTTAATAGCAAAACTGTGGCAGGGCATGCTGGGATGTGTAGTTTCACAGCAGCTGGAGGGCCACAGGATGAAGACCCATGGCTTAGAGTAAATGGGCATGTGGATGATGGTTGTATACTTAGTTGCATGTTGCACTGTGTTTATTATTATTATTGTAATTGATTTTGATAAAGTTCAACATCAATACTAAATACACAGAATATAATTTGAGGAAAGTCTCTCTGCTTAGCATAATCTTTGGGAGGCTCCATAGGCCAGTGGTTAGGCAACCCGCCTACAGTGCAGATGGTGATTGCAGGATCACAGGTTCGTATCCCAGGTTCAACTGGTGTTTGTAGTATTTGTCATTTTCCACCTGATAGTGTTAACAGTCTCAATACATAAATGGCCATGTGGTTCCCCAGTGAGTACCTTGGAAATGCTTCCATACGGCTTAGAGTAAATGTGCGTGTGGATGATGATTGGATGTTGCACTGTGTTTATTATTATTATTTTAATTGATTTTGTTAAAGTTCTACATCAATACTAAATACACAGAATATACTTTGAGAAAAGTCTCTCTGCTTAGCATAATCTTTGGGAGGCTCCATAGACCAATGCTTAGGCAACCCGCCTACAGTGCAGATGGTGATTGCAGGGTCACAGGTTCAAATCCCAGGTTCAACTGGTGTTTGTAGTATTTGTCATTTTCCACCTGATAGTGCTAACAGTCTCAATACATAAATGGCCATGTGGTTCCCCAATGAGTACCTTGGAAATGCTTCCATATGGCTTAGAGCAGGCCTGGCCAACCTGTGGCTCTCCAGCTGTTGTAAAACTACAAGTCCCATCATGCTGTGCCACAGTTTAGCTATTAAGGAATGCTAAAACCATGGCAGGGCATGCTGGGATGTGTAGTTTCACAACATCTGGAGAGCCACAGGTTGGCCAGGCCTGGCTTAGAGTAAATGGGCATGTGGATGATGGTTGTATACTTAGTTGCATGTTGCACTGTGTTTATTATTATTATTGTAATTGATTTTGATAAAGTTCAACATCAATACTAAATACACAGAATATACTTTGAGAAAAGTCTCTCTGCTTAGCATAATCTTTGGGAGGCTTCATAGGCCAGTGTTTAGGCAACCCACCAACAGTGCAGATGGTGATTGCAGGGTCACATGTTCGAATCCCAGGTTCAACTGGTGTTTGTAGTATTTGTCATTTTCCACCTGATAGTGCTAACAGTCTCAATACATAAATGGCCATGTGGTTCCCCAGTGAGTACCTTAGAAATGCTTCCATACGGCGTAGAATAAATGTGCGTGTGGATGATGGTTGGATGTTGCACTGTGTTTATTATTATTATTTTAATTGATTTTGTTAAAGTTCTACATCAATACTAAATACACAGAATATACTTTGAGAAAAGTGTCTCTGCTTAGCATAAACTTTGGGAGGCTCCATAGCCCAGTGGTTAGGCAACCCGCCTACAGTGCAGATTGTGATTGCAGGGTCACTGGTTCAAATCCCAGGTTCAACTGGTGTTTGCAGTATTTG
The DNA here is from genome assembly GCF_028390025.1 of Pseudophryne corroboree. Taxonomy (NCBI): domain Eukaryota; kingdom Metazoa; phylum Chordata; class Amphibia; order Anura; family Myobatrachidae; genus Pseudophryne; species Pseudophryne corroboree. Next base: position 69,280,823 of record NC_086453.1, read on the forward strand.
TCATTTTCCACCTGATAGTGTTAACAGTCTCAATACATAAATGGCCATGTGGTTACCCAGTGAGTACCTTGGAAATGCTTCCATACGGCTTAGAGTAAATGTGCATGTGGATAATGGTTGGATGTTGCACTGTGTTTATTATTATTATTTTAATTGATTTTGATAAAGTTCTACATCAATACTAAATACACAGAATATACTTTGAGAAAAGTCTCTCTGCTTAGCATAATATTTGGGAGGCTCCATAGCCCAGTGGTTAGGCAACCCGCCTACAGTGCAGATGGTGATTGCAGGGTCACTGGTTCAAATCCCGGGTTCAACTGGTGTTTGCAGTATTTGTCATTTTCCACCTGATAGTGTTAACAGTCTCAATACATAAATGGCCATGTGGTTACCCAGTGAGTACCTTGGAAATGCTTCCATACGGCTTAGAGTAAATGTGCGTGTGGATGATGGTTGTATACTTAGTTGCATGTTGCACTGTGTTTATTATTATTGTAATTGATTTTGATAAAGTTCTACATCAATACTAAATACACAGAATATACTTTGAGAAAAGTTTCTCTGCTTAGCATAATCTTTGGGAGCCTCCATAGCCCAGTGGTTAGGCAACCTGCCTACAGTGCAGATGGTGATTGCAGGGTCACAGGTTCAAATCCCAGGTTCAACTTGTGTTTGTAGTATTTGTCATTTTCCACCTGATAGTGCTAACAGTCTCAATACATAAATGGCCATGTGGTTCCCAAGTGAGTACCTTAGAAATGCTTCCATATGGCTTAGAGTAAATGGGCATGTGGATGATGGTTGTATACTTAGTTGCATGTTGCACTGTGTTTATTATTATTATTGTAATTGATTTTGATAAAGTTCAACATCAATACTAAATACACAGAATATACTTTGAGAAAAGTCTCTCTGCTTAGTATAATCTTTAGGAGGCTCCATAGCCCAGTGGTTAGGCAACCTGCCTACAGCGCAGATGGTGATTGCAGGGTCACAGGTTCGAATCCCAAGTTCAACTGATGTTTGTAGTATTTGTCATTTTCCACCTGATAGTGCTAACAGTCTCAATACATAAATGGCCATGTGGTTCCCCAGTGATTACCTTGGAAATGCTTCCATACGGCTTAGAAAAAATGTGCGTGTGGATGATGGTTGGATGTTGCACTGTGTTTATTATTATTTTTTTAATTGATTTTGTTAAAGTTCTACATCAATACTAAATACACAGAATATACTTTGAGAAAAGTCTCTCTGCTTAGCATAATATTTGGGAGGCTCCATAGCCTAGTGGTTAGGCAACCCGCCTACAGTGCAGATGGTGATTGCAGGGTCACTGGTTCGAATACCGGGTTCAACTGGTGTTTGCAGTATTTGTCATTTTCCACCTGATAGTGTTAACAGTCTCAATACATAAATGGCCATGTGGTTACCCAGTGAGTACCTTGGAAATGCTTCCATACGGCTTAGAGTAAATGTGCGTGTGGATGATGGTTGTATACTTAGTTGCATGTTGCACTGTGTTTATTATTATTGTAATTGATTTTGATAAAGTTCTACATCAATACTAAATACACAGAATATACTTTGAGAAAAGTCTCTCTGCTTAGCATAATCTTTGGGAGGCTCCATAGCCCAGTGGTTAGGCAACCCGCCTACAGTGCAGATGGTGATTGCAGGGTCACTGGTTCGAATCCCGGGTTCAACTGGTGTTTGTAGTATTTGTCATTTTCCACCTTATAGTGTTAACAGTCTCAATACATAAATGGCCATGTGGTTACCCAGTGAGTACCTTGGAAATGCTTCCATACGGCTTAGAGTAAGTGGATGATGGTTGGATGTTGCACTGTGTTTATAATTATTATTTTAATTGATTTTGTTAAAGTTCTACATCAATACTAAATACACAGAATATACTTTGAGAAAAGTCTCTCTGCTTAGCATAATCTTTGGGAGGCTCCATAGCCCAATGGTTAGGCAACCCACCTACAGTGCAGATGGTGATTGCAGGGTCACAGGTTCGAATCCCAGGTTCAACTGGTGTTTGTAGTATTTGTCATTTGTCACCTGATAGTGCTAACAGTCTCAATACATAAATGGCCATGTGGTTCCCCAGTGAGTACCTTAGAAATGCTTCCATATGGCTTAGAGTAAATGGGCATGTGGATGATGGTTGTATACTTAGTTGCATGTTGCACTGTGTTTATTATTATTATTGTAATTGATTTTGTTAAAGTTCTACATCAATACTAAATACACAGAATATACTTTGAGAAAAGTCTCTCTGCTTAGCATAATATTTGGGAGGCTCCATAGCCCAGTGGTTAGGCAACCCGCCTACAGTGCAGATGGTGATTGCAGGGTCACTGGTTCAAATCCCTAGTTCAACTGGTGTTTGCAGTATTTGTCATTTTCCACCTGATAGTGTTAACAGTCTCAATACATAAATGGCCATGTGGCTCCCCAGTGAGTACCTTAGAAATGCTTCCATATGGCTTAGAGTAAATGGGCATGTGGATGATGGTTGTATACTTAGTTGCATGTTGCACTGTGTTTATTATTATTATTGTAATTGATTTTGATAAAGTTCAACATCAATACTAAATACACAGAATATACTTTGAGGAAAGTCTCTCTGCTTAGCATAATCTTTGGGAGGCTCCATAGGCCAGTGGTTAGGCAACCCGCCTACAGTGCAGATGGTGATTGCAGGGTCACAGGTTCGAATCCCAAGTTCAACTGGTGTTTGTAGTATTTGTCATTTTCCACCTGATAGTGTTAACAGTCTCAATACATAAATGGCCATGTGGTTCCCCAGTGAGTACCTTGGAAATGCTTCCATACGGCTTAGAGTAAATGTGCGTGTGGATGATGGTTGGATGTTGCACTGTGTTTATAATTATTATTTTAATTGATTTTGTTAAAGTTCTACATCAATACTAAATACACAGAATATACTTTGAGAAAAGTCTCTCTGCTTAGCATAATCTTTGGGAGGCTCCATAGCCCAATGGTTAGGCAACCCGCCTACAGTGCAGATGGTGATTGCAGGGTCACAGGTTCGAATCCCAGGTTCAACTGGTGTTTGTAGTATTTGTCATTTTCCACCTGATAGTGCTAACAGTCTCAATACATAAATGGTCATGTGGTTCCCCAGTGAGTACCTTAGAAATGCTTCCATATGGCTTAGAGTAAATGGGCATGTGGATGATGGTTGTATACTTAGTTGCATGTTGCACTGTGTTATTATTATTATTGTAATTGATTTTGATAAAGTTCAACATCAATACTAAATACACAGAATATACTTTGAGAAAAGTCTCTCTGCTTAACATAATCTTTGGGAGGCTCCATAGCCCAATGGTTAGGCAACCCGCCTACAGTGCAGATGGTGATTGCAGGGTCACAGGTTCGAATCCCAGGTTCAACTGGTGTTTGTAGTATTTGTCATTTTCCACCTGATAGTGCTAACAGTCTCAATACATAAATGGCCATGTGGTTCCCCAGTGAGTACCTTAGAAATGCTTCCATACGGCGTAGAATAAATGTGCGTGTGGATGATGGTTGGATGTTGCACTGTGTTTATTATTATTATTTTAATTGATTTTGTTAAAGTTCTACATCAATACTAAATACACAGAATATACTTTGAGAAAAGTCTCTCTGCTTAGCATAAACTTTGGGAGGCTCCATAGCCCAATGGTTAGGCAACCCGCCTACAGTGCAGATGGTGATTGCAGGGTCACTGGTTCAAATCCCAGGTTCAACTGGTGTTTGCAGTATTTGTCATTTTCCACCTGATAGTGTTAACAGTCTCAATACATAAATGGCCATGTGGTTACCCAGTGAGTACCTTGGAAATGCTTCCATACGGCTTAGAGTAAATGTGCATGTGGATAATGGTTGGATGTTGCACTGTGTTTATTATTATTATTTTAATTGATTTTGATAAAGTTCTACATCAATACTAAATACACAGAATATACTTTGAGAAAAGTCTCTCTGCTTAGCATAATCTTCGGGAGGCTCCATAGCCCAGTGGTTAGTCAACCCACCTACAGCACAAATGGTGATTGCAGGGTCACAGGTTTGAATCCCAGGTTCAACTGGTGTTTGTAGTATTTGTCATTTTCCACCTGATAGTGCTAACAGTCTCAATACATAAATGGCCATGTGGTTCCCAAGTGAGTACCTTAGAAATGCTTCCATATGGCTTAGAGTAAATGGGCATGTGGATGATGGTTGTATACTTAGTTGCATGTTGCACTGTGTTTATTATTATTATTGTAATTGATTTTGATAAAGTTCAACATCAATACTAAATACACAGAATATACTTTGAGAAAAGTCTCTCTGCTTAGCATAATCTTTGGGAGGCTTCATAGGCCAGTGTTTAGGCAACCCACCAACAGTGCAGATGGTGATTGCAGGGTCACAGTTTCGAATCCCAGGTTCAACTGGTGTTTGTAGTATTTGTCATTTTCCACCTGATAGTGCTAACAGTCTCAATACATAAATGGCCATGTGGTTCCCCAGTGAGTACCTTGGAAATGCTTCCATACGGCTTAGAATAAATGTGCGTGTGGATGATGGTTGGATGTTGCACTGTGTTTATTATTATTATTTTAATTGATTTTGTTAAAGTTCTACATCAATACTAAATACACAGAATATACTTTGAGAAAAGTCTCTCTGCTTAGCATAATATTTGGGAGGCTCCATAGCCCAGTGGTTAGGCAACCCGCCTACAGTGCAGATGGTGATTGCAGGGTCACTGGTTCAAATCCCAGGTTCAACTGGTGTTTGCAGTATTTGTCATTTTCCACCTGATAGTGTTAACAGTCTCAATACATAAATGGCCATGTGGTTACCCAGTGAGTACCTTGGAAATGCTTCCATACGGCTTAGAGTAAATGTGCGTGTGGATGATGGTTGTATACTTAGTTGCATGTTGCACTGTGTTTATTATTATTGTAATTGATTTTGATAAAGTTCTACATCAATACTAAATACACAGAATATACTTTGAGAAAAGTCTCTCTGCTTAGCATAATCTTTGGGAGGCTCCATAGCCCAGTGGTTAGGCAACCCGCCTACAGTGCAGATGGTGATTGCAGGGTCACTGGCTCGAATCCCGGGTTCAACTGGTGTTTGTAGTATTTGTCATTTTCCACCTTATAGTGTTAACAGTCTCAATACATATATGGCCATGTGGTTACCCAGTGAGTACCTTGGAAATGCTTCCATACGGCTTAGAGAAAATGTGCGTGTGGATGATGGTTGGATGTTGCACTGTGTTTATTATTATTATTTTAATTGATTTTGTTAAAGTTCTACATCAATACTAAATACACAGAAAATACTTTGAGAAAAGTTTCTCTGCTTAGCATAATCTTTGGGAGCCTCCATAGCCCAGTGGTTAGGCAACCTGCCTACAGTGCAGATGGTGATTGCCGGGTCACAGGTTCAAATCCCAGGTTCAACTGGTGTTTGTAGTATTTGTCATTTTCCACCTGATAGTGCTAACAGTCTCAATACATAAATGGCCATGTGGCTCCCCAGTGAGTACCTTAGAAATGCTTCCATATGGCTTAGAGTAAATGGGCATGTGGATGATGGCTGTATACTTAGTTGCATGTTGCACTGTGTTTATTATTATTATTGTAATTGATTTTGATAAAGTTCAACATCAATACTAAATACACAGAATATACTTTGAGGAAAGTCTCTCTGCTTAGCATAATCTTTGGGAGGCTCCATAGGCCAGTGGTTAGGCAACCCGCCTACAGTGCAGATGGTGATTGCAGGGTCACAGGTTCGAATCCCAAGTTCAACTGGTGTTTGTAGTATTTGTCATTTTCCACCTGATAGTGTTAACAGTCTCAATACATAAATGGCCATGTGGTTCCCCAGTGAGTACCTTGGAAATGCTTCCATACGGCTTAGAGTAAATGTGCGTGTGGATGATGGTTGGATGTTGCACTGTGTTTATAATTATTATTTTAATTGATTTTGTTAAAGTTCTACATCAATACTAAATACACAGAATATACTTTGAGAAAAGTCTCTCTGCTTAGCAAAATCTTTGGGAGGCTCCATAGCCCAATGGTTAGGCAACCCGCCTACAGTGCAGATGGTGATTGCAGGGTCACAGGTTCGAATCCCAGGTTCAACTGGTGTTTGTAGTATTTGTCATTTTCCACCTGATGGTGCTAACAGTCTCAATACATAAATGGCCATGTGGTTCCCCAGTGAGTACCTTAGAAAAGCTTCCATATGGCTTAGAGTAAATGGGCATGTGGATGATGGTTGTATACTTAGTTGCATGTTGCACTGTGTTTATTATTATTATTGTAATTGATTTTGATAAAGTTCACCATCAATACTAAATACACAGAATATACTTTGAGAAAAGTCTCTCTGCTTAGCATAATCTTTGGGAGGCTTCATAGGCCAGTGGTTAGGCAACCCACCTACAGTGCAGATGGTGATTGCAGGGTCACAGGTTCGAATCCCAGGTTCAATTGGTGTTTGTAGTATTTGTCGTTTTCCACCTGATAGTGCTAACAGTCTCAATACATAAATGGCCATGTGGTTCCCCAGTGAGTACCTTGGAAATGCTTCCATACGGCTTAGAGTAAATGTGCGTGTGGATGATGGTTGGATATTGCACTGTGTTTATTATTATTATTTTAATTGATTTTGTTAAAGTTCTACATCAATACTAAATACACAGAATATACTTTGAGAAAAGTTTCTCTGCTTAGCATAATGTTTGGGAGCCTCCATAGCCCAGTGGTTAGGCAACCCGCCTACAGTGCAGATGGTGATTGCAGGATCACAGGTTCAAATCCCAGGTTCAATTGGTGTTTGTAGTATTTGTCATTTTCCACCTGATAGTGCTAAAAGTCTCAATACATAAATGGCCATGTGGCTCCCCAGTGAGTACCTTAGAAATGCTTCCATATGGCTTAGAGTAAATGGGCATGTGGATGATGGTTGTATATTTAGTTGCATGTTGCATTGTGTTATTATTATTATTGTAATTGATTTTGATAAAGTTCAACATCAATACTAAATACACAGAATATACTTTGAGAAAAGTCTCTCTGCTTAACATAATCTTTGGGAGGCTCCATAGCCCAATGGTTAGGCAACCCGCCTACAGTGCAGATGGTGATTGCAGGGTCACAGGTTCGAATCCCAGGTTCAACTGGTGTTTGTAGTATTTGTCATTTTCCACCTGATAGTGTTAACAGTCTCAATACATAAATGGCCATGTGGTTCCCCAGTGAGTACCTTAGAAATGCTTCCATATGGCGTAGAATAAATGTGCGTGTGGATAATGGTTGGATGTTGCACTGTGTTTATTATTATTATTTTAATTGATTTTGTTAAAGTTCTACATCAATACTAAATACACAGAATATACTTTGAGAAAAGTCTCTCTGCTTAGCATAAACTTTGGGAGGCTCCATAGCCCAGTGGTTAGGCAACCCGCCTACAGTGCAGATGGTGATTGCAGGGTCACTGGTTCATATCCCAGGTTCAACTGGTGTTTGCAGTATTTGTCATTTTCCACCTGATAGTGTTAACAGTCTCAATACATAAATGGCCATGTGGTTACCCAGTGAGTACCTTGGAAATGCTTCCATACGGCTTAGAGTAAATGTGCATGTGGATAATGGTTGGATGTTGCACTGTGTTTATTATTATTATTTTAATTGATTTTGATAAAGTTCTACATCAATACTAAATACACAGAATATACTTTGAGAAAAGTCTCTCTGCTTAGCATAATCTTCGGGAGGCTCCATAGCCCAGTGGTTAGTCAACCCACCTACAGCACAAATGGTGATTGCAGGGTCACAGGTTCGAATCCCAGGTTCAACTGGTGTTTGTAGTATTTGTCATTTTCCACCTGATAGTGCTAACAGTCTCAATACATAAATGGCCATGTGGTTCCCCAGTGAGTACCTTAGAAATGCTTCCATATGGCTTAGAGCAGGGCTGGCCAAACCGGTCCTCGAGATCTACCAACAGTTCATGTTTTCCAGGCCTCCTGGAGATCTGTAGAATTGTCAGTTAGGAATGAATGCAGCACATCTTAATTAGTAATGACTACACCTGTGCACCAGCTAGGTGGTCTGGAAAATGTGTACTATTGGTAGATCTCGAGGACTGGTTTGGCCAGCCCTGGCTTAGAGTAAATGGGCATGTGGATGATGGTTGTATACTTAGTTGCATGTTGCACTGTGTTTATTATTATTATTATTGTAATTGATTTTGATAAAGTTCAACATCAATACTAAATACACAGAATATACTTTGAGAAAAGTCTCTCTGCTTAGCATAATCTTTGGGAGGCTTCATAGGCCAGTGTTTAGGCAACCCACCAACAGTGCAGATGGTGATTGCAGGGTCACAGGTTCGAATCCCAGGTTCAACTGGTGTTTGTAGTATTTGTCATTTTCCACCTGATAGTGCTAACAGTCTCAATACATAAATGGCCATGTGGTTCCCCAGTGAGTACCTTAGAAATGCTTCCATACGGCGTACAATAAATGTGCGTGTGGATGATGGTTGGATGTTGCACTGTGTTTATTATTATTATTTTAATTGATTTTGTTAAAGTTCTACATCAATACTAAATACACAGAATATACTTTGAGAAAAGTCTCTCTGCTTAGCATAAACTTTGGGAGGCTCCATAGCCCAATGGTTAGGCAACCCGCCTACAGTGCAGATGGTGATTGCAGGGTCACAGGTTTGAATCCTAGGTTCAACTGGTGTTTGTAGTATTTGTCATTTTCCACCTGATAGTGCTAACAGTCTCAATACATAAATGGCCATGTGGTTCCCCAGTGAGTACCTTAGAAATGCTTCCATATGGCTTAGAGTAAATGGGCATGTGGATGATGGTTGTATACTTAGTTGCATGTTGCACTGTGTTTATTATTATTATTGTAATTGATTTTGATAAAGTTCAACATCAATACTAAATACACAGAATATTCTTTGAGGAAAGTCTCTCTGCTTAGCATAATCTTTGGGAGGCTCCATAGGCCAGTAGTTAGGCAACCCGCCTACAGTGCAAATGGTGATTGCAGGGTCACAGGTTCGAATCCCAGGTTCAACTGGTGTTTGTAGTATTTGTCATTTTCCACCTGATAGTGCTAACAGTCTCAATACATAAATGGCCATGTGGTTCCCCAGTGAGTACCTTAGAAATGCTTCCATATGGCTTAGAATAAATGTGCGTGTGGATGATGGTTGGATGTTGCACTGTGTTTATTATTATTATTTTAATTGATTTTGTTAAAGTTCTACATCAATACTAAATACACAGAAAATACTTTGAGAAAAGTCTCTCTGCTTAGCATAATCTTCGGGAGGCTCCATAGCCCAGTGGTTAGGCAACCCGCCTACAGCGCAGATGGTGATTGCAGGGTCACAGGTTCGAATCCCAGGTTCAACTGGTGTTTGTAGTATTTGTCATTTTCCACCTGATAGTGCTAACAGTCTCAATACATAAATGGCCATGTGGTTCCCCAGTGAGTACCTTAGAAATGCCTCCATATGGCTTAGAGTAAATGGTCATGTGGATGATGGTTGTATACTTAGTTGCATGTTGCACTGTGTTTATTATTATTATTGTAATTGATTTTGATAAAGTTCAACATCAATACTAAATACACAGAATATACTTTGAGAAAAGTCTCTCTGCTTAGCATAATCTTGGGGAGGCTTCATAGGCCAGTGGCTAGGCAACCCGCCTACAAGGCAGATGGTGATTGCAGGGTCACAGGTTCGAATCCCAGGTTCAACTGGTGTTTGTAGTATTTGTCATTTTCCACCTGATAGTGCTAACAGTCTCAATACATAAATGGCCATGTGGTTCCCCAGTGAGTACCTTGGAAATGCTTCCATACGGCTTAGAGTAAATGTGCGTGTGGATGATGGTTGGATGTTGCACTGTGTTTATTATTATTATTTTTATTGATTTTGTTAAAGTTCTACATCAATACTAAATACACAGAATATACTTTGAGAAAAGTCTCTCTGCTTAGGAAAATCTTTGGGAGGCTCCATAGCCCAGTGGTTAGGCAACCCGCCTACAGTGCAGATGGTGATTGCAGGGTCACAGGTTCAACTGGTGTTTGTAGTATTTGTCATTTTCCACCTGATAGTGCTAACAGTCTCAATACATAAATGGCCATGTGGTTCCCCAGTGAGTACCTTAGAAATGCTTCCATACGGCGTAGAATAAATGTGCATGTGGATAATGGTTGGATGTTGCACTGTGTTTATTATTATTATTTTAATTGATTTTGATAAAGTTCTACATCAATACTAAATACACAGAATATACTTTGAGAAAAGTCTCTCTGCTTAGCATAATCTTCGGGAGGCTCCATAGCCCAGTGGTTAGTCAACCCACCTACAGCACAAATGGTGATTGCAGGGTCACAGGTTCAAATCCCAGGTTCAACTGGTGTTTGTAGTATTTGTCATTTTCCACCTGATAGTGCTAACAGTCTCAATACATAAATGGCCATGTGGTTCCCCAGTGAGTACCTTAGAAATGCTTCCATATGGCTTAGAGTAAATGGGCATGTGGATGATGGTTGTATACTTAGTTGCATGTTGCACTGTGTTTATTATTATTATTGTAATTGATTTTGATAAAGTTCAACATCAATACTAAATACACAGAATATACTTTGAGAAAAGTCTCTCTGCTTAGCATAATCTTTGGGAGGCTTCATAGGCCAGTGTTTAGGCAACCCACCTACAGTGCAGATGGTGATTGCAGGGTCACAGGTTTGAATCCCAGGTTCAACTGGTGTTTGTAGTATTTGTCATTTTCCACCTGATAGTGCTAACAGTCTCAATACATAAATGGCCATGTGGTTCCCCAGTGAGTACCTTGGAAATGCTTCCATACGGCTTAGAGTAAATGTGCGTGTGGATGATGGTTGGATGTTGCACTGTGTTTATTGTTATTATTTTAATTGATTTTGTTAAAGTTCTACATCAATACTAAATACACAGAATATACTTTGAGAAAAGTTTCTCTGCTTAGCATAATCTTTGGGAGCCTCCATAGCCCAGTGGTTAGGCAACCCGCCTACAGTGCAGATGGTGATTGCAGGGTCACAGGTTTGAATCCTAGGTTCAACTGGTGTTTGTAGTATTTGTCATTTTCCACCTGATAGTGCTAACAGTCTCAATACATAAATGGCCATGTGGTTCCCCAGTGAGTACCTTAGAAATGCTTCCATATGGCTTAGAGTAAATGGGCATGTGGATGATGGTTGTATACTTAGTTGCATGTTGCACTGTGTTTATTATTATTATTATTGTAATTGATTTTGATAAAGTTCAACATCAATACTAAATACACAGAATATACTTTGAGGAAAGTCTCTCTGCTTAGCATAATCTTTGGGAGGCTCCATAGGCCAGTGGTTAGGCAACCCGCCTACAGTGCAGATGGTGATTGTAGGGTCACAGGTTCGAATCCAAGGTTCAACTGGTGTTTGTAGTATTTGTCATTTTCCACCTGATAGTGCTAACAGTCTCAATACATAAATGGCCATGTGGTTCCCCAGTGAGTACCTTAGAAATGCTTCCATATGGCTTAGAATAAATGTGCGTGTGGATGATGGTTGGATGTTGCACTGTGTTTATTATTATTATTTTAATTGATTTTGTTAAAGTTCTACATCAATACTAAATACACAGAATATACTTTGAGAAAAGTCTCTCTGCTTAGCATAATCTTTGGGAGGCTTCATAGCCCAGTGGTTAGGCAACCCACCTACAGTGCAGATGGTGATTGCAGGGTCACAGGTTCAAATCCCAGGTTCAACTGGTGTTTGTAGTATTTGTCATTTTCCACCTGATAGTGCTAACAGTCTCAATACATAAATGGCCATGTGGTTCCCCAGTGAGTACCTTGGAAATGCTTCCATACGGCTTAGAGTAAATGTGCGTGTGGATGATGGTTGGATGTTGCACTGTGTTTATTATTATTATTTTTATTGATTTTGTTAAAGTTCTACATCAATACTAAATACACAGAATATACTTTGAGAAAAGTCTCTCTGCTTAGGATAATCTTTGGGAGGCTCCATAGCCCAGTGGTTAGGCAACCCGCCTACAGTGCAGATGGTGATTGCAGGGTCACAGGTTCAACTGGTGTTTGTAGTATTTGTCATTTTCCACCTGATAGTGCTAACAGTCTCAATACATAAATGGCCATGTGGTTCCCCAGTGAGTACCTTAGAAATGCTTCCATACGGCGTAGAATAAATGTGCATGTGGATAATGGTTGGATGTTGCACTGTGTTTATTATTATTATTTTAATTGATTTTGATAAAGTTCTACATCAATACTAAATACACAGAATATACTTTGAGAAAAGTCTCTCTGCTTAGCATAATCTTCGGGAGGCTCCATAGCCCAGTGGTTAGTCAACCCACCTACAGCACAAATGGTGATTGCAGGGTCACAGGTTTAAATCCCAGGTTCAACTGGTGTTTGTAGTATTTGTCATTTTCCACCTGATAGTGCTAACAGTCTCAATACATAAATGGCCATGTGGTTCCCCAGTGAGTACCTTGGAAATGCTTCCATACGGCTTAGAGTAAATGTGCGTGTGGATGATGGTTGGATGTTGCACTGTGTTTATTATTATTATTTTAATTGATTTTGTTAAAGTTCTACATCAATACTAAATACACAGAATATACTTTGAGAAAAGTTTCTCTGCTTAGCATAATGTTTGGGAGCCTCCATAGCCCAGTGGTTAGGCAACCCGCCTACAGTGCAGATGGTGATTGCAGGATCACAGGTTCAAATCCCAGGTTCAACTGGTGTTTGTAGTATTTGTCATTTTCCACCTGATAGTGCTAACAGTCTCAATACATAAATGGCCATGTGGTTCCCCAGTGAGTACCTTAGAAATGCTTCCATATGGCTTAGAGTAAATGGGCATGTGGATGATGGTTGTATACTTAGTTGCATGTTGCACTGTGTTTATTATTATTATTGTAATTGATTTTGATAAAGTTCAACATCAATACTAAATACACAGAATATTCTTTGAGGAAAGTCTCTCTGCTTAGCATAATCTTTGGGAGGCTCCATAGGCCAGTAGTTAGGCAACCCGCCTACAGTGCAAATGGTGATTGCAGGGTCACAGGTTCGAATCCCAGGTTCAACTGGTGTTTGTAGTATTTGTCATTTTCCACCTGATAGTGCTAACAGTCTCAATACATAAATGGCCATGTGGTTCCCCAGTGAGTACCTTAGAAATGCTTCCATATGGCTTAGAATAAATGTGCGTGTGGATGATGGTTGGATGTTGCACTGTGTTTATTATTATTATTTTAATTGATTTTGTTAAAGTTCTACATCAATACTAAATACACAGAAAATACTTTGAGAAAAGTCTCTCTGCTTAGCATAATCTTCGGGAGGCTCCATAGCCCAGTGGTTAGGCAACCCACCTACAGCGCAGATGGTGATTGCAGCGTCACAGGTTCAAATCCCAGGTTCAACTGGTGTTTGTAGTATTTGTCATTTTCCACCTGATAGTGCTAACAGTCTCAATACATAAATGGCCATGTGGTTCCCCAGTGAGTACCTTAGAAATGCCTCCATATGGCTTAGAGTAAATGGTCATGTGGATGATGGTTGTATACTTAGTTGCATGTTGCACTGTGTTTATTATTATTATTGTAATTGATTTTGATAAAGTTCAACATCAATACTAAATACACAGAATATACTTTGAGAAAAGTCTCTCTGCTTAGCATAATCTTGGGGAGGCTTCATAGGCCAGTGGCTAGGCAACCCGCCTACAATGCAGATGGTGTTTGCAGGGTCACAGGTTCGAATCCCAGGTTCAACTGGTGTTTGTAGTATTTGTCATTTTCCACCTGATAGTGCTAACAGTCTCAATACATAAATGGCCATGTGGTTCCCCAGTGAGTACCTTGGAAATGCTTCCATACGGCTTAGAGTAAATGTGCGTGTGGATGATGGTTGGATGTTGCACTGTGTTTATTATTATTATTTTTATTGATTTTGTTAAAGTTCTACATCAATACTAAATACACAGAATATACTTTGAGAAAAGTCTCTCTGCTTAGGATAATCTTTGGGAGGCTCCATAGCCCAGTGGTTAGGCAACCCGCCTACAGTGCAGATGGTGATTGCAGGGTCACAGGTTCAACTGGTGTTTGTAGTATTTGTCATTTTCCACCTGATAGTGCTAACAGTCTCAATACATAAATGGCCATGTGGTTCCCCAGTGAGTACCTTAGAAATGCTTCCATACGGCGTAGAATAAATGTGCATGTGGATAATGGTTGGATGTTGCACTGTGTTTATTATTATTATTTTAATTGATTTTGATAAAGTTCTACATCAATACTAAATACACAGAATATACTTTGAGAAAAGTCTCTCTGCTTAGCATAATCTTCGGGAGGCTCCATAGCCCAGTGGTTAGTCAACCCACCTACAGCACAAATGGTGATTGCAGGGTCACAGGTTCAAATCCCAGGTTCAACTGGTGTTTGTAGTATTTGTCATTTTCCACCTGATAGTGCTAACAGTCTCAATACATAAATGGCCATGTGGTTCCCCAGTGAGTACCTTAGAAATGCTTCCATATGGCTTAGAGTAAATGGGCATGTGGATGATGGTTGTATACTTAGTTGCATGTTGCACTGTGTTTATTATTATTATTGTAATTGATTTTGATAAAGTTCAACATCAATACTAAATACACAGAATATACTTTGAGAAAAGTCTCTCTGCTTAGCATAATCTTTGGGAGGCTTCATAGGCCAGTGTTTAGGCAACCCACCTACAGTGCAGATGGTGATTGCAGGGTCACAGGTTTGAATCCCAGGTTCAACTGGTGTTTGTAGTATTTGTCATTTTCCACCTGATAGTGCTAACAGTCTCAATACATAAATGGCCATGTGGTTCCCCAGTGAGTACCTTGGAAATGCTTCCATACGGCTTAGAGTAAATGTGCGTGTGGATGATGGTTGGATGTTGCACTGTGTTTATTGTTATTATTTTAATTGATTTTGTTAAAGTTCTACATCAATACTAAATACACAGAATATACTTTGAGAAAAGTTTCTCTGCTTAGCATAATCTTTGGGAGCCTCCATAGCCCAGTGGTTAGGCAACCCGCCTACAGTGCAGATGGTGATTGCAGGGTCACAGGTTTGAATCCTAGGTTCAACTGGTGTTTGTAGTATTTGTCATTTTCCACCTGATAGTGCTAACAGTCTCAATACATAAATGGCCATGTGGTTCCCCAGTGAGTACCTTAGAAATGCTTCCATATGGCTTAGAGTAAATGGGCATGTGGATGATGGTTGTATACTTAGTTGCATGTTGCACTGTGTTTATTATTATTATTGTAATTGATTTTGATAAAGTTCAACATCAATACTAAATACACAGAATATACTTTGAGGAAAGTCTCTCTGCTTAGCATAATCTTTGGGAGGCTCCATAGGCCAGTGGTTAGGCAACCCGCCTACAGTGCAGATGGTGATTGTAGGGTCACAGGTTCGAATCCAAGGTTCAACTGGTGTTTGTAGTATTTGTCATTTTCCACCTGATAGTGCTAACAGTCTCAATACATAAATGGCCATGTGGTTCCCCAGTGAGTACCTTAGAAATGCTTCCATATGGCTTAGAATAAATGTGCGTGTGGATGATGGTTGGATGTTGCACTGTGTTTATTATTATTATTTTAATTGATTTTGTTAAAGTTCTACATCAATACTAAATACACAGAATATACTTTGAGAAAAGTCTCTCTGCTTAGCATAATCTTTGGGAGGCTTCATAGCCCAGTGGTTAGGCAACCCACCTACAGCGCAGATGGTGATTGCAGGGTCACAGGTTCAAATCCCAGGTTCAACTGGTGTTTGTAGTATTTGTCATTTTCCACCTGATAGTGCTAACAGTCTCAATACATAAATGGCCATGTGGTTCCCCAGTGAGTACCTTGGAAATGCTTCCATACGGCTTAGAGTAAATGTGCGTGTGGATGATGGTTGGATGTTGCACTGTGTTTATTATTATTATTTTTATTGATTTTGTTAAAGTTCTACATCAATACTAAATACACAGAATATACTTTGAGAAAAGTCTCTCTGCTTAGGATAATCTTTGGGAGGCTCCATAGCCCAGTGGTTAGGCAACCCGCCTACAGTGCAGATGGTGATTGCAGGGTCACAGGTTCAACTGGTGTTTGTAGTATTTGTCATTTTCCACCTGATAGTGCTAACAGTCTCAATACATAAATGGCCATGTGGTTCCCCAGTGAGTACCTTAGAAATGCTTCCATACGGCGTAGAATAAATGTGCATGTGGATAATGGTTGGATGTTGCACTGTGTTTATTATTATTATTGTAATTGATTTTGATAAAGTTCAACATCAATACTAAATACACAGAATATACTTTGAGGAAAGTCTCTCTGCTTAGCATAATCTTTGGGAGGCTCCATAGGCCAGTGGTTAGGCAACCCGCCTACAGTGCAGATGGTGATTGTAGGGTCACAGGTTCGAATCCAAGGTTCAACTGGTGTTTGTAGTATTTGTCATTTTCCACCTGATAGTGCTAACAGTCTCAATACATAAATGGCCATGTGGTTCCCCAGTGAGTACCTTAGAAATGCTTCCATATGGCTTAGAATAAATGTGCGTGTGGATGATGGTTGGATGTTGCACTGTGTTTATTATTATTATTTTAATTGATTTTGTTAAAGTTCTACATCAATACTAAATACACAGAATATACTTTGAGAAAAGTCTCTCTGCTTAGCATAATCTTTGGGAGGCTTCATAGCCCAGTGGTTAGGCAACCCACCTACAGCGCAGATGGTGATTGCAGGGTCACAGGTTCAAATCCCAGGTTCAACTGGTGTTTGTAGTATTTGTCATTTTCCACCTGATAGTGCTAACAGTCTCAATACATAAATGGCCATGTGGTTCCCCAGTGAGTACCTTGGAAATGCTTCCATACGGCTTAGAGTAAATGTGCGTGTGGATGATGGTTGGATGTTGCACTGTGTTTATTATTATTATTTTTATTGATTTTGTTAAAGTTCTACATCAATACTAAATACACAGAATATACTTTGAGAAAAGTCTCTCTGCTTAGGATAATCTTTGGGAGGCTCCATAGCCCAGTGGTTAGGCAACCCGCCTACAGTGCAGATGGTGATTGCAGGGTCACAGGTTCAACTGGTGTTTGTAGTATTTGTCATTTTCCACCTGATAGTGCTAACAGTCTCAATACATAAATGGCCATGTGGTTCCCCAGTGAGTACCTTAGAAATGCTTCCATACGGCGTAGAATAAATGTGCATGTGGATAATGGTTGGATGTTGCACTGTGTTTATTATTATTATTTTAATTGATTTTGATAAAGTTCTACATCAATACTAAATACACAGAATATACTTTGAGAAAAGTCTCTCTGCTTAGCATATTCTTCGGGAGGCTCCATAGCCCAGTGGTTAGTCAACCCACCTACAGCACAAATGGTGATTGCAGGGTCACAGGTTCAAATCCCAGGTTCAACTGGTGTTTGTAGTATTTGTCATTTTCCACCTGATAGTGCTAACAGTCTCAATACATAAATGGCCATGTGGTTCCCCAGTGAGTACCTTAGAAATGCTTCCATATGGCTTAGAGTAAATGGGCATGTGGATGATGGTTGTATACTTAGTTGCATGTTGCACTGTGTTTATTATTATTATTGTAATTGATTTTGATAAAGTTCAACATCAATACTAAATACACAGAATATACTTTGAGAAAAGTCTCTCTGCTTAGCATAATCTTTGGGAGGCTTCATAGGCCAGTGTTTAGGCAACCCACCTACAGTGCAGATGGTGATTGCAGGGTCACAGGTTTGAATCCCAGGTTCAACTGGTGTTTGTAGTATTTGTAATTTTCCACCTGATAGTGCTAACAGTCTCAATACATAAATGGCCATGTGGTTCCCCAGTGAGTACCTTGGAAATGCTTCCATACGGCTTAGAGTAAATGTGCGTGTGGATGATGGTTGGATGTTGCACTGTGTTTATTGTTATTATTTTAATTGATTTTGTTAAAGTTCTACATCAATACTAAATACACAGAATATACTTTGAGAAAAGTTTCTCTGCTTAGCATAATCTTTGGGAGCCTCCATAGCCCAGTGGTTAGGCAACCCGCCTACAGTGCAGATGGTGATTGCAGGGTCACAGGTTTGAATCCTAGGTTCAACTGGTGTTTGTAGTATTTGTCATTTTCCACCTGATAGTGCTAACAGTCTCAATACATAAATGGCCATGTGGTTCCCCAGTGAGTACCTTAGAAATGCTTCCATATGGCTTAGAGTAAATGGGCATGTGGATGATGGTTGTATACTTAGTTGCATGTTGCACTGTGTTTATTATTATTATTGTAATTGATTTTGATAAAGTTCAACATCAATACTAAATACACAGAATATACTTTGAGGAAAGTCTCTCTGCTTAGCATAATCTTTGGGAGGCTCCATAGGCCAGTGGTTAGGCAACCCGCCTACAGTGCAGATGGTGATTGTAGGGTCACAGGTTCGAATCCAAGGTTCAACTGGTGTTTGTAGTATTTGTTATTTTCCACCTGATAGTGCTAACAGTCTCAATACAGGCCATGTGGTTCCCCAGTGAGTACCTTAGAAATGCTTCCATATGGCTTAGAATAAATGTGCGTGTGGATGATGGTTGGATGTTGCACTGTGTTTATTATTATTATTTTAATTGATTTTGTTAAAGTTCTACATCAATACTAAATACACAGAATATACTTTGAGAAAAGTCTCTCTGCTTAGCATAATCTTTGGGAGGCTTCATAGCCCAGTGGTTAGGCAACCCACCTACAGCGCAGATGGTGATTGCAGGGTCACAGGTTCAAATCCCAGGTTCAACTGGTGTTTGTAGTATTTGTCATTTTCCACCTGATAGTGCTAACAGTCTCAATACATAAATGGCCATGTGGTTCCCCAGTGAGTACCTTGGAAATGCTTCCATACGGCTTAGAGTAAATGTGCGTGTGGATGATGGTTGGATGTTGCACTGTGTTTATTATTATTATTTTTATTGATTTTGTTAAAGTTCTACATCAATACTAAATACACAGAATATACTTTGAGAAAAGTCTCTCTGCTTAGGATAATCTTTGGGAGGCTCCATAGCCCAGTGGTTAGGCAACCCGCCTACAGTGCAGATGGTGATTGCAGGGTCACAGGTTCAACTGGTGTTTGTAGTATTTGTCATTTTCCACCTGATAGTGCTAACAGTCTCAATACATAAATGGCCATGTGGTTCCCCAGTGAGTACCTTAGAAATGCTTCCATACGGCGTAGAATAAATGTGCATGTGGATAATGGTTGGATGTTGCACTGTGTTTATTATTATTATTTTAATTGATTTTGATAAAGTTCTACATCAATACTAAATACACAGAATATACTTTGAGAAAAGTCTCTCTGCTTAGCATAATCTTCGGGAGGCTCCATAGCCCAGTGGTTAGTCAACCCACCTACAGCACAAATGGTGATTGCAGGGTCACAGGTTTAAATCCCAGGTTCAACTGGTGTTTGTAGTATTTGTCATTTTCCACCTGATAGTGCTAACAGTCTCAATACATAAATGGCCATGTGGTTCCCCAGTGAGTACCTTGGAAATGCTTCCATACGGCTTAGAGTAAATGTGCGTGTGGATGATGGTTGGATGTTGCACTGTGTTTATTATTATTATTTTAATTGATTTTGTTAAAGTTCTACATCAATACTAAATACACAGAATATACTTTGAGAAAAGTTTCTCTGCTTAGCATAATGTTTGGGAGCCTCCATAGCCCAGTGGTTAGGCAACCCGCCTACAGTGCAGATGGTGATTGCAGGATCACAGGTTCAAATCCCAGGTTCAACTGGTGTTTGTAGTATTTGTCATTTTCCACCTGATAGTGCTAACAGTCTCAATACATAAATGGCCATGTGGCTCCCCAGTGAGTACCTTAGAAATGCTTCCATATGGCTTAGAGTAAATGGGCATGTGGATGATGGTTGTAAACTTAGTTGCATGTTGCACTGTGTTTATTATTATTATTGTAATTGATTTTGATAAAGTTCAACATCAATACTAAATACACAGAATATACTTTGAGGAAAGTCTCTCTGCTTAGCATAATCTTCGGGAGGCTCCATAGCCCAGTGGTTAGGCAACCCGCCTACAGTGCAGATGGTGATTGCAGGGTCACAGGTTCGAATCCCAAGTTCAACTGGTGTTTGTAGTATTTGTCATTTTCCACCTGATAGTGTTAACAGTCTCAATACATAAATGGCCATGTGGTTCCCCAGTGAGTACCTTGGAAATGCTTCCATACGGCTTAGAGTAAATGTGCGTGTGGATGATGGTTGGATGTTGCACTGTGTTTATAATTATTATTTTAATTGATTTTGTTAAAGTTCTACATCAATACTAAATACACAGAATATACTTTGAGAAAAGTCTCTCTGCTTAGCATAATTTTTGGGAGGCTCCATAGCCCAATGGTTAGGCAACCCGCCTACAGTGCAGATGGTGATTGCAGGGTCACAGGTTCGAATCCCAGGTTCAACTGGTGTTTGTAGTATTTGTCATTTTCCACCTGATAGTGCTAACAGTCTCAATACATAAATGGCCATGTGGTTCCCCAGTGAGTACCTTAGAAATGCTTCCATATGGCTTAGAGTAAATGGGCATGTGGATGATGGTTGTATACTTAGTTGCATGTTGCACTGTGTTTATTATTATTATTGTAATTGATTTTGATAAAGTTCACCATCAATACTAAATACACAGAATATACTTTGAGAAAAGTCTCTCTGCTTAGCATAATCTTTGGGAGGCTTCATAGGCCAGTGGTTAGGCAACCCACCTACAGTGCAGATGGTGATTGCAGGGTCACAGGTTCGAATCCCAGGTTCAATTGGTGTTTGTAGTATTTGTCGTTTTCCACCTGATAGTGCTAACAGTCTCAATACATAAATGGCCATGTGGTTCCCCAGTAAGTACCTTGGAAATGCTTCCATACGGCTTATAGTAAATGTGCGTGTGGATGATGGTTGGATATTGCACTATGTTTATTATTATTATTTTAATTGATTTTGTTAAAGTTCTACATCAATACTAAATACACAGAATATACTTTGAGAAAAGTTTCTCTGCTTTGCATAATGTTTGGGAGCCTCCATAGCCCAGTGGTTAGGCAACCCGCCTACAGTGCAGATGGTGATTGCAGGATCACAGGTTCAAATCCCAGGTTCAACTGGTGTTTGTAGTATTTGTCATTTTCCACCTGATAGTGCTAACAGTCTCAATACATAAACGGCCATGTGGCTCCCCAGTGAGTACCTTAGAAATGCTTCCATATGGCTTAGAGTAAATGGGCATGTGGATGATGGTTGTATATTTAGTTGCATGTTGCACTGTGTTATTATTATTATTGTAATTGATTTTGATAAAGTTCAACATCAATACTAAATACACAGAATATACTTTGAGAAAAGTCTCTCTGCTTAACATAATCTTTGGGAGGCTCCATAGCCCAATGGTTAGGCAACCCGCCTACAGTGCAGATGGTGATTGCAGGGTCACAGGTTCGAATCCCAGGTTCAACTGGTGTTTGTAGTATTTGTCATTTTCCACCTGATAGTGTTAACAGTCTCAATACATAAATGGCCATGTGGTTCCCCAGTGAGTACCTTAGAAATGCTTCCATATGGCGTAGAATAAATGTGCGTGTGGATAATGGTTGGATGTTGCACTGTGTTTATTATTATTATTTTAATTGATTTTGTTAAAGTTCTACATCAATACTAAATACACAGAATATACTTTGAGAAAAGTCTCTCTGCTTAGCATAAACTTTGGGAGGCTCCATAGCCCAGTGGTTAGGCAACCCGCCTACAGTGCAGATGGTGATTGCAGGGTCACTGGTTCATATCCCAGGTTCAACTGGTGTTTGCAGTATTTGTCATTTTCCACCTGATAGTGTTAACAGTCTCAATACATAAATGGCCATGTGGTTACCCAGTGAGTACCTTGGAAATGCTTCCATACGGCTTAGAGTAAATGTGCATGTGGATAATGGTTGGATGTTGCACTGTGTTTATTATTATTATTTTAATTGATTTTGATAAAGTTCTACATCAATACTAAATACACAGAATATACTTTGAGAAAAGTCTCTCTGCTTAGCATAATCTTCGGGAGGCTCCATAGCCCAGTGGTTAGTCAACCCACCTACAGCACAAATGGTGATTGCAGGGTCACAGGTTCGAATCCCAGGTTCAACTGGTGTTTGTAGTATTTGTCATTTTCCACCTGATAGTGCTAACAGTCTCAATACATAAATGGCCATGTGGTTCCCCAGTGAGTACCTTAGAAATGCTTCCATATGGCTTAGAGTAAATGGGCATGTGGATGATGGTTGTATACTTAGTTGCATGTTGCACTGTGTTTATTATTATTTTTATTGTAATTGATTTTGATAAAGTTCAACATCAATACTAAATACACAGAATATACTTTGAGAAAAGTCTCTCTGCTTAGCATAATCTTTGGGAGGCTTCATAGGCCAGTGTTTAGGCAACCCACCAACAGTGCAGATGGTGATTGCAGGGTCACAGGTTCGAATCCCAGGTTCAACTGGTGTTTGTAGTATTTGTCATTTTCCACCTGATAGTGCTAACAGTCTCAATACATAAATGGCCATGTGGTTCCCCAGTGAGTACCTTAGAAATGCTTCCATACGGCGTACAATAAATGTGCGTGTGGATGATGGTTGGATGTTGCACTGTGTTTATTATTATTATTTTAATTGATTTTGTTAAAGTTCTACATCAATACTAAATACACAGAATATACTTTGAGAAAAGTCTCTCTGCTTAGCATAAACTTTGGGAGGCTCCATAGCCCAATGGTTAGGCAACCCGCCTACAGTGCAGATGGTGATTGCAGGGTCACAGGTTTGAATCCTAGGTTCAACTGATGTTTGTAGTATTTGTCATTTTCCACCTGATAGTGCTAACAGTCTCAATACATAAATGGCCATGTGGTTCCCCAGTGAGTACCTTAGAAATGCTTCCATATGGCTTAGAGTAAATGGGCATGTGGATGATGGTTGTATACTTAGTTGCATGTTGCACTGTGTTTATTATTATTATTGTAATTGATTTTGATAAAGTTCAACATCAATACTAAATACACAGAATATTCTTTGAGGAAAGTCTCTCTGCTTAGCATAATCTTTGGGAGGCTCCATAGGCCAGTAGTTAGGCAACCCGCCTACAGTGCAAATGGTGATTGCAGGGTCACAGGTTCGAATCCCAGGTTCAACTGGTGTTTGTAGTATTTGTCATTTTCCACCTGATAGTGCTAACAGTCTCAATACATAAATGGCCATGTGGTTCCCCAGTGAGTACCTTAGAAATGCTTCCATATGGCTTAGAATAAATGTGCGTGTGGATGATGGTTGGATGTTGCACTGTGTTTATTATTATTATTTTAATTGATTTTGTTAAAGTTCTACATCAATACTAAATACACAGAAAATACTTTGAGAAAAGTGTCTCTGCTTAGCATAATCTTTGGGAGGCTCCATAGCCCAGTGGTTAGGCAACCCACCTACAGCGCAGATGGTGATTGCAGGGTCACAGGTTCGAATCCCAGGTTCAACTGGTGTTTGTAGTATTTGTCATTTTCCACCTGATAGTGCTAACAGTCTCAATACATAAATGGCCATGTGGTTCCCCAGTGAGTACCTTAGAAATGCCTCCATATGGCTTAGAGTAAATGGTCATGTGGATGATGGTTGTATACTTAGTTGCATGTTGCACTGTGTTTATTATTATTATTGTAATTGATTTTGATAAAGTTCAACATCAATACTAAATACACAGAATATACTTTGAGAAAAGTCTCTCTGCTTAGCATAATCTTGGGGAGGCTTCATAGGCCAGTGGCTAGGCAACCCGCCTACAATGCAGATGGTGATTGCAGGGTCACAGGTTCGAATCCCAGGTTCAACTGGTGTTTGTAGTATTTGTCATTTTCCACCTGATAGTGCTAACAGTCTCAATACATAAATGGCCATGTGGTTCCCCAGTGAGTACCTTGGAAATGCTTCCATACGGCTTAGAGTAAATGTGCGTGTGGATGATGGTTGGATGTTGCACTGTGTTTATTATTATTATTTTTATTGATTTTGTTAAAGTTCTACATCAATACTAAATACACAGAATATACTTTGAGAAAAGTCTCTCTGCTTAGGATAATCTTTGGGAGGCTCCATAGCCCAGTGGTTAGGCAACCCGCCTACAGTGCAGATGGTGATTGCAGGGTCACAGGTTCAACTGGTGTTTGTAGTGTTTGTCATTTTCCACCTGATAGTGCAAACAGTCTCAATACATAAATGGCCATGTGGTTCCCCAGTGAGTACCTTAGAAATGCTTCCATACGGCGTAGAATAAATGTGCATGTGGATAATGGTTGGATGTTGCACTGTGTTTATTATTATTATTTTAATTGATTTTGATAAAGTTCTACATCAATACTAAATACACAGAATATACTTTGAGAAAAGTCTCTCTGCTTAGCATAATCTTCGGGAGGCTCCATAGCCCAGTGGTTAGTCAACCCACCTACAGCACAAATGGTGATTGCAGGGTCACAGGTTCAAATCCCAGGTTCAACTGGTGTTTGTAGTATTTGTCATTTTCCACCTGATAGTGCTAACAGTCTCAATACATAAATGGCCATGTGGTTCCCCAGTGAGTACCTTAGAAATGCTTCCATATGGCTTAGAGTAAATGGGCATGTGGATGATGGTTGTATACTTAGTTGCATGTTGCACTGTGTTTATTATTATTATTGTAATTGATTTTGATAAAGTTCAACATCAATACTAAATACACAGAATATACTTTGAGAAAAGTCTCTCTGCTTAGCATAATCTTTGGGAGGCTTCATAGGCCAGTGTTTAGGCAACCCACCTACAGTGCAGATGGTGATTGCAGGGTCACAGGTTCGAATCCCAGGTTCAACTGGTGTTTGTAGTATTTGTCATTTTCCACCTGATAGTGCTAACAGTCTCAATACATAAATGGCCATGTGGTTCCCCAGTGAGTACCTTGGAAATGCTTCCATACGGCTTAGAGTAAATGTGCGTGTGGATGATGGTTGGATGTTGCACTGTGTTTATTGTTATTATTTTAATTGATTTTGTTAAAGTTAGACATCAATACTAAATACACAGAATATACTTTGAGAAAAGTTTCTCTGCTTAGCATAATCTTTGGGAGCCTCCATATCCCAGTGGTTAGGCAACCCGCCTACAGTGCAGATGGTGATTGCAGGGTCACAGGTTTGAATCCTAGGTTCAACTGGTGTTTGTAGTATTTGTCATTTTCCACCTGATAGTGCTAACAGTCTCAATACATAAATGGCCATGTGGTTCCCCAGTGAGTACCTTGGAAATGCTTCCATACGGCTTAGAGTAAATGTGCGTGTGGATGATGGTTGGATGTTGCACTGTGTTTATTATTATTATTTTAATTGATTTTGTTAAAGTTCTACATCAATACTAAATACACAGAATATACTTTGAGAAAAGTTTCTCTGCTTAGCATAATGTTTGGGAGCCTCCATAGCCCAGTGGTTAGGCAACCCACCTACAGTGCAGATGGTGATTGCAGGATCACAGGTTCAAATCCCAGGTTCAACTGGTGTTTGTAGTATTTGTCATTTTCCACCTGATAGTGCTAACAGTCTCAATACATAAATGGCCATGTGGCTTCCCAGTGAGTACCTTAGAAATGCTTCCATATGGCTTAGAGTAAATGGGCATGTGGATGATGGTTGTATATTTAGTTGCATGTTGCACTGTGTTATTATTATTATTGTAATTGATTTTGATAAAGTTCAACATCAATACTAAATACACAGAATATACTTTGAGAAAAGTCTCTCTGCTTAACATAATCTTTGGGAGGCTCCATAGCCCAATGGTTAGGCAACCCGCCTACAGTGCAGATGGTGATTGCAAGGTCACAGGTTCGAATCCCAGGTTCAACTGGTGTTTGTAGTATTTGTCATTTTCCACCTGATAGTGTTAACAGTCTCAATACATAAATGGCCATGTGGTTCCCCAGTGAGTACCTTAGAAATGCTTCCATATGGCGTAGAATAAATGTGCGTGTGGATAATGGTTGGATGTTGCACTGTGTTTATTATTATTATTTTAATTGATTTTGTTAAAGTTCTACATCAATACTAAATACACAGAATATACTTTGAGAAAAGTCTCTCTGCTTAGCATAAACTTTGGGAGGCTCCATAGCCCAGTGGTTAGGCAACCCGCCTACAGTGCAGATGGTGATTGCAGGGTCACTGGTTCAAATCCCAGGTTCAACTGGTGTTTGCAGTATTTGTCATTTTCCACCTGATAGTGTTAACAGTCTCAATACATAAATGGCCATGTGGTTACCCAGTGAGTACCTTGGAAATGCTTCAATACGGCTTAGAGCATGGGTCTTCAACCTGTGGCCCTCCAGCTGCTGTGGAACTACACATCCCAGCATGCCCTGCCTCAGTTTTAGCATACCTTAATAGCAAAACTGTGTCAGGGCATGCTGGGATGTGTAGTTTCACAACAGCTGGAGGGACACAGGTTGAAGACCCATGGCTTAGAGTAAATGTGCATGTGGATAATGGTTGGATGTTGCACTGTGTTTATTATTATAATTTTAATTGATTTTGATAAAGTTCTACATCAATACTAAATACACAGAATATACTTTGAGAAAAGTCTCTCTGCTTAGCATAATCTTCGGGAGGCTCCATAGCCCAGTGGTTAGTCAACCCACCTACAGCACAAATGGTGATTGCAGGGTCACAGGGTCACAGGTTCAAATCCCAGGTTCAACTGGTGTTTGTAGTATTTGTCATTTTCCACCTGATAGTGCTAACAGTCTCAATACATAAATGGCCATGTGGTTCCCCAGTGAGTACCTTAGAAATGCTTCCATATGGCTTAGAGTAAATGGGCATGTGGATGATGGTTGTATACTTAGTTGCATGTTGCACTGTGTTTATTATTATTATTGTAATTGATTTTGATAAAGTTCAACATCAATACTAAATACACAGAATATACTTTGAGAAAAGTCTCTCTGCTTAGCATAATCTTTGGGAGGCTTCATAGGCCAGTGTTTAGGCAACCCACCAACAGTGCAGATGGTGATTGCAGGGTCACAGGTTCGAATCCCAGGTTCAACTGGTGTTTGTAGTATTTGTCATTTTCCACCTGATAGTGCTAACAGTCTCAATACATAAATGGCCATGTGGTTCCCCAGTGAGTACCTTAGAAATGCTTCCATACGGCGTACAATAAATGTGCGTGTGGATGATGGTTGGATGTTGCACTGTGTTTATTATTATTATTTTAATTGATTTTGTTAAAGTTCTACATCAATACTAAATACACAGAATATACTTTGAGAAAAGTCTCTCTGCTTAGCATAAACTTTGGGAGGCTCCATAGCCCAATGGTTAGGCAACCCGCCTACAGTGCAGATGGTGATTGCAGGGTCACAGGTTTGAATCCTAGGTTCAACTGGTGTTTGTAGTATTTGTCATTTTCCACCTGATAGTGCTAACAGTCTCAATACATAAATGGCCATGTGGTTCCCCAGTGAGTACCTTAGAAATGCTTCCATATGGCTTAGAGTAAATGGGCATGTGGATGATGGTTGTATACTTAGTTGCATGTTGCACTGTGTTTATTATTATTATTGTAATTGATTTTGATAAAGTTCAACATCAATACTAAATACACAGAATATTCTTTGAGGAAAGTCTCTCTGCTTAGCATAATCTTTGGGAGGCTCCATAGGCCAGTAGTTAGGCAACCCGCCTACAGTGCAAATGGTGATTGCAGGGTCACAGGTTCGAATCCCAGGTTCAACTGGTGTTTGTAGTATTTGTCATTTTCCACCTGATAGTGCTAACAGTCTCAATACATAAATGGCCATGTGGTTCCCCAGTGAGTACCTTAGAAATGCTTCCATATGGCTTAGAATAAATGTGCGTGTGGATGATGGTTGGATGTTGCACTGTGTTTATTATTATTATTTTAATTGATTTTGTTAAAGTTCTACATCAATACTAAATACACAGAAAATACTTTGAGAAAAGTCTCTCTGCTTAGCATAATCTTTGGGAGGCTCCATAGCCCAGTGGTTAGGCAACCCACCTACAGCGCAGATGGTGATTGCAGGGTCACAGGTTCGAATCCCAGGTTCAACTGGTGTTTGTAGTATTTGTCATTTTCCACCTGATAGTGCTAACAGTCTCAATACATAAATGGCCATGTGGTTCCCCAGTGAGTACCTTAGAAATGCCTCCATATGGCTTAGAGTAAATGGTCATGTGGATGATGGTTGTATACTTAGTTGCATGTTGCACTGTGTTTATTATTGTAATTGATTTTGATAAAGTTCAACATCAATACTAAATACACAGAATATACTTTGAGAAAAGTCTCTCTGCTTAGCATAATCTTGGGGAGGCTTCATAGGCCAGTGGCTAGGCAACCCGCCTACAATGCAGATGGTGATTGCAGGGTCACAGGTTCGAATCCCAGGTTCAACTGGTGTTTGTAGTATTTGTCATTTTCCACCTGATAGTGCTAACAGTCTCAATACATAAATGGCCATGTGGTTCCCCAGTGAGTACCTTGGAAATGCTTCCATACGGCTTAGAGTAAATGTGCGTGTGGATGATGGTTGGATGTTGCACCGTGTTTATTATTATTATTTTTATTGATTTTGTTAAAGTTCTACATCAATACTAAATACACAGAATATACTTTGAGAAAAGTCTCTCTGCTTAGGATAATCTTTGGGAGGCTCCATAGCCCAGTGGTTAGGCAACCCGCCTACAGTGCAGATGGTGATTGCAGGGTCACAGGTTCAACTGGTGTTTGTAGTATTTGTCATTTTCCACCTGATAGTGCTAACAGTCTCAATACATAAATGGCCATGTGGTTCCCCAGTGAGTACCTTAGAAATGCTTCCATACGGCGTAGAATAAATGTGCATGTGGATAATGGTTGGATGTTGCACTGTTTATTATTATTATTTTAATAGATTTTGATAAAGTTCAACATCAATACTAAATACACAGAATATACTTTGAGAAAAGTCTCTCTGCTTAGCATAATCTTTGGGAGGCTCCATAGCCCAGTGGTTAGTCAACCCACCTACAGCACAAATGGTGATTGCAGGGTCACAGGTTCAAATCCCAGGTTCAACTGGTGTTTGTAGTATTTGTCATTTTCCACCTGATAGTGCTAACAGTCTCAATACATAAATGGCCATGTGGTTCCCCAGTGAGTACCTTAGAAATGCTTCCATATGGCTTAGAGTAAATGGGCATGTGGATGATGGTTGTATACTTAGTTGCATGTTGCACTGTGTTTATTATTATTATTGTAATTGATTTTGATAAAGTTCAACATCAATACTAAATACACAGAATATACTTTGAGAAAAGTCTCTCTGCTTAGCATAATCTTTGGGAGGCTTCATAGGCCAGTGTTTAGGCAACCCACCTATAGTGCAGATGGTGATTGCAGGGTCACAGGTTCGAAACCCAGGTTCAACTGGTGTTTGTAGTATTTGTCATTATCCACCTGATAGTGCTAACAGTCTCAATACATAAATGGCCATGTGGTTCCCCAGTGAGTACCTTGGAAATGCTTCCATACGGCTTAGAGTAAATGTGCGTGTGGATGATGGTTGGATGTTGCACTGTGTTTATTGTTATTATTTTAATTGATTTTGTTAAAGTTCTACATCAATACTAAATACACAGAATATACTTTGAGAAAAGTTTCTCTGCTTAGCATAATCTTTGGGAGCCTCCATAGCCCAGTGGTTAGGCAACCCGCCTACAGTGCAGATGGTGATTGCAGGGTCACAGGTTTGAATCCTAGGTTCAACTGGTGTTTGTAGTATTTGTCATTTTCCACCTGATAGTGCTAACAGTCTCAATACATAAATGGCCATGTGGTTCCCCAGTGAGTACCTTAGAAATGCTTCCATATGGCTTAGAGTAAATGGGCATGTGGATGATGGTTGTATACTATGTTGCACTGTGTTTATTATTATTATTGTAATTGATTTTGATAAAGTTCAACATCAATACTAAATACACAGAATATACTTTGAGGAAAGTCTCTCTGCTTAGAATAATCTTTGGGAGGCTCCATAGGCCAGTGGTTAGGCAACCCGCCTACAGTGCAGATGGTGATTGTAGGGTCACAGGTTCGAATCCCAGGTTCAACTGGTGTTTGTAGTATTTGTCATTTTCCACCTGATAGTGCTAACAGTCTCAATAAATAAATGGCCATGTGGTTCCCCAGTGAGTACCTTAGAAATGCTTCCATATGGCTTAGAATAAATGTGCGTGTGGATGATGGTTGGATGTTGCACTGTGTTTATTATTATTATTTTAATTGATTTTGTTAAAGTTCTACATCAATACTAAATACACAGAATATACTTTGAGAAAAGTCTCTCTGCTTAGCATAATCTTTGGGAGGCTTCATAGCCCAGTGGTTAGGCAACCCACCTACAGCGCAGATGGTGATTGCAGGGTCACAGGTTCGAATCCCAGGTTTAACTGGTGTTTGTAGTATTTGTCATTTTCCACCTGATAGTGCTAACAGTCTCAATACATAAATGGCCATGTGGTTCCCCAGTGAGTACCTTAGAAATGCTTCCATACGGCGTACAATAAATGTGCGTGTGGATGATGGTTGGATGTTGCACTGTGTTTATTATTATTATTTTAATTGATTTTGTTAAAGTTCTACATCAATACTAAATACACAGAATATACTTTGAGAAAAGTCTCTCTGCTTAGCATAAACTTTGGGAGGCTCCATAGCCCAATGGTTAGGCAACCCGCCTACAGTGCAGATGGTGATTGCAGGGTCACAGGTTTGAATCCTAGGTTCAACTGGTGTTTGTAGTATTTGTCATTTTCCACCTGATAGTGCTAACAGTCTCAATACATAAATGGCCATGTGGTTCCCCAGTGAGTACCTTAGAAATGCTTCCATATGGCTTAGAGTAAATGGGCATGTGGATGATGGTTGTATACTTAGTTGCATGTTGCACTGTGTTTATTATTATTATTGTAATTGATTTTGATAAAGTTCAACATTAATACTAAATACACAGAATATTCTTTGAGGAAAGTCTCTCTGCTTAGCATAATCTTTGGGAGGCTCCATAGGCCAGTAGTTAGGCAACCCGCCTACAGTGCAAATGGTGATTGCAGGGTCACAGGTTCGAATCCCAGGTTCAACTGGTGTTTGTAGTATTTGTCATTTTCCACCTGATAGTGCTAACAGTCTCAATACATAAATGGCCATGTGGTTCCCCAGTGAGTACCTTAGAAATGCTTCCATATGGCTTAGAATAAATGTGCGTGTGGATGATGGTTGGATGTTGCACTGTGTTTATTATTATTATTTTAATTGATTTTGTTAAAGTTCTACATCAATACTAAATACACAGAAAATACTTTGAGAAAAGTCTCTCTGCTTAGCATAATCTTTGGGAGGCTCCATAGCCCAGTGGTTAGGCAACCCACCTACAGCGCAGATGGTGATTGCAGGGTCACAGGTTCGAATCCCAGGTTCAACTGGTGTTTGTAGTATTTGTCATTTTCCACCTGATAGTGCTAACAGTCTCAATACATAAATGGCCATGTGGTTCCCCAGTGAGTACCTTAGAAATGCCTCCATATGGCTTAGAGTAAATGGTCATGTGGATGATGGTTGTATACTTAGTTGCATGTTGCACTGTGTTTATTATTATTATTGTAATTGATTTTGATAAAGTTCAACATCAATACTAAATACACAGAATATACTTTGAGAAAAGTCTCTCTGCTTAGCATAATCTTGGGGAGGCTTCATAGGCCAGTGGCTAGGCAACCCGCCTACAATGCAGATGGTGATTGCAGGGTCACAGGTTCGAATCCCAGGTTCAACTGGTGTTTGTAGTATTTGTCATTTTCCACCTGATAGTGCTAACAGTCTCAATACATAAATGGCCATGTGGTTCCCCAGTGAGTACCTTGGAAATGCTTCCATACGGCTTAGAGTAAATGTGCGTGTGGATGATGGTTGGATGTTGCACCGTGTTTATTATTATTATTTTTATTGATTTTGTTAAAGTTCTACATCAATACTAAATACACAGAATATACTTTGAGAAAAGTCTCTCTGCTTAGGATAATCTTTGGGAGGCTCCATAGCCCAGTGGTTAGGCAACCCGCCTACAGTGCAGATGGTGATTGCAGGGTCACAGGTTCAACTGGTGTTTGTAGTATTTGTCATTTTCCACCTGATAGTGCTAACAGTCTCAATACATAAATGGCCATGTGGTTCCCCAGTGAGTACCTTAGAAATGCTTCCATACGGCGTAGAATAAATGTGCATGTGGATAATGGTTGGATGTTGCACTGTGTTTATTATTATTATTTTAATTGATTTTGATAAAGTTCAACATCAATACTAAATACACAGAATATACTTTGAGAAAAGTCTCTCTGCTTAGCATAATCTTTGGGAGGCTCCATAGCCCAGTGGTTAGTCAACCCACCTACAGCACAAATGGTGATTGCAGGGTCACAGGTTCAAATCCCAGGTTCAACTGGTGTTTGTAGTATTTGTCATTTTCCACCTGATAGTGCTAACAGTCTCAATACATAAATGGCCATGTGGTTCCCCAGTGAGTACCTTAGAAATGCTTCCATATGGCTTAGAGTAAATGGGCATGTGGATGATGGTTGTATACTTAGTTGCATGTTGCACTGTGTTTATTATTATTATTGTAATTGATTTTGATAAAGTTCAACATCAATACTAAATACACAGAATATACTTTGAGAAAAGTCTCTCTGCTTAGCATAATCTTTGGGAGGCTTCATAGGCCAGTGTTTAGGCAACCCACCTATAGTGCAGATGGTGATTGCAGGGTCACAGGTTCGAAACCCAGGTTCAACTGGTGTTTGTAGTATTTGTCATTATCCACCTGATAGTGCTAACAGTCTCAATACATAAATGGCCATGTGGTTCCCCAGTGAGTACCTTGGAAATGCTTCCATACGGCTTAGAGTAAATGTGCGTGTGGATGATGGTTGGATGTTGCACTGTGTTTATTGTTATTATTTTAATTGATTTTGTTAAAGTTCTACATCAATACTAAATACACAGAATATACTTTGAGAAAAGTTTCTCTGCTTAGCATAATCTTTGGGAGCCTCCATAGCCCAGTGGTTAGGCAACCCGCCTACAGTGCAGATGGTGATTGCAGGGTCACAGGTTTGAATCCTAGGTTCAACTGGTGTTTGTAGTATTTGTCATTTTCCACCTGATAGTGCTAACAGTCTCAATACATAAATGGCCATGTGGTTCCCCAGTGAGTACCTTAGAAATGCTTCCATATGGCTTAGAGTAAATGGGCATGTGGATGATGGTTGTATACTATGTTGCACTGTGTTTATTATTATTATTGTAATTGATTTTGATAAAGTTCAACATCAATACTAAATACACAGAATATACTTTGAGGAAAGTCTCTCTGCTTAGCATAATCTTTGGGAGGCTCCATAGGCCAGTGGTTAGGCAACCCGCCTACAGTGCAGATGGTGATTGTAGGGTCACAGGTTCGAATCCCAGGTTCAACTGGTGTTTGTAGTATTTGTCATTTTCCACCTGATAGTGCTAACAGTCTCAATAAATAAATGGCCATGTGGTTCCCCAGTGAGTACCTTAGAAATGCTTCCATATGGCTTAGAATAAATGTGCGTGTGGATGATGGTTGGATGTTGCACTGTGTTTATTATTATTATTTTAATTGATTTTGTTAAAGTTCTACATCAATACTAAATACACAGAATATACTTTGAGAAAAGTCTCTCTGCTTAGCATAATCTTTGGGAGGCTTCATAGCCCAGTGGTTAGGCAACCCACCTACAGCGCAGATGGTGATTGCAGGGTCACAGGTTCGAATCCCAGGTTTAACTGGTGTTTGTAGTATTTGTCATTTTCCACCTGATAGTGCTAACAGTCTCAATACATAAATGGCCATGTGGTTCCCCAGTGAGTACCTTAGAAATGCTTCCATATGGCTTAGAGTAAATGGGCATGTGGATGATGGTTGTATACTTAGTTGCATGTTGCACTGTGTTTATTATTATTATTGTAATTGATTTTGATAAAGTTCAACATCAATACTAAATACACAGAATATACTTTGAGAAAAGTCTCTCTGCTTAGCATAATCTTTGGGAGGCTTCATAGGCCAGTGGTTAGGCAACCCGCCTACAATGCAGATGGTGATTGCAGGGTCACAGGTTCGAATCCCAGGTTCAACTGGTGTTTGTAGTATTTGTCATTTTCCACCTGATAGTGCTAACAGTCTCAATACATAAATGGCCATGTGGTTCCCCAGTGAGTACCTTGGAAATGCTTCCATACGGCTTAGAGTAAATGTGCGTGTGGATGATGGTTGGATGTTGCACTGTGTTTATTATTATTATTTTTATTGATTTTGTTAAAGTTCTACATCAATACTAAATACACAGAATATACTTTGAGAAAAGTCTCTCTGCTTAGGATAATCTTTGGGAGGCTCCATAGCCCAGTGGTTAGGCAACCCGCCTACAGTGCAGATGGTGATTGCAGGGTCACAGGTTCAACTGGTGTTTGTAGTATTTGTCATTTTCCACCTGATAGTGCTAACAGTCTCAATACATAAATGGCCATGTGGTTCCCCAGTGAGTACCTTAGAAATGCTTCCATACGGCGTAGAATAAATGTGCATGTGGATAATGGTTGGATGTTGCACTGTGTTTATTATTATTATTTTAATTGATTTTGATAAAGTTCTACATCAATACTAAATACACAGAATATACTTTGAGAAAAGTCTCTCTGCTTAGCATAATCTTCGGGAGGCTCCATAGCCCAGTGGTTAGTCAACCCACCTACAGCACAAATGGTGATTGCAGGGTCACAGGTTTAAATCCCAGGTTCAACTGGTGTTTGTAGTATTTGTCATTTTCCACCTGATAGTGCTAACAGTCTCAATACATAAATGGCCATGTGGTTCCCCAGTGAGTACCTTAGAAATGCTTCCATATGGCTTAGAGTAAATGGGCATGTGGATGATGGTTGTATACTTAGTTGCATGTTGCACTGTGTTTATTATTATTATTGTAATTGATTTTGATAAAGTTCAACATCAATACTAAATACACAGAATATACTTTGAGAAAAGTCTCTCTGCTTAGCATAATCTTTGGGAGGCTTCATAGGCCAGTGTTTAGGCAACCCACCTACAGTGCAGATGGTGATTGCTGGGTCACAGGTTCGAATCCCAGGTTCAACTGGTGTTTGTAGTATTTGTCATTTTCCACCTGATAGTGCTAACAGTCTCAATACATAAATGGCCATGTGGTTCCCCAGTGAGTACCTTGGAAATGCTTACATACGGCTTAGAGTAAATGTGCGTGTGGATGATGGTTGGATGTTGCACTGTGTTTATTATTATTATTGTAATTGATTTTGATAAAGTTCAACATCAATACTAAATACACAGAATATACTTTGAGGAAAGTCTCTCTGCTTAGCATAATCTTTGGGAGGCTCCATAGGCCAGTGGTTAGGCAACCCGCCTACAGTGCAGATGGTGATTGCAGGGTCACAGGTTCGAATCCCAGGTTCAACTGGTGTTTGTAGTATTTGTCATTTTCCACCTGATAGTGCTAACAGTCTCAATACATAAATGGCCATGTGGTTCCCCAGTGAGTACCTTGGAAATGCTTCCATACGGCTTAGAATAAATGTGCGTGTGGATGATGGTTGGATGTTGCACTGTGTTTATTATTATTATTTTAATTGATTTTGTTAAAGTTCTACATCAATACTACATACACAGAATATACTTTGAGAAAAGTCTCTCTGCTTAGCATAATCTTTGGGAGGCTCCATAGCCCAGTGGTTAGGCAACCCGCCTACAGCGCAGATGGTGATTGCAGGGTCACTGGTTCAAATCCCGGGTGCGACTGGTGTTTGTAGTATTTGTTGTCTTCCACCTGATAGTGTTAATAGACTCAATACAGAAATGGTCATATGGTGCCACAGTGAGTACCTTGGTAAATGCTTCCATATGGCTTAGAGTAAATGGGCTTGTGGATAATGGTTGTATCCTTAGTTGGATGTTGCACTGTGTTTATTATTATTATTATTGTTGTAATTGATTTTGTTAAAGTTCAACATCAATACTAAATACACAGAATATACTTTGAGAAAAGTCTCTCTGCTTAGCATAATCTTTGTGAAGCTCCATATCCTAATGGTTAGGCATCCCGCCTACAGTGCAGTTGGTGATTGCAGGGTCACTGGTTCAAATCCCAGGTGCGACTGGTGTTTGTAGTATTTGTCGTCTTCCACCTGATAGTGTTAATATACTCAATACATAAATGGTCATGTGGTGCCTCAGTGAGTACCTTGGAAATGCTTCCATATGGCTTAGAGTAAATGGGCTTGTGGATAATGGTTGTATCCTTAGTTGGATGTTGCACTGTGTTTATTATTATTATTGTTGTAATTGATTTTGTTAAAGTTCAACATCAATACTAAATACACAGAATATACTTTGAGAAAAGTCTCTCTGCTTAGCATAATCTTTGTGAGGCTCCATAGCCTAATGGTTAGGCATCCTGCATACAGTGCAGATGGTGATTGCAGGGTCACTGGTTCGAATCCCGGGTGCGACTGGTGTTTGTAGTATTTGTCGTCTTCCACCTGATATTGTTAATATACTCAATACATAAATGGTCATGTGGTGCCTCAGTGAGTACCTTGGAAATGCTTCCATATGGCTTAGAGTAAATGGGCTTGTGGATAATGGTTGTATCCTTAGTTGGATGTTGCACTGTGTTTATTATTATTATTGTTGTAATTGATTTTGTTAAAGTTCAACATCAATACTAAATACACAGAATATACTTTGAGAAAAGTCTCTCTGCTTAGCATAATCTTTGTGAGGCTCCATAGCCTAATGGTTAGGCTTCCTGCCTACAGTGCAGATGGTGATTGCAGGGTCACTGGTTCGAATCCCGGGTGCGACTGGTGTTTGTAGTATTTGTTGTCTTCCACCTGATAGTGTTAATAGAATCAATACATAAATTGTCATGTAGTGCCTCAGTGAGTACCTTGGAAATGCTTCTATATGGCTTAGAGTAAATGGGCTTGTGGATAATGGTTGTATCCTTAGTTGGATGTTGCACTGTGTTTATTATTGTTGTAATTGATTTTGTTAAAGTTCAACATCAATACTAAATACACAGAATATACTTTGACAAAAGTCTCTCTGCTTAGCATAGCCTTTGGGAGGCTCCATAGCATAATGGTTAAGCATCCCACCCACAGTGCAGATGGTGATTGTAGGGTCACTGGTTCGAATCCCGGGTGCGACTGGTGTTTGTAGTATTTGTCATCTTCCACCTGATAGTGTTAACAGTCTCAATACATAAATGGTCATGTGGTGTCTCCGTGAGTACCTTGGAAATGCTTCCAAATGGGCTTGAGGATAATGGTTGTATTCTTAGTTGGATGTTGCACTGTGTTTATTATTATTATTGTTGTAATTGATTTTGTTAAAGTTCAACATCAATACTAAATACACAGAATATACTTTGAGAAAAGTCTCTCTGCTTAGCATAATCTTTGGGAGGCTCCATAGCATAATGGTTAGGCATCCCACCTACAGTGCAGATGGTGATTGCAGGGTCACTGGTTCGAATCCCGGATGCAACTGGTGTTTGTTGTATTTGTAATCTTCCACCTGATAGTGTTAACAGTCTCAATACATAAATGGTCATGTGGTGCCTCCGTAAGTACCTTGGAAATGCTTCCATATGGCTTAGAGTAAATGGGCTTGTGGATAATGGTTGTATCCTTAGTTGGATGTTGCACTGTGTTTATTATTATTATTGTTGTAATTGATTTTGTTAAAGTTCAACATCAATACTAAATACACAGAATATACTTTGAGAAAAGTCTCTCTGCTTAGCATAATCTTTGGGAGGCTCCATAGCATAATCTTTGGGAGGCTCCATAGCATAATGGTTAGGCATCCCGCCTACAGTGCAGGTGGTGAATGCAGGGTCACTGGTTCAAATCCCGGGTGCGACTGGTGTTTGTAGTATTTGTCGTCTTCCACCTGATAGTGTTAATAGTCTCAATACATAAATGGTCATGTGGTGCCTCAGTGAGTACCTTGGAAATGCTTCCATATGGCTTAGAGTAAATGGGCTTGTGGATAATGGTTGTATCCTTAGTTGGATGTTGCACTGTGTTTATTATTATTATTGTTGTAATTGATTTTGTTAAAATTCAACATCAATACTAAATACACAGAATATACTTTGAGAAAAGTCTCTTTGCTTAGCATAATCTTTGTGAGGCTCCATAGCCTAATGGTTAGGCATCCCGCCTACAGTGCAGATGGTGATTGCAGGGTTACTGGTTCAAATCCCAGGTGCGACTGGTGTTTGTAGTATTTGTCGTCTTCCACCTGATAGTGTTAATATACTCAATACATAAATGGTCATGTGGTGCCTCAGTGAGTACCTTGGAAATGCTTCCATATAGCTTAGAGTAAATGGGCTTGTGGATAATGGTTGTATCCTTAGTTGGATGTTGCACTGTGTTTATTGTTGTAATTGATTTTGTTAAAGTTCAACATCAATACTAAATACACAGAATATACTTTGTGAAAAGTCTCTCTGCTTAGTATAATCTTCGGGAGGCTCCATAGCCTAATGGTTAGGCATCCCGCCTACAGTGCAGGTGGTGATTGCAGGGTCACTGGTTCAAATCCCGGGTGCGACTGGTGTTTGTAGTATTTGTCGTCTTCCACCTGATAGTGTTAATAGACTCAATACATAAATGGTCATGTGGTGCCTCAGTGAGTACCTTGGAAATGCTTCCATATGGCTTAGAGTAAATGGGCTTGTGGATAATGGTTGTATCCTTAGTTGGATGTTGCACTGTGTTTATTATTATTATTGTTGTAATTGATTTTGTTAAAGTTCAACATCAATACTAAATACACAGAATATACTTTGAGAAAAGTCTCTCTGCTTAGCATAATCTTTGTGAGGCTCCATAGCCTAATGGTTAGGCATCCTGCATACAGTGCAGATGGTGATTGCAGGGTCACTGGTTCGAATCCCGGGTGCGACTGGTGTTTGTAGTATTTGTCGTCTTCCACCTGATATTGTTAATATACTCAATACATAAATGGTCATGTGGTGCCTCAGTGAGTACCTTGGAAATGCTTCCATATGGCTTAGAGTAAATGGGCTTGTGGATAATGGTTGTATCCTTAGTTGGATGTTGCACTGTGTTTATTATTATTATTGTTGTAATTGATTTTGTTAAAGTTCAACATCAATACTAAATACACAGAATATACTTTGAGAAAAGTCTCTCTGCTTAGCATAATCTTTGTGAGGCTCCATAGCCTAATGGTTAGGCTTCCTGCCTACAGTGCAGATGGTGATTGCAGGGTCACTGGTTCGAATCCCGGGTGCGACTGGTGTTTGTAGTATTTGTTGTCTTCCACCTGATAGTGTTAATAGAATCAATACATAAATTGTCATGTAGTGCCTCAGTGAGTACCTTGGAAATGCTTCCATATGGCTTAGAGTAAATGGGCTTGTGGATAATGGTTGTATCCTTAGTTGGATGTTGCACTGTGTTTATTATTATTATTATTGTTGTAATTGATTTTGTTAAAGTTCAACATCAATACTAAATACACAGAATATACTTTGACAAAAGTCTCTCTGCTTAGCATAGCTTTTGGGAGGCTCCATAGCATAATGGTTAAGCATCCCACCCACAGTGCAGATGGTGATTGTAGGGTCACTGGTTCGAATCCCGGGTGCGACTGGTGTTTGTAGTATTTGTCATCTTCCACCTGATAGTGTTAACAGTCTCAATACATAAATGGTCATGTGGTGTCTCCGTGAGTACCTTGGAAATGCTTCCAAATGGGCTTGAGGATAATGGTTGTATTCTTAGTTGGATGTTGCACTGTGTTTATTATTATTATTGTTGTAATTGATTTTGTTAAAGTTCAACATCAATACTAAATACACAGAATATACTTTGAGAAAAGTCTCTCTGCTTAGCATAATCTTTGGGAGGCTCCATAGCATAATGGTTAGGCATCCCACCTACAGTGCAGATGGTGATTGCAGGGTCACTGGTTCGAATCCCGGATGCAACTGGTGTTTGTTGTATTTGTAATCTTCCACCTGATAGTGTTAACAGTCTCAATACATAAATGGTCATGTGGTGCCTCCGTAAGTACCTTGGAAATGCTTCCATATGGCTTAGAGTAAATGGGCTTGTGGATAATGGTTGTATCCTTAGTTGGATGTTGCACTGTGTTTATTATTATTATTGTTGTAATTGATTTTGTTAAAGTTCAACATCAATACTAAATACACAGAATATACTTTGAGAAAAGTCTCTCTGCTTAGCATAATCTTTGGGAGGCTCCATAGCATAATCTTTGGGAGGCTCCATAGCATAATGGTTAGGCATCCCGCCTACAGTGCAGGTGGTGAATGCAGGGTCACTGGTTCAAATCCCGGGTGCGACTGGTGTTTGTAGTATTTGTCGTCTTCCACCTGATAGTGTTAATAGTCTCAATACATAAATGGTCATGTGGTGCCTCAGTGAGTACCTTGGAAATGCTTCCATATGGCTTAGAGTAAATGGGCTTGTGGATAATGGTTGTATCCTTAGTTGGATGTTGCACTGTGTTTATTATTATTATTGTTGTAATTGATTTTGTTAAAATTCAACATCAATACTAAATACACAGAATATACTTTGAGAAAAGTCTCTTTGCTTAGCATAATCTTTGTGAGGCTCCATAGCCTAATGGTTAGGCATCCCGCCTACAGTGCAGATGGTGATTGCAGGGTTACTGGTTCAAATCCCAGGTGCGACTGGTGTTTGTAGTATTTGTCGTCTTCCACCTGATAGTGTTAATATACTCAATACATAAATGGTCATGTGGTGCCTCAGTGAGTACCTTGGAAATGCTTCCATATAGCTTAGAGTAAATGGGCTTGTGGATAATGGTTGTATCCTTAGTTGGATGTTGCACTGTGTTTATTGTTGTAATTGATTTTGTTAAAGTTCAACATCAATACTAAATACACAGAATATACTTTGTGAAAAGTCTCTCTGCTTAGCATAATCTTCGGGAGGCTCCATAGCCTAATGGTTAGGCATCCCGCCTAC
Organism: Pseudophryne corroboree; assembly: GCF_028390025.1. Lineage (NCBI taxonomy): Eukaryota > Metazoa > Chordata > Amphibia > Anura > Myobatrachidae > Pseudophryne > Pseudophryne corroboree. The sequence goes on from NC_086453.1 coordinate 69,322,364, forward strand.
AGTGCAGGTGGTGATTGCAGGGTCACTGGTTCAAATCCCGGGTGCGACTGGTGTTTGTAGTATTTGTCGTCTTCCACCTGATAGTGTTAATAGACTCAATACATAAATGGTCATGTGGTGCCTCAGTGAGTACCTTGGAAATGCTTCCATATGGCTTAGAGTAAATAGGCTTGTGGATAATGGTTGTATCCTTAGTTGGATGTTGCACTGTGTTTATTATTATTATTGTTGTAATTGATTTTGTTAAAGTTCAACATCAATACTAAATACACAGAATATACTTTGAGAAAAGTCTCTCTGCTTAGCATAATCTTTGGGAGGCTCCATAGCCTAATGGTTAGGCATCCCACCTACAGTGCAGATGGTGATTGAAGGGTCACAGGTTTGAATCCTAGGTTCAACTGGTGTTTGTAGTATTTGTCATTTTCCACCTGATAGTGCTAACAGTCTCAATACATAAATGGCCATGTGGTTCCCCAGTGAGTACCTTAGAAATGCTTCCATATGGCTTAGAGTAAATGGGCATGTGGATGATGGTTGTATACTTAGTTGCATGTTGCACTGTGTTTATTATTATTATTGTAATTGATTTTGATAAAGTTCAACATCAATACTAAATACACAGAATATTCTTTGAGGAAAGTCTCTCTGCTTAGCATAATCTTTGGGAGGCTCCATAGGCCAGTAGTTAGGCAACCCGCCTACAGTGCAAATGGTGATTGCAGGGTCACAGGTTCGAATCCCAGGTTCAACTGGTGTTTGTAGTATTTGTCATTTTCCACCTGATAGTGCTAACAGTCTCAATACATAAATGGCCATGTGGTTCCCCAGTGAGTACCTTAGAAATGCTTCCATATGGCTTAGAATAAATGTGCGTGTGGATGATGGTTGGATGTTGCACTGTGTTTATTATTATTATTTTAATTGATTTTGTTAAAGTTCTACATCAATACTAAATACACAGAATATACTTTGAGAAAAGTCTCTCTGCTTAGCGTAATCTTCGGGAGGCTCCATAGCCCAGTGGTTAGGCAACCCACCTACAGCGCAGATGGTGATTGCAGGGTCACAGGTTCGAATCCCAGGTTCAACTGGTGTTTGTAGTATTTGTCATTTTCCACCTGATAGTGCTAACAGTCTCAATACATAAATGGCCATGTGGTTCCCCAGTGAGTACCTTAGAAATGCCTCCATATGGCTTAGAGTAAATGGTCATGTGGATGATGGTTGTATACTTAGTTGCATGTTGCACTGTGTTTATTATTATTGTAATTGATTTTGATAAAGTTCAACATCAATACTAAATACACAGAATATACTTTGAGAAAAGTCTCTCTGCTTAGCATAATCTTTGGGAGGCTTCATAGGCCAGTGGCTAGGCAACCCACCTACAATGCAGATGGTGATTGCAGGGTCACAGGTTCGAATCCCAGGTTCAACTGGTGTTTGTAGTATTTGTCATTTTCCACCTGATAGTGCTAACAGTCTCAATACATAAATGGCCATGTGGTTCCCCAGTGAGTACCTTGGAAATGCTTCCATACGGCTTAGAGTAAATGTGCGTGTGGATGATGGTTGGATGTTGCACTGTGTTTATTATTATTATTTTTATTGATTTTGTTAAAGTTCTACATCAATACTAAATACACAGAATATACTTTGAGAAAAGTCTCTCTGCTTAGGATAATCTTTGGGAGGCTCCATAGCCCAGTGGTTAGGCAACCCGCCTACAGTGCAGATGGTGATTGCAGGGTCACAGGTTCAACTGGTGTTTGTAGTATTTGTCATTTTCCACCTGATAGTGCTAACAGTCTCAATACATAAATGGCCATGTGGTTCCCCAGTGAGTACCTTAGAAATGCTTCCATATGGCTTAGAGTAAATGGGCATGTGGATGATGGTTGTATACTAAGTAGCATGTTGCACTGTGTTTATTATTATTATTGTAATTGATTTTGATAAAGTTCAACATCAATACTAAATACACAGAATATACTTTGAGAAAAGTCTCTCTGCTTAGCATAATCTTTGGGAGGCTTCATAGGCCAGTGGTTAGGCAACCCGCCTACAATGCAGATGGTGATTGCAGGGTCACAGGTTCGAATCCCAGGTTCAACTGGTGTTTGTAGTATTTGTCATTTTCCACCTGATAGTGCTAACAGTCTCAATACATAAATGGCCATGTGGTTCCCCAGTGAGTACCTTGGAAATGCTTCCATACGGCTTAGAGTAAATGTGCGTGTGGATGATGGTTGGATGTTGCACTGTGTTTATTATTATTATTTTTATTGATTTTGTTAAAGTTCTACATCAATACTAAATACACAGAATATACTTTGAGAAAAGTCTCTCTGCTTAGGATAATCTTTGGGAGGCTCTATAGCCCAGTGGTTAGGCAACCCGCCTACAGTGCAGATGGTGATTGCAGGGTCACAGGTTCAACTGGTGTTTGTAGTATTTGTCATTTTCCACCTGATAGTGCTAACAGTCTCAATACATAAATGGCCATGTGGTTCCCCAGTGAGTACCTTAGAAATGCTTCCATACGGCGTAGAATAAATGTGCATGTGGATAATGGTTGGATGTTGCACTGTTTATTATTATTATTTTAATTGATTTTGATAAAGTTATACATCAATACTAAATACACAGAATATACTTTGAGAAAAGTCTCTCTGCTTAGCATAATCTTCGGGAGGCTCCATAGCCCAGTGGTTAGTCAACCCACCTACAGCACAAATGGTGATTGCAGGGTCACAGGTTTAAATCCCAGGTTCAACTGGTGTTTGTAGTATTTGTCATTTTCCACCTGATAGTGCTAACAGTCTCAATACATAAATGGCCATGTGGTTCCCCAGTGAGTACCTTGGAAATGCTTCCATACGGCTTAGAGTAAATGTGCGTGTGGATGATGGATGGATGTTGCACTGTGTTTATTATTATTATTTTAATTGATTTTGTTAAAGTTCTACATCAATACTAAATACACAGAATATACTTTGAGAAAAGTTTCTCTGCTTAGCATAATCTTTGGGAGCCTCCATAGCCCAGTGGTTAGGCAACCCGCCTACAGTGCAGATGGTGATTGCAGGGTCACAGGTTTGAATCCTAGGTTCAACTGGTGTTTGTAGTATTTGTCATTTTCCACCTGATAGTGCTAACAGTCTCAATACATAAATGGCCATGTGGTTCCCCAGTGAGTACCTTAGAAATGCTTCCATATGGCTTAGAGTAAATGGGCATGTGGATGATGGTTGTATACTTAGTTGCATGTTGCACTGTGTTTATTATTATTATTGTAATTGATTTTGATAAAGTTCAACATCAATACTAAATACACAGAATATACTTTGAGGAAAGTCTCTCTGCTTAGCATAATCTTTGGGAGGCTCCATAGGCCAGTGGTTAGGCAACCCGCCTACAGTGCAGATGGTGATTGTAGGGTCACAGGTTCGAATCCCAGGTTCAACTGGTGTTTGTAGTATTTGTCATTTTCCACCTGATAGTGCTAACAGTCTCAATACATAAATGGCCATGTGGTTCCCCAGTGAGTACCTTAGAAATGCTTCCATATGGCTTAGAATAAATGTGCGTGTGGATGATGGTTGGATGTTGCACTGTGTTTATTATTATTATTTTAATTGATTTTGTTAAAGTTCTACATCAATACTAAATACACAGAATATACTTTGAGAAAAGTCTCTCTGCTTAGCATAATCTTTCGGAGCCTCCATAGCCCAGTGGTTAGGCAACCCGCCTACAGTGCAGATGGTGATTGCAGGGTCACAGGTTTGAATCCCAGGTTCAACTGGTGTTTGTAGTATTTGTCATTTTCCACCTGATAGTGCTAACAGTCTCAATACATAAATGGCCATGTGGTTCCCCAGTGAGTACCTTAGAAATGCTTCCATATGGCTTAGAGTAAATGGGCATGTGGATGATGGTTGTATACTTAGTTGCATGTTGCACTGTGTTTATTATTATTATTGTAATTGATTTTGATAAAGTTCAACATCAATACTAAATACACAGAATATACTTTGAGGAAAGTCTCTCTGCTTAGCATAATCTTTGGGAGGCTCCATAGGCCAGTGGTTAGGCAACCCGCCTACAGTGCAGATGGTGATTGCAGGGTCACAGGTTCGAATCCCAGGTTCAACTGGTGTTTGTAGTATTTGTCATTTTCCACCTGATAGTGCTAACAGTCTCAATACATAAATGGCCATGTGGTTCCCCAGTGAGTACCTTGGAAATGCTTCCATACGGCTTAGAATAAATGTGCATGTGGATGATGGTTGGATGTTGCACTGTGTTTATTATTATTATTTTAATTGATTTTGTTAAAGTTCTACATCAATACTAAATACACAGAATATACTTTGAGAAAAGTCTCTCTGCTTAGCATAATCTTTGGGAGCCTCCATATCCCAGTGGTTAGGCAACCCGCCTACAGTGCAGATGGTGATTGCAGGGTCACAGGTTCGAATCCCAGGTTCAACTGGTGTTTGTAGTATTTGTCATTTTCCACCTGATAGTGCTAACAGTCTCAATACATAAATGGCCATGTGGTTACCCAGTGAGTACCTTAGAAATGCTTCCATATGGCTTAGAGTAAATGGGCATGTGGATGATGGTTGTATACTTAGTTGCATGTTGCACTGTGTTTATTATTATTATTGTAATTGATTTTGATAAAGTTCAACATCAATACTAAATACACAGAATATTCTTTGAGGAAAGTCTCTCTGCTTAGCATAATCTTTGGGAGGCTCCATAGGCCAGTAGTTAGGCAACCTGCCTACAGTGCAGATGGTGATTGCAGGGTCACAGGTTCGAATCCCAGGTTCAACTGGTGTTTGTAGTATTTGTCATTTTCCACCTGATAGTGCTAACAGTCTCAATACATAAATGGCCATGTGGTTCCCCAGTGAGTACCTTAGAAATGCTTCCATACGGCGTAGAATAAATGTGCATGTGGATAATGGTTGGATGTTGCACTGTGTTTATTATTATTATTTTAATTGATTTTGATAAAGTTCTACATCAATACTAAATACACAGAATATACTTTGAGAAAAGTCTCTCTGCTTAGCATAATCTTCGGGAGGCTCCATAGCCCAGTGGTTAGTCAACCCACCTACAGCACAAATGGTGATTGCAGGGTCACAGGTTCAAATCCCAGATTCAACTGGTGTTTGTAGTATTTGTCATTTTCCACCTGATAGTGCTAACAGTCTCAATACATAAATGGCCATGTGGTTCCCCAGTGAGTACCTTAGAAATGCTTCCATATGGCTTAGAGTAAATGGGCATGTGGATGATGGTTGTATACTTAGTTGCATGTTGCACTGTGTTTATTATTATTATTGTAATTGATTTTGATAAAGTTCAACATCAATACTAAATACACAGAATATACTTTGAGAAAAGTCTCTCTGCTTAGCATAATCTTTGGGAGGCTTCATAGGCCAGTGTTTAGGCAACCCACCTACAGTGCAGATGGTGATTGCAGGGTCACAGGTTCGAATCCCAGGTTCAACTGGTGTTTGTAGTATTTGTCATTTTCCACCTGATAGTGCTAACAGTCTCAATACATAAATGGCCATGTGGTTCCCCAGTGAGTACCTTGGAAATGCTTCCATACGGCTTAGAGTAAATGTGCGTGTGGATGATGGTTGGATGTTGCACTGTGTTTATTATTATTATTTTAATTGATTTTGTTAAAGTTCTACATCAATACTAAATACACAGAATATACTTTGAGAAAAGTTTCTCTGCTTAGCATAATCTTTGGGAGCCTCCATAGCCCAGTGGTTAGGCAACCCGCCTACAGTGCAGATGGTGATTGCAGGGTCACAGGTTTGAATCCTAGGTTCAACTGGTGTTTGTAGTATTTGTCATTTTCCACCTGATAGTGCTAACAGTCTCAATACATAAATGGCCATGTGGTTCCCCAGTGAGTACCTTAGAAATGCTTCCATATGGCTTAGAGTAAATGGGCATGTGGATGATGGTTGTATACTTAGTTGCATGTTGCACTGTGTTTATTATTATTATTGTAATTGATTTTGATAAAGTTCAACATCAATACTAAATACACAGAATATACTTTGAGGAAAGTCTCTCTGCTTAGCATAATCTTTGGGAGTCTCCATAGGCCAGTGGTTAGGCAACCCGCCTACAGTGCAGATGGTGATTGTAGGGTCACAGGTTTGAATCCCAGGTTCAACTGGTGTTTGTAGTATTTGTCATTTTCCACCTGATAGTGCTAACAGTCTCAATACATAAATGGCCATGTGGTTCCCCAGTGAGTACCTTAGAAATGCTTCCATATGGCTTAGAATAAATGTGCGTGTGGATGATGGTTGGATGTTGCACTGTGTTTATTATTATTATTTTAATTGATTTTGTTAAAGTTCTACATCAATACTAAATACACAGAATATACTTTGAGAAAAGTCTCTCTGCTTAGCATAATCTTTCGGAGCCTCCATAGCCCAGTGGTTAGGCAACCCGCCTACAGTGCAGATGGTGATTGCAGGGTCACAGGTTTGAATCCCAGGTTCAACTGGTGTTTGTAGTATTTGTCATTTTCCACCTGATAGTGCTAACAGTCTCAATACATAAATGGCCATGTGGTTCCCCAGTGAGTACCTTGGAAATGCTTCCATATGGCTTAGAGTAAATGGGCTTGTGGATAATGGTTGTATCCTTAGTTGGATGTTGCACTGTGTTTATTATTATTATTGTTGTAATTGATTTTGTTAAAGTTCAACATCAATACTAAATACACAGAATATACTTTGAGAAAAGTCTCTCTGCTTAGCATAATCCTTGTGAGGCTCCATAGCCTAATGGTTAGGCTTCCTGCCTACAGTGCAGATGGTGATTGCAGGGTCACTGGTTCGAATCCCGGGTGCGACTGGTGTTTGTAGTATTTGTTGTCTTCCACCTGATAGTGTTAACAGTCTCAATACATAAATGGTCATGTGGTGTCTCCGTGAGTACCTTGGAAATGCTTCCAAATGGGCTTGAGGATAATGGTTGTATCCTTAGTTGGATGTTGCACTGTGTTTATTATTATTATTGTTGTAATTGATTTTGTTAAAGTTCAACATCAATACTAAATACACAGAATATACTTTGAGAAAAGTCTCTCTGCTTAGCATAATCTTTGGGAGGCTCCATAGCATAATGGTTAGGCATCCCGCCTACAGTGCAGATGGTGATTGCAGGGTCACTGGTTCGAATCCCGGATGCGACTGGTGTTTGTTGTATTTGTAATCTTCCACCTGATAGTGTTAACAGTCTCAATACATAAATGGTCATGTGGTGCCTCCGTAAGTACCTTGGAAATGCTTCCATATGGCTTAGAGTAAATGGGCTTGTGGATAATGGTTGTATCCTTAGTTGGATGTTGCACTGTGTTTATTATTATTATTGTTGTAATTGATTTTGTTAAAGTTCAACATCAATACTAAATACACAGAATATACTTTGAGAAAAGTCTCTCTGCTTAGCATAATCTTTGGGAGGCTCCATAGCATAATCTTTGGGAGGCTCCATAGCATAATGGTTAGGCATCCCGCCTACAGTGCAGGTGGTGAATGCAGGGTCACTGGTTCAAATCCCGGGTGCGACTGGTGTTTGTAGTATTTGTCGTCTTCCACCTGATAGTGTTAATAGTCTCAATACATAAATGGTCATGTGGTGCCTCAGTGAGTACCTTGGAAATGCTTCCATATGGCTTAGAGTAAATGGGCTTGTGGATAATGGTTGTATCCTTAGTTGGATGTTCCACTGTGTTTATTATTATTATTGTTGTGATTGATTTTGTTAAAATTCAACATCAATACTAAATACACAGAATATACTTTGAGAAAAGTCTCTTTGCTTAGCATAATCTTTGTGAGGCTCCATAGCCTAATGGTTAGGTATCCCGCCTACAGTGCAGATGGTGATTGCAGGGTTACTGGTTCAAATCCCAGGTGCGACTGGTGTTTGTAGTATTTGTCGTCTTCCACCTGATAGTGTTAATATACTCAATACATAAATGGTCATGTGGTGCCTCAGTGAGTACCTTGGAAATGCTTAGAGTAAATGGGCTTGTGGATAATGGTTGTATCCTTAGTTAGATGTTGTACTGTGTTTATTGTTGTAATTGATTTTGTTAAAGTTCAACATCAATACTAAATACACAGAATATACTTTGTGAAAAGTCTCTCTGCTTAGTATAATCTTTGGGAGGCTCCATAGCCTAATGGTTAGGCATCCCGCCTACAGTGCAGGTGGTGATTGCAGCGTCACTGGTTCAAATCCCGGGTGCGACTGGTGTTTGTAGTATTTGTCGTCTTCCACCTGATAGTGTTAATAGACTCAATACATAAATGGTCATGTGGTGCCTCAGTGAGTACCTTGGAAATGCTTCCATATGGCTTAGAGTAAATAGGCTTGTGGATAATGGTTGTATCCTTAGTTGGATGTTGCACTGTGTTTATTATTATTATTGTTGTAATTGATTTTGTTAAAGTTCAACATCAATACTAAATACACAGAATATACTTTGAGAAAAGTCTCTCTGCTTAGCATAATCTTCAGGAGGCTCCATAGCCTAATGGTTAGATATCCCACCTACAGTGCAGGTGGTGATTGCAGGGTCACTGGTTCAAATCCCGGGTGCGACTGGTGTTTGTAGTATTTGTCATCTTCCACCTGATAGTGTTAACAGTCTTAATACATAAGTGGTCATGTGGTGCCTCCGTAAGTACCTTGGAAATGCTTCCATATGGCTTAGAGTAAATGGGCTTGTGGATAATGGTTGTATCCTTAGTTGGATGTTGCACTGTGTTTATTATTATTATTTTAATTGATTTTGTTAAAGTTCTACATCAATACTAAATACACAGAATATACTTTGAGAAAAGTCTCTCTGCTTAGCATAAACTTTGGGAGGCTCCATAGCCCAGTGGTTAGGCAACCTGCCTACAGTGCAGATGGTGATTGCAGGGTCACAGGTTTGAATCCTAGGTTCAACTGGTGTTTGTAGTATTTGTCATTTTCCACCTGATAGTGCTAACAGTCTCAATACATAAATGGCCATGTGGTTCCCCAGTGAGTACCTTAGAAATGCTTCCATATGGCTTAGAGTAAATGGGCATGTGGATGATGGTTGTATACTTAGTTGCATGTTGCACTGTGTTTATTATTATTATTGTAATTGATTTTGATAAAGTTCAACATCAATACTAAATACACAGAATATTCTTTGAGGAAAGTCTCTCTGCTTAGCATAATCTTTGGGAGGCTCCATAGGCCAGTAGTTAGGCAACCCGCCTACAGTGCAAATGGTGATTGCAGGGTCACAGGTTCGAATCCCAGGTTCAACTGGTGTTTGTAGTATTTGTCATTTTCCACCTGATAGTGCTAACAGTCTCAATACATAAATGGCCATGTGGTTCCCCAGTGAGTACCTTAGAAATGCTTCCATATGGCTTAGAATAAATGTGCGTGTGGATGATGGTTGGATGTTGCACTGTGTTTATTATTATTATTTTAATTGATTTTGTTAAAGTTGTACATCAATACTAAATACACAGAATATACTTTGAGAAAAGTCTCTCTGCTTAGCATAATCTTCGGGAGGCTCCATAGCCCAGTGGTTAGGCAACCCACCTACAGCGCAGATGGTGATTGCAGGGTCACAGGTTCGAATCCCAGGTTCAACTGGTGTTTGTAGTATTTGTCATTTTCCACCTGATAGTGCTAACAGTCTCAATACATAAATGGCCATGTGGTTCCCCAGTGAGTACCTTAGAAATGCCTCCATATGGCTTAGAGTAAATGGGCATGTGGATGATGGTTGCATGTTGCACTGTGTTTATTATTATTGTTGTAATTGATTTTGATAAAGTTCAACATCAATACTAAATACACAGAATATACTTTGAGAAAAGTCTCTCTGCTTAGCATAATCTTTGGGAGGCTTCATAGGCCAGTGGTTAGGCAACCTGCCTACATTGCAGATGGTGATTGCAGGGTCACAGGTTTGAATCCCAGGTTCAACTGGTGTTTGTAGTATTTGTCATTTTCCACCTGATAGTGCTAACAGTCTCAATACATAAATGGCCATGTGGTTCCCCAGTGAGTACCTTAGAAATGCTTCCATATGGCTTAGAATAAATGTGCGTGTGGATGATGGTTGGATGTTGCACTGTGTTTATTATTATTATTTTAATTGATTTTGTTAAAGTTCTACATCAATACTAAATACACAGAATATACTTTGAGAAAAGTTTCTCTGCTTAGCATAATCTGTGGGAGCCTCCATAGCCCAGTGGTTAGGCAACCCGCCTACAGTGCAGATGGTGATTGCAGGGTCACAGGTTTGAATCCTAGGTTCAACTGGTGTTTGTAGTATTTGTCATTTTCCACCTGATAGTGCTAACAGTCTCAATACATAAATGGCCATGTGGTTCCCCAGTGAGTACCTTAGAAATGCTTCCATATGGCTTAGAGTAAATGGGCATGTGGATGATGGTTGTATACTTAGTTGCATGTTGCACTGTGTTTATTATTATTATTGTAATTGATTTTGATAAAGTTCAACATCAATACTAAATACACAGAATATACTTTGAGGAAAGTCTCTCTGCTTAGCATAATCTTTGGGAGGCTCCATAGGCCAGAGGTTAGGCAACCCGCCTACAGTGCAGATGGTGATTGTAGGGTCACAGTTTCGAATCCCAGGTTCAACTGGTGTTTGTAGTATTTGTCATTTTCCACCTGATAGTGCTAACAGTCTCAATACATAAATGGCCATGTGGTTCCCCAGTGAGTACCTTAGAAATGCTTCCATATGGCTTAGAATAAATGTGCGTGTGGATGATGGTTGGATGTTGCACTGTGTTTATTATTATTATTTTAATTGATTTTGTTAAAGTTCTACATCAATACTAAATACACAGAATATACTTTGAGAAAAGTCTCTCTGCTTAGCATAATCTTTGGATGGCTTCATATCCCAGTGGTTAGGCAACCCACCTACAGCGCAGATGGTGATTGCAGGGTCACAGGTTCGAATCCCAGGTTCAACTGGTGTTTGTAGTATTTGTCATTTTCCACCTGATAGTGCTAACAGTCTCAATACATAAATGGCCATGTGGTTCCCCAGTGAGTACCTTAGAAATGCTTCCATATGGCTTAGAGTAAATGGGCATGTGGATGATGGTTGTATACTTAGTTGCATGTTGCACTGTGTTTATTATTATTATTGTAATTGATTTTGATAAAGTTCAACATCAATACTAAATACACAGAATATACTTTGAGAAAAGTCTCTCTGCTTAGCATAAACTTTGGGAGGCTTCATAGGCCAGTGGCTAGGCAACCCGCCTACAATGCAGATGGTGATTGCAGGGTCACAGGTTCGAATCCCAGGTTCAACTGGTGTTTGTAGTATTTGTCATTTTCCACCTGATAGTGCTAACAGTCTCAATACATAAATGGCCATGTGGTTCCCCAGTGAGTACCTTGGAAATGCTTCCATACGGCTTAGAGTAAATGTGCGTGTGGATGATGGTTGGATGTTGCACTGTGTTTATTATTATTATTTTAATTGATTTTGTTAAAGTTCTACATCAATACTAAATACACAGAATATACTTTGAGAAAAGTTTCTCTGCTTAGCATAATCTTTCGGAGCCTCCATAGCCCAGTGGTTAGGCAACCCGCCTACAGTGCAGATGGTGATTGCAGGGTCACAGGTTTGAATCCCAGGTTCAACTGGTGTTTGTAGTATTTGTCATTTTCCACCTGATAGTGCTAACAGTCTCAATACATAAATGGCCATGTGGTTCCCCAGTGAGTACCGTAGAAATGCTTCCATATGGCTTAGAGTAAATGGGCATGTGGATGATGGTTGTATACTTAGTTGCATGTTGCACTGTGTTTATTATTATTATTGTTGTAATTGATTTTGTTAAAGTTCAACATCAATACTAAATACACAGAATATACTTTGAGAAAAGTCTCTCTGCTTAGCATAATCTTTGTGAGGCTCCATAGCCTAATGGTTAGGCATCCTGCCTACAGTGCAGATGGTGATTGCAGGGTCACTGGTTCGAATCCCAGGTGCGACTGGTGTTTGTAGTATTTGTCGTCTTCCACCTGATAGTGTTAATATACTCAATACATAAATGGTCATGTGGTGCCTCAGTGAGTACCTTGGAAATGCTTCCATATGGCTTAGAGTAAATGGGCTTGTGGATAATGGTTGTATCCTTAGTTGGATGTTGCACTGTGTTTATTATTATTATTGTTGTAATTGATTTTGTTAAAGTTCAACATCAATACTAAATACACAGAATATACTTTGAGAAAAGTCTCTCTGCTTAGCATAATCCTTGTGAGGCTCCATAGCCTAATGGTTAGGCTTCCTGCCTACAGTGCAGATGGTGATTGCAGGGTCACTGGTTCGAATCCCGGGTGCGACTGGTGTTTGTAGTATTTGTTGTCTTCCACCTGATAGTGTTAATAGAATCAATACATAAATGGTCATGTGGTGCCTCAGTGAGTACCTTGGAAATGCTTCCATATGGCTTAGAGTAAATGGGCTTGTGGATAATGGTTGTATCCTTAGTTGGATGTTGCACTGTGTTTATTATTATTATTATTGTTGTAATTGATTTTGTTAAAGTTCAACATCAATACTAAATACACAGAATATACTTTGAGAAAAGTCTCTCTGCTTAGCATAATCTTTGGGAGGCTCCATAGCATAATCTTTGGGAGGCTCCATAGCATAATGGTTAGGCATCCCGCCTACAGTGCAGGTGGTGAATGCAGGGTCACTGGTTCAAATCCCGGGTGCGACTGGTGTTTGTAGTATTTGTCGTCTTCCACCTGATAGTGTTAATAGTCTCAATACATAAATGGTCATGTGGTGCCTCAGTGAGTACCTTGGAAATGCTTCCATATGGCTTAGAGTAAATGGGCTTGTGGATAATGGTTGTATCCTTAGTTGGATGTTGCACTGTGTTTATTGTTGTAATTGATTTTGTTAAAGTTCAACATCAATACTAAATACACAGAATATACTTTGTGACAAGTCTCTCTGCTTAGCATAATCTTTGGGAGGCTCCATAGCCTAATGGTTAGGCATCCCGCCTACAGTGCAGGTGGTGATTGCAGGGTCACTGGTTCAAATCCCAGGTGCGACTGGTGTTTGTAGTATTTGTCGTCTTCCACCTGATAGTGTTAATAGACTCAATACATAAATGGTCATGTGGTGCCTCAGTGAGTACCTTGGAAATGCTTCCATATGGCTTAGAGTAAATAGGCTTGTGGATAATGGTTGTATCCTTAGTTGGATGTTGCACTGTTTATTATTATTATTGTTGTAATTGATTTTGTTAAAGTTCAACATCAATACTAAATACACAGAATATACTTTGAGAAAAGTCTCTCTGCTTAGCATAATCTTTGGGAGGCTCCATAGCCCAGTGGTTAGGCAACCCGCCTACAGTGCTGATGATGATTGCAGGGTCACAGGTTCGAATCCCAGGTTCAACTGGTGTTTGTAGTATTTGTCATTTTCCACCTGATAGTGCTAACAGTCTCAATACATAAATGGCCATGTGGTTCCCCAGTGAGTACCTTAGAAATGCTTCCATATGGCTTAGAATAAATGTGCGTGTGGATGATGGTTGGATGTTGCACTGTGTTTATTATTATTATTTTTATTGATTTTGTTAAAGTTCTACATCAATACTAAATACACAGAATATACTTTGAGAAAAGTCTCTCTGCTTAGGATAATCTTTGGGAGGCTCCATAGCCCAGTGGTTAGGCAACCCGCCTACAGTGCAGATGGTGATTGCAGGGTCACAGGTTCAACTGGTGTTTGTAGTATTTGTCATTTTCCACCTGATAGTGCTAACAGTCTCAATACATAAATGGCCATGTGGTTCCCCAGTGAGTACCTTAGAAATGCTTCCATACGGCGTAGAATAAATGTGCATGTGGATAATGGTTGGATGTTGCACTGTGTTTATTATTATTATTTTAATTGATTTTGATAAAGTTCTACATCAATACTAAATACACAGAATATACTTTGAGAAAAGTCTCTCTGCTTAGCATAATCTTCGGGAGGCTCCATAGCCCAGTGGTTAGTCAACCCACCTACAGCACAAATGGTGATTGCAGGGTCACAGGTTCAAATCCCAGGTTCAACTGGTGTTTGTAGTATTTGTCATTTTCCACCTGATAGTGCTAACAGTCTCAATACATAAATGGCCGTGTGGTTCCCCAGTGAGTACCTTAGAAATGCTTCCATATGGCTTAGAGTAAATGGGCATGTGGATGATGATTGTATACTTAGTTGCATGTTGCACTGTGTTTATTATTATTATTGTAATTGATTTTGATAAAGTTCAACATCAATACTAAATACACAGAATATACTTTGAGAAAAGTCTCTCTGCTTAGCATAATCTTTGGGAGGCTTCATAGGCCAGTGTTTAGGCAACCCACCTACAGTGCAGATGGTGATTGCAGGGTCACAGGTTCGAATCCCAGGTTCAACTGGTGTTTGTAGTATTTGTCATTTTCCACCTGATAGTGCTAACAGTCTCAATACATAAATGGCCATGTGGTTCCCCAGTGAGTACCTTGGAAATGCTTCCATACGGCTTAGAGTAAATGTGCGTGTGGATGATGGTTGGATGTTGCACTGTGTTTATTATTATTATTTTAATTGATTTTGTTAAAGTTCTACATCAATACTAAATACACAGAATATACTTTGAGAAAAGTTTCTCTGCTTAGCATAATCTGTGGGAGCCTCCATAGCCCAGTGGTTAGGCAACCCGCCTACAGTGCAGATGGTGATTGCAGGGTCACAGGTTTGAATCCTAGGTTCAACTGGTGTTTGTAGTATTTGTCATTTTCCACCTGATAGTGCTAACAGTCTCAATACATAAATGGCCATGTGGTTCCCCAGTGAGTACCTTAGAAATGCTTCCATATGGCTTAGAGTAAATGGGCATGTGGATGATGGTTGTATACTTAGTTGCATGTTGCACTGTGTTTATTATTATTATTGTAATTGATTTTGATAAAGTTCAACATCAATACTAAATACACAGAATATTCTTTGAGGAAAGTCTCTCTGCTTAGCATAATCTTTGGGAGGCTCCATAGGCCAGTGGTTAGGCAACCCGCCTACAGTGCAGATGGTGATTGCAGGGTCACAGGTTCGAATCCCTGGTTCAACTGGTGTTTGTAGTATTTGTCATTTTCCACCTGATAGTGCTAACAGTCTCAATACATAAATGGCCATGTGGTTCCCCAGTGAGTACCTTAGAAATGCTTCCATATGGCTTAGAGTAAATGGGCATGTGGATGATGGTTGTATACTTAGTTGCATGTTGCACTGTGTTTATTATTATTATTGTAATTGATTTTGATAAAGTTCAACATCAATACTAAATACACAGAATATACTTTGAGAAAAGTCTCTCTGCTTAGCATAATCTTTGGGAGGCTTCATAGGCCAGTGGTTAGGCAACCCGCCTACAATGCAGATGGTGATTGCAGGGTCACAGGTTCGAATCCCAGGTTCAACTGGTGTTTGTAGTATTTGTCATTTTCCACCTGATAGTGCTAACAGTCTCAATACATAAATGGCCATGTGGTTCCCCAGTGAGTACCTTGGAAATGCTTCCATACGGCTTAGAGTAAATGTGCGTGTGGATGATGGTTGGATGTTGCACTGTGTTTATTATTATTATTTTAATTGATTTTGTTAAAGTTCTACATCAATACTAAATACACAGAATATACTTTGAGATAAGTTTCTCTGCTTAGCATAATCTTTGGGAGCCTCCATAGCCCAGTGGTTAGGCAACCCGCCTACAGTGCAGATGGTGATTGCAGGGTCACAGGTTCGAATCCCAGGTTCAACTGGTGTTTGTAGTATTTGTCATTTTCCACCTGATAGTGCTAACAGTCTCAATACATAAATGGCCATGTGGTTCCCCAGTGAGTACCTTGGAAATGCTTCCATACGGCTTAGAATAAATGTGCGTGTGGATGATGGTTGGATGTTGCACTGTGTTTATTATTATTATTTTAATTGATTTTGTTAAAGTTCTACATCAATACTACAAACACAGAATATACTTTGAGAAAAGTCTCTCTGCTTAGCATAATCTTTGGGAGGCTCCATACCCCAGTGGTTAGGCAACCCGCCTACAGCGCAGATGGTGATTGCAGGGTCACTGGTTCAAATCCCGGGTGCGACTGGTGTTTGTAGTATTTGTTGTCTTCCACCTGATAGTGTTAATAGACTCAATACATAAATGGTCATATGGTGCCTCAGTGAGTACCTTGGAAATGCTTCCATATGGCTTAGAGTAAATGGGCTTGTGGATAATGGTTGTATCCTTAGTTGGATGTTGCACTGTGTTTATTATTATTATTATTGTTGTAATTGATTTTGTTAAAGTTCAACATCAATACTAAATACACAGAATATACTTTGAGAAAAGTCTCTCTGCTTAGCATAATCTTTGTGAAGCTCCATAGCCTAATGGTTAGGCATCCCGCCTACAGTGCAGATGGTGATTTCAGGGTCACTGCTTCAAATCCCAGGTGCGACTGGTGTTTGTAGTATTTGTCGTCTTCCACCTGATAGTGTTAATATACTCAATACATAAATGGTCATGTGGTGCCTCAGTGAGTACCTTGGAAATGCTTCCATATGGCTTAGAGTAAATGGGCTTGTGGATAATGGTTGTATCCTTAGTTGGATGTTGCACTGTGTTTATTATTATTATTGTTGTAATTGATTTTGTTAAAGTTCAACATCAATACTAAATACACAGAATATACTTTGAGAAAAGTCTCTCTGCTTAGCATAATCTTTGTGAGGCTCCATAGCCTAATGGTTAGGCATCCTGCCTACAGTGCAGATGGTGATTTCAGGGTCACTGCTTCAAATCCCAGGTGCGACTGGTGTTTGTAGTATTTGTCGTCTTCCACCTGATAGTGTTAATATACTCAATACATAAATGGTCATGTGGTGCCTCAGTGAGTACCTTGGAAATGCTTCCATATGGCTTAGAGTAAATGGGCTTGTGGATAATGGTTGTATCCTTAGTTGGATGTTGCACTGTGTTTATTGTTGTAATTGATTTTGTTAAAGTTCAACATCAATACTAAATACACAGAATATACTTTGTGACAAGTCTCTCTGCTTAGCATAATCTTTGGGAGGCTCCATAGCCTAATGGTTAGGCATCCCGCCTACAGTGCAGGTGGTGATTGCAGGGTCACTGGTTCAAATCCCGGGTGCGACTGGTGTTTGTAGTATTTGTCGTCTTCCACCTGATAGTGTTAATAGACTCAATACATAAATGGTCATGTGGTGCCTCAGTGAGTACCTTGGAAATGCTTCCATATGGCTTAGAGTAAATAGGCTTGTGGATAATGGTTGTATCCTTAGTTGGATGTTGCACTGTTTATTATTATTATTGTTGTAATTGATTTTGTTAAAGTTCAACATCAATACTAAATACACAGAATATACTTTGAGAAAAGTCTCTCTGCTTAGCATAATCTTTGGGAGGCTCCATAGCCTAATGGTTAGGCATCCCACCTACAGTGCAGGTGGTGATTGCAGGGTCACTGGTTCAAATCCCGGGTGCGACTGGTGTTTGTAGTATTTGTCATCTTCCACCTGATAGTGTTAACAGTCTTAATACATAAGTGGTCATGTGGTGCCTCCGTAAGTACCTTGGAAATGCTTCCATATGGCTTAGAGTAAATGGGCTTGTGGATAATGGTTGTATCCTTAGTTGGATGTTGCATTGTGTTTATTATTATTATTGTTGTAATTGATTTAGTTAAAGTTCAACATCAATACTAAATACACAGAATATACTTTGAGAAAAGTCTCTCTGCTTAGCATAATCTTTGTGAGGCTCCATAGCCTAATGGTTAGGCATCCCGCCTACAGTGCAGATGGTGATTGCAGGGTCACTGGTTCGAATCCCGGGTGCGACTGGTGTTTGTAGTATTTGTCATCTTCCACCTGATAGTGTTAATATACTCAATACATAAATGGTTATGTGGTGCCTCAGTGAGTACCTTGGAAATGCTTCCATATGGCTTAGAGTATATGGGCTTGTGGATAATGGTTGTATCCTTAGTTGGATGTTGCACTGTGTTTATTATTGTTGTAATTGATTTTGTTAAAGTTCAACATCAATACTAAATACACAGAATATACTTTGAGAAAAGTCTCTCTGCTTAGCATAATCTTTGGGAGGCTCCATAGCCTAATGGTTAGGCAACCCACCTACAGTGCAGATAGTGATTGCAGGGTCACAGGTTCGAATCCCTGGTTCAACTGGTGTTTGTAGTATTTGTCATTTTCCACCTGATAGTGCTAACAGTCTCAATACATAAATGGCCATGTGGTTCCCCAGTGAGTACCTTAGAAATGCTTACATATGGCTTAGAGTAAATGGGCATGTGGATGATGGTTGTATACTTAGTTGCATGTTGCACTGTGTTTATTATTATTATTGTAATTGATTTTGATAAAGTTCAACATCAATACTAAATACACAGAATATACTTTGAGAAAAGTCTCTCTGCTTAGCATAATCTTTGGGAGGCTTCATAGGCCAGTGGTTAGGCAACCCGCCTACAATGCAGATGGTGATTGCAGGGTCACAGGTTCGAATCCCAGGTTCAACTGGTGTTTGTAGTATTTGTCATTTTCCACCTGATAGTGCTAACAGTCTCAATACATAAATGGCCATGTGGTTCCCCAGTGAGTACCTTGGAAATGCTTCCATACGGCTTAGAGTAAATGTGCGTGTGGATGATGGTTGGATGTTGCACTGTGTTTATTATTATTATTTTAATTGATTTTGTTAAAGTTCTACATCAATACTAAATACACAGAATATACTTTGAGAAAAGTTTCTCTGCTTAGCATAATCTTTGGGAGCCTCCATAGCCCAGTGGTTAGGCAACCCGCCTACAGTGCAGATGGTGATTGCAGGGTCACAGGTTTGAATCCCAGGTTCAACTGGTGTTTGTAGTATTTGTCATTTTCCACCTGATAGTGCTAACAGTCTCAATACATAAATGGCCATGTGGTTCCCCAGTGAGTACCATAGAAATGCTTCCATGTGGCTTAGAGTAAATGGGCATGTGGATGATGGTTGTATACTTAGTTGCATGTTGCACTGTGTTTATTATTATTATTGTAATTGATTTTGATAAAGTTCAACATCAATACTAAATACACAGAATATACTTTGAGGAAAGTCTCTCTGCTTAGCATAATCTTTGGGAGGCTCCATAGGCCAGTGGTTAGGCAACCCGCCTACAGTGCAGATGGTGATTGCAGGGTCACAGGTTCGAATCCCAGGTTCAACTGGTGTTTGTAGTATTTGTCATTTTCCACCTGATAGTGCTAACAGTCTCAATACATAAATGGCCATGTGGTTCCCCAGTGAGTACCTTGGAAATGCTTCCATACGGCTTAGAATAAATGTGCGTGTGGATGATGGTTGGATGTTGCACTGTGTTTATTATTATTATTTTAATTGATTTTGTTAAAGTTCTACATCAATACTACAAACACAGAATATACTTTGAGAAAAGTCTCTCTGCTTAGCATAATCTTTGGGAGGCTCCATAGCCCAGTGGTTAGGCAACCCGCCTACAGCGCAGATGGTGATTGCAGGGTCACTGGTTCAAATCCCGGGTGCGACTGGTGTTTGTAGTATTTGTTGTCTTCCACCTGATAGTGTTAATAGACTCAATACATAAATGGTCATATGGTGCCTCAGTGAGTACCTTGGAAATGCTTCCATATGGCTTAGAGTAAATGGGCTTGTGGATAATGGTTGTATCCTTAGTTGGATGTTGCACTGTGTTTATTATTATTATTATTGTTGTAATTGATTTTGTTAAAGTTCAACATCAATACTAAATACACAGAATATACTTTGAGAAAAGTCTCTCTGCTTAGCATAATCTTTGTGAAGCTCCATAGCCTAATGGTTAGGCATCCCGCCTACAGTGCAGATGGTGATTTCAGGGTCACTGCTTCAAATCCCAGGTGCGACTGGTGTTTGTAGTATTTGTCGTCTTCCACCTGATAGTGTTAATATACTCAATACATAAATAGTCATGTGGTGCCTCAGTGAGTACCTTGGAAATGCTTCCATATGGCTTAGAGTAAATGGGCTTGTGGATAATGGTTGTATCCTTAGTTGGATGTTGCACTGTGTTTATTATTATTATTGTTGTAATTGATTTTGTTAAAGTTCAACATCAATACTAAATACACAGAATATACTTTGAGAAAAGTCTCTCTGCTTAGCATAATCTTTGTGAGGCTCCATAGCCTAATGGTTAGGCATCCTGCCTACAGTGCAGATGGTGATTGTAGGGTCACTGGTTCGAATCCCGGGTGCGACTGGTGTTTGTAGTATTTGTTGTCTTCCACCTGATAGTGTTAATAGAATCAATACATAAATGGTCATGTGGTGCCTCAGTGAGTACCTTGGAAATGCTTCCATATGGCTTAGAGTAAATGGGCTTGTGGATAATGGTTGTATCCTTAGTTGGATGTTGCACTGTGTTTATTATTATTATTGTTGTAATTGATTTTGTTAAAGTTCAACATCAATACTAAATACACAGAATATACTTTGACAAAAGTCTCTCTGCTTAGCATAGTCTTTGGGAGGCTCCATAGTATAATGGTTAAGCATCCCACCCACAGTGCAGATGGTGATTGTAGGGTCACTGGTTCGAATCCCGGGTGCGACTGGTGTTTGTAGTATTTGTCATCTTCCACCTGATAGTGTTAACAGTCTCAATACATAAATGGTCATGTGGTGTCTCCGTGAGTACCTTGGAAATGCTTCCAAATGGGCTTGAGGATAATGGTTGGATGTTGCACTGTGTTTATTATTATTATTGTTGTAATTGATTTTGTTAAAGTTCAACATCAATACTAAATACACAGAATATACTTTGAGAAAAGTCTCTCTGCTTAGCATAATCTTTGGGAGGCTCCATAGCATAATGGTTAGGCATCCCGCCTACAGTGCAGATAGTGATTGCAGGGTCACTGGTTCGAATTCCGGGTGCGACTGGTGTTTGTTGTATTTGTAATCTTCCACCTGATAGTGTTAACAGTCTCAATACATAAATGGTCATGTGGTGCCTCCGTAAGTACCTTGGAAATGCTTCCATATGGCTTAGAGTAAATGGGCTTGTGGATAATGGTTGTATCCTTAGTTGGATGTTGCACTGTGTTTATTATTGTTGTAATTGATTTTGTTAAAGTTCAACATCAATACTAAATACACAGAATATACTTTGAGAAAAGTCTCTCTGCTTAGCATAATCTTTGGGAGGCTCCATAGCATAATCTTTGGGAGGCTCCATAGCATAATGGTTAGGCATCCCGCCTACAGTGCAGGTGGTGAATGCAGGGTCACTGGTTCAAATCCCGGGTGCGACTGGTGTTTGTAGTATTTGTCGTCTTCCACCTGATAGTGTTAATAGTCTCAATACATAAATGGTCATGTGGTGCCTCAGTGAGTACCTTGGAAATGCTTCCATATGGCTTAGAATAAATGGGCTTGTGGATAATGGTTGTATCCTTAGTTGGATGTTGCACTGTGTTTATTATTATTATTATTGTTGTAATTGATTTTGTTAAAATTCAACATCAATACTAAATACACAGAATATACTTTGAGAAAAGTCTCTTTGCTTAGCATAATCTTTGTGAGGCTCCATAGCCTAATGGTTAGGCATCCCGCCTACAGTGCAGATGGTGATTGCAGGGTTACTGGTTCAAATCCCAGGTGTGACTGGTGTTTGTAGTATTTGTCGTCTTCCACCTAATAGTGTTAATATACTCAATACATAAATGGTCATGTGGTGCCTCAGTGAGTACCTTGAAAATGCTTCCATATGGCTTAGAGTAAATGGGCTTGTGGATAATGGTTGTATCCTTAGTTGGATGTTGCACTGTGTTTATTGTTGTAATTGATTTTGTTAAAGTTCAACATCAATACTAAATACACAGAATATACTTTGTGACAAGTCTCTCTGCTTAGCATAATCTTTGGGAGGCTCCATAGCCTAATGGTTAGGCATCCCGCCTACAGTGCAGGTGGTGATTGCAGGGTCACTGGTTCAAATCCCGGGTGCGACTGGTGTTTGTAGTATTTGTCGTCTTCCACCTGATAGTGTTAATAGACTCAATACATAAATGGTCATGTGGTGCCTCAGTGAGTACCTTGGAAATGCTTCCATATGGCTTAGAGTAAATAGGCTTGTGGATAATGGTTGTATCCTTAGTTGGATGTTGCACTGTTTATTATTATTATTGTTGTAATTGATTTTGTTAAAGTTCAACATCAATACTAAATACACAGAATATACTTTGAGAAAAGTCTCTCTGCTTAGCATAATCTTTGGGAGGCTCCATAGCCTAATGGTTAGGCATCCCACCTACAGTGCAGGTGGTGATTGCAGGGTCACTGGTTCAAATCCCGAGTGCGACTGGTGTTTGTAGTATTTGTCATCTTCCACCTGATAGTGTTAACAGTCTTAATACATAAGTGGTCATGTGGTGCCTCCGTAAGTACCTTGGAAATGCTTCCATATGGCTTAGAGTAAATGGGCTTGTGGATAATGGTTGTATCCTTAGTTGGATGTTGCATTGTGTTTATTATTATTATTGTTGTCATTGATTTAGTTAAAGTTCAACATCAATACTAAATACACAGAATATACTTTGAGAAAAGTCTCTCTGCTTAGCATAATCTTTGTGAGGCTCCATAGCCTAATGGTTAGGCATCCCGCCTACAGTGCAGATGGTGATTGCAGGGTCACTGGTTCGAATCCCGGGTGCGACTGGTGTTTGTAGTATTTGTCATCTTCCACCTGATAGTGTTAATATACTCAATACATAAATGGTTATGTGGTGCCTCAGTGAGTACCTTGGAAATGCTTCCATATGGCTTAGAGTATATGGGCTTGTGGATAATGGTTGTATCCTTAGTTGGATGTTGCACTGTGTTTATTATTGTTGTAATTGATTTTGTTAAAGTTCAACATCAATACTAAATACACAGAATATACTTTGAGAAAAGTCTCTCTGCTTAGCATAATCTTTGGGAGGCTCCATAGCCTAATGGTTAGGCAACCCACCTACAGTGCAGGTGGTGATTGCAGGGTCACTGGTTCGAATCCCGGGTGCGACTGGTGTTTGTAGTATTTGTCGTCTTCCACCTGATAGTGTTAATAGTCTCAATACATAAATGGTCATGTGGTGCCTCAGTGAGTACCTTGGAAATGCTTCCATATGGCTTAGAGTAAATGGGCTTTTGATAATGGTTGTATCCTTAGTTGGATGTTGCACTGTGTTTATTATTATTATTGTTGTAATTGATTTTGTTAAAGTTCAACATCAATACTAAATACACAGAATATACTTTAAGAAAAGTCTCTCTGCTTAGCATAATCTTTGTGAGGCTCCATAGCCTAATGGTTAGGCATCCCACCTCCAGTGCAGATGGTGATTGCAGGGTCACTGGTTCGAATCCCGGGTGCGACTGGTGTTTGTAGTATTTGTCGTCTTCCACCTGATAGTGTTAATATACTCAATACATAAATGGTCATGTGGTGCCTCAGTGAGTACCTTGGAAATGCTTCCATATGGCTTAGAGTAAATGGGATTGTGGATAATGGTTGTATCCTTAGTTGGATGTTGCACTGTGTTTATTATTGTTGTAATTGATTTTGTTAAAGTTCAACATCAATACTAAATACACAGAATATACTTTGAGAAAAGTCTCTCTGCTTAGCATAATCTTTGGGAGGCTCCATAGCATAATGGTTAGGCATCCCACCTACAGTGCAGATGGTGATTACAGGGTCACTGGTTCAAATCCCTGGTGCGACTGGTGTTTGTAGTATTTGTCATCTTCCACCTGATAGTGTTAACAGTCTCAATACATAAATGGTAATGTGGTGCCTCCGTAAGTACCTTGGAAATGCTTCCATATGGCTTAGAGTAAATGGGCTTGTGTATAATGGTTGTATCCTTAGTTGGATGTTGCACTGTGTTTATTATTATTATTGTTGTAATTGATTTTGTTAAAGTTCAACATCAATACTAAATACACAGAATATACTTTAAGAAAAGTCTCTCTGCTTAGCATAATCTTTGGGAGGCTCCATAGACTAATGGTTAGGCATCCCGCCTACTGTGCAGATGGTGATTGCAGGGTCACTGGTTCAAATCCCAGGTGCGACAGGTGTTTGTAGTATTTGTCGTCTTCCACCTGATAGTGTTAATATACTCAATACATAAATGGTCATGTGGTGCCTCAGTGAGTACCTTGGAAATGCTTCCATATGGCTTAGAGTAAATGGGCTTGTGGATAATGGTTGTATCCTTAGTTGGATGTTGCACTGTGTTTATTATTATTATTGTTGTAATTGATTTTGTTAAAGTTCAACATCAATACTAAATACACAGAATATACTTTGAGAAAAGTCTCTCTGCTTAGCATAATCTTTGTGAGGCTCCATAGCCTAATGGTTAGGCATCCTGCATACAGTGCAGATGGTGATTGCAGGGTCACTGGTTCGAATCCCGGGTGCGACTGGTGTTTGTAGTATTTGTCGTCTTCCACCTGATATTGTTAATATACTCAATACATAAATGGTCATGTGGTGCCTCAGTGAGTACCTTGGAAATGCTTCCATATGGCTTAGAGTAAATGGGCTTGTGGATAATGGTTGTATCCTTAGTTGGATGTTGCACTGTGTTTATTATTATTATTGTTGTAATTGATTTTGTTAAAGTTCAACATCAATACTAAATACACAGAATATACTTTGAGAAAAGTCTCTCTGCTTAGCATAATCCTTGTGAGGCTCCATAGCCTAATGGTTAGGCTTCCTGCCTACAGTGCAGATGGTGATTGCAGGGTCACTGGTTCGAATCCCGGGTGCGACTGGTGTTTGTAGTATTTGTTGTCTTCCACCTGATAGTGTTAATAGAATCAATACATAAATGGTCATGTGGTGCCTCAGTGAGTACCTTGGAAATGCTTCCATATGGCTTAGAGTAAATGGGCTTGTGGATAATGGTTGTATCCTTAGTTGGATGTTGCACTGTGTTTATTATTATTATTGTTGTAATTGATTTTGTTAAAGTTCAACATCAATACTAAATACACAGAATATACTTTGACAAAAGTCTCTCTGCTTAGCATAGTCTTTGGGAGGCTCCATAGCATAATGGTTAAGCATCCCACCCACAGTGCAGATGGTGATTGTAGGGTCACTGGTTCGAATCCCGGGTGCGACTGGTGTTTGTAGTATTTGTCATCTTCCACCTGATAGTGTTAACAGTCTCAATACATAAATGGTCATGTGGTGTCTCCGTGAGTACCTTGGAAATGCTTCCAAATGGGCTTGAGGATAATGGTTGTATCCTTAGTTGGATGTTGCACTGTGTTTATTATTATTATTGTTGTAATTGATTTTGTTAAAGTTCAACATCAATACTAAATACACAGAATATACTTTGAGAAAAGTCTCTCTGCTTAGCATAATCTTTGGGAGGCTCCATAGCATAATGGTTAGGCATCCCGCCTACAGTGCAGATGGTGATTGCAGGGTCACTGGTTCGAATCCCGGATGCGACTGGTGTTTGTTGTATTTGTAATCTTCCACCTGATAGTGTTAACAGTCTCAATACATAAATGGTCATGTGGTGCCTCCGTAAGTACCTTGGAAATGCTTCCATATGGCTTAGAGTAAATGGGCTTGTGGATAATGGTTGTATCATTAGTTGGATGTTGCACTGTGTTTATTATTATTATTATTGTTGTAATTGATTTTGTTAAAATTCAACATCAATACTAAATACACAGAATATACTTTGAGAAAAGTCTCTCTGCTTAGCATAATCTTTGGGAGGCTCCATAGCATAATCTTTGGGAGGCTCCATAGCATAATGGTTAGGCATCCCGCCTACAGTGCAGGTGGTGAATGCAGGGTCACTGGTTCAAATCCCGGGTGCGACTGGTGTTTGTAGTATTTGTCGTCTTCCACCTGATAGTGTTAATAGTCTCAATACATAAATGGTCATGTGGTGCCTCAGTGAGTACCTTGGAAATGCTTCCATATGGCTTAGAGTAAATGGGCTTGTGGATAATGGTTGTATCCTTAGTTGGATGTTGCACTGTGTTTATTATTATTATTATTGTTGTAATTGATTTTGTTAAAATTCAACATCAATACTAAATACACAGAATATACTTTGAGAAAAGTCTCTTTGCTTAGCATAATCTTTGTGAGGCTCCATAGCCTAATGGTTAGGCATCCCGCCTACAGTGCAGATGGTGATTGCAGGGTTACTGGTTCAAATCCCAGGTGCGACTGGTGTTTGTAGTATTTGTCGTCTTCCACCTGATAGTGTTAATATACTCAATACATAAATGGTCATGTGGTGCCTCAGTGAGTACCTTGGAAATGCTTAGAGTAAATGGGCTTGTGGATAATGGTTGTATCCTTAGTTGGATGTTGCACTGTGTTTATTGTTGTAATTGATTTTGTTAAAGTTCAACATCAATACTAAATACACAGAATATACTTTGTGAAAAGTCTCTCTGCTTAGTATAATCTTTGGGAGGCTCCATAGCCTAATGGTTAGGCATCCCACCTACAGTGCAGGTGGTGATTGCAGGGTCACTGGTTCGAATCCCAGGTACAACTGGTGTTTGTAGTATTTGTCATTTTCCACCTGATAGTGCTAACAGTCTCAATACATAAATGGCCATGTGGTTCCCCAGTGAGTACCTTAGAAATGCTTCCATATGGCTTAGAGTAAATGGGCATGTGGATGATGGTTGTATACTTAGTTGCATGTTGCACTGTGTTTATTATTATTATTGTAATTGATTTTGATAAAGTTCAACATCAATACTAAATACACAGAATATTCTTTGAGGAAAGTCTCTCTGCTTAGCATAATCTTTGGGAGGCTCCATAGGCCAGTAGTTAGGCAACCCGCCTACAGTGCAAATGGTGATTGCAGGGTCACAGGTTCGAATCCCAGGTTCAACTGGTGTTTGTAGTATTTGTCATTTTCCACCTGATAGTGCTAACAGTCTCAATACATAAATGGCCATGTGGTTCCCCAGTGAGTACCTTAGAAATGCTTCCATATGGCTTAGAATAAATGTGCGTGTGGATGATGGTTGGATGTTGCACTGTGTTTATTATTATTATTTTAATTGATTTTGTTAAAGTTGTACATCAATACTAAATACACAGAATATACTTTGAGAAAAGTCTCTCTGCTTAGCATAATCTTCGGGAGGCTCCATAGCCCAGTGGTTAGGCAACCCACCTACAGCGCAGATGGTGATTGCAGGGTCACAGGTTCGAATCCCAGGTTCAACAGGTGTTTGTAGTATTTGTCATTTTCCACCTGATAGTGCTAACAGTCTCAATACATAAATGGCCATGTGGTTCCCCAGTGAGTACCTTAGAAATGCCTCCATATGGCTTAGAGTAAATGGGCATGTGGATGATGGTTGCATGTTACACTGTGTTTATTATTATTATTGTAATTGATTTTGATAAAGTTCAACATCAATACTAAATACACAGAATATACTTTGAGAAAAGTCTCTCTGCTTAGCATAATCTTTGGGAGGCTTCATAGGCCAGTGGTTAGGCAACCTGCCTACATTGCAGATGGTGATTGCAGGGTCACAGGTTTGAATCCCAGGTTCAACTGGTGTTTGTAGTATTTGTCATTTTCCACTTGATAGTGCTAACAGTCTCAATACATAAATGGCCATGTGGTTCCCCAGTGAGTACCTTAGAAATGCTTCCATATGGCTTAGAATAAATGTGCGTGTGGATGATGGTTGGATGTTGCACTGTGTTTATTATTATTATTTTTATTGATTTTGTTAAAGTTCTACATCAATACTAAATACACAGAATATACTTTGAGAAAAGTCTCTCTGCTTAGGATAATCTTTGGGAGGCTCCATAGCCCAGTGGTTAGGCAACCCGCCTACAGTGCAGATGGTGATTGCAGGGTCACAGGTTCAACTGGTGTTTGTAGTATTTGTCATTTTCCACCTGATAGTGCTAACAGTCTCAATACATAAATGGCCATGTGGTTCCCCAGTGAGTACCTTAGAAATGCTTCCATACGGCGTAGAATAAATGTGCATGTGGATAATGGTTGGATGTTGCACTGTGTTTATTATTATTATTTTAATTGATTTTGATAAAGTTCTACATCAATACTAAATACACAGAATATACTTTGAGAAAAGTCTCTCTGCTTAGCATAATCTTCGGGAGGCTCCATAGCCCAGTGGTTAGTCAACCCACCTACAGCACAAATGGTGATTGCAGGGTCACAGGTTCAAATCCCAGGTTCAACTGGTGTTTGTAGTATTTGTCATTTTCCACCTGATAGTGCTAACAGTCTCAATACATAAATGGCCATGTGGTTCCCCAGTGAGTACCTTAGAAATGCTTCCATATGGCTTAGAGTAAATGGGCATGTGGATGATGGTTGTATACTTAGTTGCATGTTGCACTGTGTTTATTATTATTATTGTAATTGATTTTGATAAAGTTCAACATCTATACTAAATACACAGAATATACTTTGAGAAAAGTCTCTCTGCTTAGCATAATCTTTGGGAGGCTTCATAGGCCAGTGTTTAGGCAACCCACCTACAGTGCAGATGGTGATTGCAGGGTCACAGGTTCGAATCCCAAGTTCAACTGGTGTTTGTAGTATTTGTCATTATCCACCTGATAGTGCTAACAGTCTCAATACATAAATGGTCATGTGGTTCCCCAGTGAGTACCTTAGAAATGCTTCCATATGGCTTAGAGTAAATGTGCGTGTGGATGATGGTTGGATGTTGCACTGTGTTTATTATTATTATTTTAATTGATTTTGTTAAAGTTCTACATCAATACTAAATACACAGAATATACTTTGAGAAAAGTTTCTCTGCTTAGCATAATCTGTGGGAGCCTCCATAGCCCAGTGGTTAGGCAACCCGCCTACAGTGCAGATGGTGATTGCAGGGTCACAGGTTTGAATCCTAGGTTCAACTGGTGTTTGTAGTATTTGTCATTTTCCACCTGATAGTGCTAACAGTCTCAATACATAAATGGCCATGTGGTTCCCCAGTGAGTACCTTAGAAATGCTTCCATATGGCTTAGAGTAAATGTGGATGATGGTTGTATACTTAGTTGCATGTTGCACTGTGTTTATTATTATTATTGTAATTGATTTTGATAAAGTTCAACATCAATACTAAATACACAGAATATTCTTTGAGGAAAGTCTCTCTGCTTAGCATAATCTTTGGGAGGCTCCATAGGCCAGTGGTTAGGCAACCCGCCTACACTGCAGATGGTGATTGTAGGGTCACAGTTTCGAATCCCAGGTTCAACTGGTGTTTGTAGTATTTGTCATTTTCCACCTGATAGTGCTAACAGTCTCAATACATAAATGGCCATGTGGTTCCCCAGTGAGTACCTTAGAAATGCTTCCATATGGCTTAGAGTAAATGGGCATGTGGATGATGGTTGTATACTTAGTTGCATGTTGCACTGTGTTTATTATTATTATTGTAATTGATTTTGATAAAGTTCAACATCAATACTAAATACACAGAATATACTTTGAGAAAAGTCTCTCTGCTTAGCATAATCTTTGGGAGGCTTCATAGGCCAGTGGTTAGGCAACCCGCCTACAATGCAGATGGTGATTGCAGGGTCACAGGTTCGAATCCCAGGTTCAACTGGTGTTTGTAGTATTTGTCATTTTCCACCTGATAGTGCTAACAGTCTCAATACATAAATGGCCATGTGGTTCCCCAGTGAGTACCTTGGAAATGCTTCCATACGGCTTAGAGTAAATGTGCGTGTGGATGATGGTTGGATGTTGCACTGTGTTTATTATTATTATTTTAATTGATTTTGTTAAAGTTCTACATCAATACTAAATACACAGAATATACTTTGAGAAAAGTTTCTCTGCTTAGCATAATCTTTCGGAGCCTCCATAGCCCAGTGGTTAGGCAACCCGCCTACAGTGCAGATGGTGATTGCAGGGTCACAGGTTTGAATCCCAGGTTCAACCGGTGTTTGTAGTATTTGTCATTTTCCACCTGATAGTGCTAACAGTCTCAATACATAAATGGCCATGTGGTTCCCCAGTGAGTACCTTAGAAATGCTTCCATATGGCTTAGAGTAAATGGGCATGTGGATGATGGTTGTATACTTAGTTGCATGTTGCACTGTGTTTATTATTATTATTGTAATTGATTTTGATAAAGTTCAACATCAATACTAAATACACAGAATATACTTTGAGGAAAGTCTCTCTGCTTAGCATAATCTTTGGGAGGCTCCATAGGCCAGTGGTTAGGCAACCCGCCTACAGTGCAGATGGTGATTGCAGGGTCACAGGTTCGAATCCCAGGTTCAACTGGTGTTTGTAGTATTTGTCATTTTCCACCTGATAGTGCTAACAGTCTCAATACATAAATGGCCATGTGGTTCCCCAGTGAGTACCTTGGAAATGCTTCCATACGGCTTAGAAAAAATGTGCGTGTGGATGTTGCACTGTGTTTATTATTATTATTTTAATTGATTTTGTTAAAGTTCTACATCAATACTACATACACAGAATATACTTTGAGAAAAGTCTCTCTGCTTAGCATAATCTTTGGGAGGCTCCATAGCCCAGTGGTTAGGCAACCCGCCTACAGCGCAGATGGTGATTGCAGGGTCACTGGTTCAAATCCCGGGTGCGACTGGTGTTTGTAGTATTTGTTGTCTTCCACCTGATAGTGTTAATAGACTCAATACATAAATGGTCATATGGTGCCTCAGTGAGTACCTTGGAAATGCTTCCATATGGCTTAGAGTAAATGGGCTTGTGGATAATGGTTGTATCCTTAGTTGGATGTTGCACTGTGTTTATTATTATTATTATTATTGTTGTAATTGATTTTGTTAAAGTTCAACATCAATACTAAATACACAGAATATACTTTGAGAAAAGTCTCTCTGCTTAGCATAATCTTTGTGAAGCTCCATAGCCTAATCGTTAGGCATCCCGCCTACAGTGCAGATGGTGATTGCAGGGTCACTGGTTCAAATCCCAGGTGCGACTGGTGTTTGTAGTACTTGTCGTCTTCCACCTGATAGTGTTAATATACTCAATACATAAATGGTCATGTGGTGCCTCAGTGAGTACCTTGTAAATGCTTCCATATGGCTTAGAGTAAATGGGCTTGTGGATAATGGTTGTATCCTTAGTTGGATGTTGCACTGTGTTTATTATTATTATTGTTGTAATTGATTTTGTTAAAGTTCAACATCAATACTAAATACACAGAATATACTTTGAGAAAAGTCTCTCTGCTTAGCATAATCTCTGTGAGGCTCCATAGCCTAATGGTTAGGCATCCTGCCTACAGTGCAGATGGTGATTGCAGGGTCACTGGTTCGAATCCCGGGTGCGACTGGTGTTTGTAGTATTTGTCGTCTTCCACCTGATAGTGTTAATATACTCAATACATAAATGGTCATGTGGTGCCTCAGTGAGAACCTTGGAAATGCTTCCATATGGCTTAGAGTAAATGGGCTTGTGGATAATGGTTGTATCCTTAGTTGGATGTTGCACTGTGTTTATTATTATTATTGTTGTAATTGATTTTGTTAAAGTTCAACATCAATACTAAATACACAGAATATACTTTGAGAAAAGTCTCTCTGCTTAGCATAATCCTTGTGAGGCTCCATAGCCTAATGGTTAGGCTTCCTGCCTACAGTGCAGATGGTGATTGCAGGGTCACTGGTTCGAATCCCGGGTGCGACTGGTGTTTGTAGTATTTGTTGTCTTCCACCTGATAGTGTTAATAGAATCAATACATAAATGGTCATGTGGTGCCTCAGTGAGTACCTTGGAAATGCTTCCATATGGCTTAGAGTAAATGGGCTTGTGGATAATGGTTGTATCCTTAGTTGGATGTTGCACTGTGTTTATTATTATTATTGTTGTAATTGATTTTGTTAAAGTTCAACATCAATACTAAATACACAGAATATACTTTGACAAAAGTCTCTCTGCTTAGCATAGTCTTTGGGAGGCTCCATAGCATAATGGTTAAGCATCCCACCCACAGTGCAGATGGTGATTGTAGGGTCACTGGTTCGAATCCCGGGTGCGACTGGTGTTTGTAGTATTTGTCATCTTCCACCTGATAGTGTTAACAGTCTCAATACATAAATGGTCATGTGGTGTCTCCGTGAGTACCTTGGAAATGCTTCCAAATGGGCTTGAGGATAATGGTTGTATCCTTAGTTGGATGTTGCACTGTGTTTATTATTATTATTGTTGTAATTGATTTTGTTAAAGTTCAACATCAATACTAAATACACAGAATATACTTTGAGAAAAGTCTCTCTGCTTAGCATAATCTTTGGGAGGCTCCATAGCATAATGGTTAGGCATCCCGCCTACAGTGCAGATGGAAATTGCAGGGTCACTGGTTCGAATTCCGGGTGCGACTGGTGTTTGTTGTATTTGTAATCTTCCACCTGATAGTGTTAACAGTCTCAATACATAAATGGTCATGTGGTGCCTCCGTAAGTACCTTGGAAATGCTTCCATATGGCTTAGAGTAAATGGGCTTGTGGATAATGGTTGTATCCTTAGTTGGATGTTGCACTGTGTTTATTATTATTATTGTTGTAATTGATTTTGTTAAAGTTCAACATCAATACTAAATACACAGAATATACTTTGAGAAAAGTCTCTCTGCTTAGCATAATCTTTGGGAGGCTCCATAGCATAATCTTTGGGAGGCTCCATAGCATAATGGTTAGGCATCCCGCCTACAGTGCAGGTGGTGAATGCAGGGTCACTGGTTCAAATCCCGGGTGCGACTGGTGTTTGTAGTATTTGTCGTCTTCCACCTGATAGTGTTAATAGTCTCAATACATAAATGGTCATGTGGTGCCTCAGTGAGTACCTTGGAAATGCTTCCATATGGCTTAGAGTAAATGGGCTTGTGGATAATGGTTGTATCCTTAGTTGGATGTTGCACTGTGTTTATTATTATTATTGTTGTAATTGATTTTGTTAAAATTCAACATCAATACTAAATACACAGAATATACTTTGAGAAAAGTCTCTTTGCTTAGCATAATCTTTGTGAGGCTCCATAGCCTAATGGTTAGGCATCCCGCCTACAGTGCAGATGGTGATTGCAGGGTTACTGGTTCAAATCCCAGGTGCGACTGGTGTTTGTAGTATTTGTCGTCTTCCACCTAATAGTGTTAATATACTCAATACATAAATGGTCATGTGGTGCCTCAGTGAGTACCTTGGAAATGCTTCCATATGGCTTAGAGTAAATGGGCTTGTGGATAATGGTTGTATCCTTAGTTGGATGTTGCACTGTGTTTATTGTTGTAATTGATTTTGTTAAAGTTCAACATCAATACTAAATACACAGAATATACTTTGTGACAAGTCTCTCTGCTTAGCATAATCTTTGGGAGGCTCCATAGCCTAATGGTTAGGCATCCCGCCTACAGTGCAGGTGGTGATTGCAGGGTCACTGGTTCAAATCCCAGGTGCGACTGGTGTTTGTAGTATTTGTCGTCTTCCACCTGATAGTGTTAATAGACTCAATACATAAATGGTCATGTGGTGCCTCCGTAAGTACCTTGGAAATGCTTCCATATGGCTTAGAGTAAATGGGCTTGTGGATAATGGTTGTATCCTTAGTTGGATGTTGCACTGTGTTTATTATTATTATTGTTGTAATTGATTTTGTTAAAGTTCAACATCAATACTAAATACACAGAATATACTTTGAGAAAAGTCTCTCTGCTTAGCATAATCTTTGGGAGGCTCCATAGCATAATCTTTGGGAGGCTCCATAGCATAATGGTTAGGCATCCCGCCTACAGTGCAGGTGGTGAATGCAGGGTCACTGGTTCAAATCCCGGGTGCGACTGGTGTTTGTAGTATTTGTCGTCTTCCACCTGATAGTGTTAATAGTCTCAATACATAAATGGTCATGTGGTGCCTCAGTGAGTACCTTGGAAATGCTTCCATATGGCTTAGAGTAAATGGGCTTGTGGATAATGGTTGTATCCTTAGTTGGATGTTGCACTGTGTTTATTATTATTATTGTTGTAATTGATTTTGTTAAAATTCAACATCAATACTAAATACACAGAATATACTTTGAGAAAAGTCTCTTTGCTTAGCATAATCTTTGTGAGGCTCCATAGCCTAATGGTTAGGCATCCCGCCTACAGTGCAGATGGTGATTGCAGGGTTACTGGTTCAAATCCCAGGTGCGACTGGTGTTTGTAGTATTTGTCGTCTTCCACCTAATAGTGTTAATATACTCAATACATAAATGGTCATGTGGTGCCTCAGTGAGTACCTTGGAAATGCTTCCATATGGCTTAGAGTAAATGGGCTTGTGGATAATGGTTGTATCCTTAGTTGGATGTTGCACTGTGTTTATTGTTGTAATTGATTTTGTTAAAGTTCAACATCAATACTAAATACACAGAATATACTTTGTGACAAGTCTCTCTGCTTAGCATAATCTTTGGGAGGCTCCATAGCCTAATGGTTAGGCATCCCGCCTACAGTGCAGGTGGTGATTGCAGGGTCACTGGTTCAAATCCCAGGTGCGACTGGTGTTTGTAGTATTTGTCGTCTTCCACCTGATAGTGTTAATAGACTCAATACATAAATGGTCATGTGGTGCCTCCGTAAGTACCTTGGAAATGCTTCCATATGGCTTAGAGTAAATGGGCTTGTGGATAATGGTTGTATCCTTAGTTGGATGTTGCACTGTGTTTATTATTATTATTGTTGTAATTGATTTTGTTAAAGTTCAACATCAATACTAAATACACAGAATATACTTTGAGAAAAGTCTCTCTGCTTAGCATAATATTTGGGAGGCTCCATAGCCTAATGGTTAAGCATCCCGCCTACAATGCAGATGGTGATTGCAGGGTCACTGGTTCGAATCCCGGGTGCGACTGGCATTTGTAGTATTTGTCATCTTCCACCTGATAGTGTTAACAGTCTCAATACATAAATGGTCATGTGGTGCCTCAGTGAGTACCTTGGAAATGCTTCCATATGGCTTAGAGTAAATGGGCTTGTGGA
Source organism: Pseudophryne corroboree (assembly GCF_028390025.1). Taxonomy (NCBI): domain Eukaryota; kingdom Metazoa; phylum Chordata; class Amphibia; order Anura; family Myobatrachidae; genus Pseudophryne; species Pseudophryne corroboree. The sequence continues at coordinate 69,357,704 of NC_086453.1, forward strand.
TAATGGTTGTATCCTTAGTTGGATGTTGCACTGTGTTTATTATTATTATTGTTGTAATTGATTTAGTTAAAGTTCAACATCAATACTAAATACACAGAATATACTTTGAGAAAAGTCTCTCTGCTTAGCATAATCTTTGTGAGGCTCCATAGCCTAATGGTTAGGCATCCCGCCTACAGTGCAGATGGTGATTGCAGGGTCACTGGTTCGAATCCCGGGTGCGACTGGTGTTTGTAGTATTTGTCATCTTCCACCTGATAGTGTTAATATACTCAATACATAAATGGTTATGTGGTGCCTCAGTGAGTACCTTGGAAATGCTTCCATATGGCTTAGAGTAAATGGGCTTGTGGATAATGGTTGTATCCTTAGTTGGATGTTGCACTGTGTTTATTATTGTTGTAATTGATTTTGTTAAAGTTCAACATCAATACTAAATACACAGAATATACTTTGAGAAAAGTCTCTCTGCTTAGCATAATCTTTGTGAGGCTCCATAGCCTAATGGTTAGGCATCCCACCTACAGTGCAGATGGTGATTGCAGGGTCACTGGTTCAAATCCCAGGTGCGACTGGTGTTTGTAGTATTTGTCGTCTTCCACCTGATAGTGTTAATATACTCAATACATAAATGGTCATGTGGTGCCTCAGTGAGTACCTTGGAAATGCTTCCATATGGCTTAGAGTAAATGGGCTTGTGGATAATGGTTGTATCCTTAGTTGGATGTTGCACTGTGTTTATTATTATTATTGTTGTAATTGATTTTGTTAAAGTTCAACATCAATACTAAATACACAGAATATACTTTAAGAAAAGTCTCTCTGCTTAGCATAATCTTTGTGAGGCTCCGTAGCCTAATGGTTAGGCATCCCACCTCCAGTGCAGATGGTGATTGCAGGGTCACTGGTTCGAATCCCGGGTGCGACTGGTGTTTGTAGTATTTGTCGTCTTCCACCTGATAGTGTTAATATACTCAATACATAAATGGTCATGTGGTGCCTCAGTGAGTACCTTGGAAATGCTTCCATATGGCTTAGAGTAAATGGGATTGTGGATAATGGTTGTATCCTTAGTTGGATGTTGCGCTGTGTTTATTATTGTTGTAATTGATTTTGTTAAAGTTCAACATCAATACTAAATACACAGAATATACTTTGAGAAAAGTCTCTCTGCTTAGCATAATCTTTGGGAGGCTCCATAGCATAATGGTTAGGCATCCCACCTACAGTGCAGATGGTGATTGCAGGGTCACTGGTTCAAATCCCCGGTGCGACTGGTGTTTGTAGTATTTGTCATCTTCCACCTGATAGTGTTAACAGTCTCAATACATAAATGGTAATGTGGTGCCTCCGTAAGTACCTTGGAAATGCTTCCATATGGCTTAGAGTAAATGGGCTTGTGGATAATGGTTGTATCCTTAGTTGGATGTTGCACTGTGTTTATTATTATTATTGTTGTAATTGATTTTGTTAAAGTTCAACATCAATACTAAATACACAGAATATACTTTGAGAAAAGTCTCTCTGCTTAGCATAATCTTTGGGAGGCTCCATAGACTAATGGTTAGGCATCCCGCCTACTGTGCAGATGGTGATTGCAGGGTCACTGGTTCAAATCCCAGGTGCGACAGGTGTTTGTAGTATTTGTCATCTTCCACCTGATAGTGTTAATATTCTCAATACATAAATGGTCATGTGGTGCCTCAGTGAGTACCTTGGAAATGCTTCCATATGGCTTAGAGTAAATGGGCTTGTGGATAATGGTTGTATCCTTAGTTGGATGTTGCACTGTGTTTATTATTATTATTATTGTTGTAATTGATTTTGTTAAAGTTCAACATCAATACTAAATACACAGAATATACTTTGAGAAAAGTCTCTCTGCTTAGCATAATCTTTGGGAGGCTCCATAGCCTAATGGTTAGGCATCCCGCCTACAGTGCAGGTGGTGATTGCAGGGTCACTGGTTCGAATCCCGGGTGCGACTGGTGTTTGTAGTATTTGTCATCTTCCACCTGATAGTGTTAATAGTCTCAATACATAAATGGTCATGTGGTGCCTCAGTGAGTACCTTGGAAATGCTTCCATATGGCTTAGAGTAAATGGGCTTGTGGATAATGGTTGTATCCTTAGTTGGATGTTGCACTGTGTTTATTATTATTATTGTTGTAATTGATTTTGTTAAAGTTCAACATCAATACTAAATACACAGAATATACTTTGAGAAAAGTCTCTCTGCTTAGCATAATCTTTGGGAGGCTCCATAGCCTAATGGTTAGGCATCCCACCTACAGTGCAGGTGGTGATTGCAGGGTCACTGGTTCGAATCCCGGGTGCGACTGGTGTTTGTAGTATTTGTCGTCTTCCACCTGATAGTGTTAAGTCTCAATACATAAATGGTCATGTGGTGCCTCAGTGAGTACCTTGGAAATGCTTCCATATGGCTTAGAGTAAATGGGCTTGTGGATAATGGTTGTATCCTTAGTTGGATGTTGCACTGTGTTTATTATTATTATTGTTGTAATTGATTTTGTTAAAGTTCAACATCAATACTAAATACACAGAATATACTTTGAGAAAAGTCTCTCTGCTTAGCATAATCTTTGTGAGGCTCCATAGCCTAATGGTTAGGCATCCCACCTACAGTGCAGATGGTGATTGCAGGGTCACTGGTTCGAATCCCGGGTGCGACTGGTGTTTGTAGTATTTGTCGTCTTCCACCTGATAGTGTTAATATACTCAATACATAAATGGTCATGTGGTGCCTCAGTGAGTACCTTGGAAATGCTTCCATATGGCTTAGAGTAAATGGGATTGTGGATAATGGTTGTATCCTTAGTTGGATGTTGCACTGTGTTTATTATTGTTGTAATTGATTTTGTTAAAGTTCAACATCAATACTAAATACACAGAATATACTTTGAGAAAAGTCTCTCTGCTTAGCATAATCTTTGGGAGGCTCCATAGCATAATGGTTAGGCATCCCACCTACAGTGCAGATGGTGATTGCAGGGTCACTGGTTCAAATCCCCGTTGCGACTGGTGTTTGTAGTATTTGTCATCTTCCACCTGATAGTGTTAACAGTCTCAATACATAAATGGTAATGTGGTGCCTCCGTAAGTACCTTGGAAATGCTTCCATATGGCTTAGAGTAAATGGGCTTGTGGATAATGGTTGTATCCTTAGTTGGATGTTGCACTGTGTTTATTATTGTTGTAATTGATTTTGTTAAAGTTCAACATCAATACTAAATACACAGAATATACTTTGAGAAAAGTCTCTCTGCTTAGCATAATCTTTGGGAGGCTCCATAGACTAATGGTTAGGCATCCCGCCTACTGTGCAGATGGTGATTGCAGGGTCACTGGTTCAAATCCCAGGTGCGACAGGTGTTTGTAGTATTTGTCGTCTTCCACCTGATAGTGTTAATATACTCAATACATAAATGGTCATGTGGTGCCTCAGTGAGTACCTTGGAAATGCTTCCATATGGCTTAGAGTAAATGGGCTTGTGGATAATGGTTGTATCCTTAGTTGGATGTTGCACTGTTTATTATTATTATTATTGTTGTAATTGATTTAGTTAAAGTTCAACATCAATACTAAATACACAGAATATACTTTGAGAAAAGTCTCTCTGCTTAGAATAATCTTTGGGAGGCTCAATAGCCTAATGGTTAGGCATCCCGTCTACAGTGCAGGTGGTGATTGCAGGGTCACTGGTTCAAATCCCGGGTGCGACTGGTGTTTGTAGTATTTGTCATCTTCCACCTGATAGTGTTAATAGTCTCAATACATAAATGGTCATGTGGTGCCTCAGTGAGTACCTTGGAAATGCTTCCATATGGCTTAGAGTAAATGGGCTTGTGGATAATGGTTGTATCCTTAGTTGGATGTTGCACTGTGTTTATTATTATTATTATTGTAATTGATTTTGTTAA